>NC_059426.1:64941455-65271455 GCF_021028975.2 Sphaerodactylus townsendi
GCATCCTTAGGCCTTGGATGAAGTCAATTAAAAGTCAAATTAAACAAGTGGAGCTTTCAACTAAGGCTCCACCAGAAGAAAAGGGTAAAGTTGCATAGGCAGGAGATGAAACACATTCCAAAGTAGAGACGCTGGCTGAGGGGGGCATATTTATATCCTGAGCATCTTCAAGCAGGATAGAATATGAGGGGTTTTTTTTATTAGTGGCTGGGAAAGGACAGCCACAAGCCAGCAAAATATAGATAGATGGGGAGTGTTTAATTTATGCTAGGTTGGGGGCAGATTGCCTAAGTGAGCAGGGGTGGGGGAGGATGTTGTGATGACTGTGGAACAGAGTGAGAACCAGCCTTCTGAGACCTGTTCACAACACAAATCTCTGAAAGTGAGGGGTGCAACCAAGGGGGATGGTATGACCCAGGACTCTAAGGCCATATGCATTCAGGAGACTGCTGTAACCTCATCCGCTGACATGCTGTGACCTCCTCCAAGTTTGTTGGCTTGACCTCCTTGTGCCTCGGTCAAACCCAGCATGAAACACTAGGCAGGAAGTTCAGCTTGAACAATCCAGATGCTGATCTCTTTGGATAAATAAAGGATATGAGAGATCAGAAAAGGCAATGAGGGTGGAGACAATGGGGATGGGAAATGATAGTGGTTGTGGCAGGAGTCTTTCCATTTTGCTACTAAGAGGACATAACTACAGAGAAGAACAAATGCATGCCCTCCACATGCCCCAACTCACAGGAGTAAAGTGTTCCTTGAGATATATTTTTGAAGTCTTTCATGGCTGGAATCAGCTGGGTGTTGTGATTTTCCTGGCCTGTGTGGCCATGGTTTGGTAGTTTTTGCTCCTAGTGTTTTGCCCACATCAATGGCTGGCATCTTTAGAGGCATGTCACAGTGACATGTGTTTCTCTCCATAGCACAGTGTGGAGTGATTGTGTGGTGGGTTTTAAATTTTATCCACCTGACAGGTGAGAAGGGGATGAAGCACCCAAACAGATGCATTTGTGCCTCACCCCTCCCTGATCTGTGAGGTGGACAAAACACATACGTACTCCACCACACAATCACTCCAGTCTGTGCCACAGACAGAAGCACATGTTACCATGACATGCCTCTGAAGATGCCAGTCATAGATACCGGTGAAACATTAGGAGCAAAAATCACCTGATTCTAGCATCAAAGCCCAGAGAAACCACAACTGTCCCTTGAGACTTGTTAAGCAGGAATCATATAACAATCACTCTTCATGTGATGACCAATGAACACTGATTGTGGCAGAATGAAGGGGTGGCTAACAGTAATAATTTCTTTTCCAAAGAAATACTACCTTGGTCTCTCCAGCAGGGCAAGCATTTTTGCCCAGTTTTGTCTTAAAACTAGAAAAAAAAAGCATAAGAATTGTTTCAGTGGGTTACACTAAGACCAATCCTGTGAGCATTCATTTTCCAGCACAAACCAGCCAAAAGCCCTTGGGAACTAATAGGCAAAGCAAAACATAAACAGTCCTTCCTTGTGACAACAGCAGGTGAGCAGTTTCATTAATGTAAATATATTTTAATTCTAAGGGGAGTGGTAGTGCATTCTTTCTATTGCTCAGAACTCACTGAATGCTTTTTATGTCCTAAAGTTCTCTATGGTGATGGAACGTCTACAGTTTGTTGGTGCTTTTTGCAAATCCTGTTGCTGCAGTAAACATTATCAAAAACAATGTGATGTGTGGAAATGAATTATTTCCCCAGCTCTGCTGATACCCTTTCCTCTGGTATTTAGAGGGTTATTGTTTTGTTATGGTGAGATTTTCTCTTGTAAATCATTATTATTTCTAGTATACCTGCATTAGCTGTGTACTGTCCCTGAATTAAAATAATATATAGGGCCTTACATCAGTCTAAACACACAAGGAAAGCAAATTGGAGGGTGACATTAGAGGAAGAAACAAAAGACATTCGTGGGTGACAAAGCCAGACCAAAGTGGTGAGATTTTAATAGGCATTTACAGCGGCTTGAGATGATCCTGAAGAGAATGCAACAATCCATGCACCCCAAACATCCACAGAGGTCTGAAAACTTTCCTCTTGCTTCTGCAGGGAATTGAAGGTTTGAGCAGAGAGGAGGGAAGCAAACTCCCTGCTGTCCTTGTTCTCTGGCTGATGGCTGTGGAGCTGCACAAGAAGCCCTGTGCACCCAAATAATAAATTCTCCAAAAATTTAACTCTTTTAAATAAATTTGAGCTAACAGCTAAAATCATACATTAAATCAAGCATTGCATAACGGTGTAGTTGATTTATTTATTTTGGAAATTTCTGTGCCGCCTCTCTGTGGAAACTGCCCAAGATGGCTCACATAATAAAAACATAGAACATCATAGATAGTATTATTTAAAATCCAGCGATAAAAAGCCACCCAGAGCAGATATAAAACATGCAGCAGCTTAAAAGGAGTCTTAAGCATTTTTCAGAGCAAATATGATAAAATGATATTAAAAGATCGATGCCTCAATTGAAAGCCTGAATAAAAGAAAATGTTTTGGCCTAGTGCATGAAAGCAAAGGCAATACAAGCTTCAAGGGGGAAAACATTCCACAGGCAAGGTACCCCTGCTTAGAAAGTCTCAACTCTGTAGGGAGGAGCACAGAACAGGGCTTATGAAGAATACATTAGCTGGCAGGGTGGACAGCATGGTGAGGGGCTGGTCATTCAAATACCTCTGATTGCAAGCCTTTTAGGACCTTCAAGATGGAATCATCACTTTGAATTCTGTTGAGAAGCAGCACAGGGGTGATGTGATGTGATCCCTGTATCCAGTCCCTGACAGTAACCAGGTTGCCTCATTGTGCACCAATGAAAGTTTCTAGTTTTCTAGGCAATCCTATATAAAGTACATTGCAGTGACCTAACCTAGAATTGATCAAAACGCAGTCCATTGCAATCAAATCATGCTTTTAAAGGAAAGGTCATACCTGGCATATATGAAAGAAAGCTGATAATGTGCTATGTGTCATGGTGGCGACCTGAGCCGCTAGGTATAGACCAGAATCCAGTAGCCCCCTGCCCCCTAAGCTACAAACCTGCCCCTTTAAGGAGAATGTAACCCCCTCTAGGTTAAACTGATTCTACATTCCACTTACAGATTCTTTATTGACCTGAAGTACCCAAGCCTTTTTGGAGTTGAGCCAAAGTTTACTGACTACAATAGACTCACCTGATACTACTATTAAGGAGAAATTGAGTTGGGTTTCAAGCTACTGAGCAGTTCAGATTGCTTTGGGAACCCTCACAGCGTGAGAGAGAGAGAAAACTTTCCATTTGGGACTGCTCTGTCTGAAAGTTCATGAATGTCTTATGTTATCATTAAGTGTCTTGCAATTTTAATGTTTTACCTTTACACAATAGTACTTGGATTATACTTTTAGAACTGTTTTTGTTTTTTGGTTAACATAGTAGCAGAATGGGCTGAGCAAGATTTTTAGGAGTGCTTCAGTAAACAGAACAATTTTCTTTTGTACCTTTCGAAATTTGCCTATTTGTTGATCTGATGACTGTTTCTGCCTTCCATACAGAGGTGGGATCCAACCAGTTCTCACCACTTCTCTAGAAGTGGTTACTAATTTTTTCTGAGTGCCGAGAAGGGGTTACTAAAGCAACCTCCCTGCCCAATAGGGACTGGAGGTGTGTGTGTGTGTGGCGGCGCCACTGTTTGAATCCCACCACCATCGGAACCTGTTATTAAAATTTTTGGATCCCACCACTGCTTCCATATATATATTTATATCTCCTTTGAGAACAGAAAGGAAGTCCACCAGTTATTTGATGGCACAAATGACAGGTTTAAATGGAAGACAGTGTAATTTCCCACTAGTTTTAAGATAAAAAGCAGCCATTTTGGGCTGCAGTCAGGAATAGAGTAAGGACAAGTGGGGAGTGACTGCTTAGTATTTTTCCCTACTGATTTTCCTCTCAGAATTTCCCATCAAACTGCTTTTTTCCCTGTGAGGGAAAAGATAGTGACCTTGAAAGGAAAGTTTTAATCATCCTCTCCTAGCATTGCCACGTTCCAGTTCCTCAGATCAAAGCAGCCTACTTTGTAAGTTAGGCCAATGATTGCCAGATATGAAAATCAAATATTTTATTTGTCTACCGGTTGCTTTGTGTCTTCCCCTTGACAACTACCACAAAAAGCTGAAAAAGAATCAGAGGAAACATTTTTCTACCTGATAATTTAACTATTTAATTATTCTTCTCAGTGATTCCAGGAAACATGGGCCAATCATGCACAGCACAAATAAGACATCCTGAGGATGAGGGGGGAAAGGCGTCCTGGGGAGGAACTCCAGACAACTTTTTCCCCAAGACATCCTCAGGACACCTAATTTCAGCTCGAGCCATCCTATTTTGAGGGTGCAAAACTATTGACCTCCCCCCCCCCCAAGTTGTCTGTAAGTCATCTCCTCCAGCTGTGTGGCGCTCAGGTGCTGAAGACCTCTCATTTTCCCCTCATGACCATTAAAGGTCTCCTGTCAGTTTCCTCTGCCACTGGGAATTTAGAAGACCTAGTAGATTGTGCCAACAGACTGTTATAACATTATTGTGCATAGTCAAATAACAATTGTGATTTTTTTCTTAGATCTCAAAAAAACCCTTGCATAGCATGGCAGGGAAAGAGCAATGGAGAGGAAGCTGATAGGAGAAAGTGCACCCCAAACTCCCATCTGGAAGCATCTTTACCAGTGCAAATACCTCTTTATTCTATCACAATGATGTCAGGGAAATGAAAAAATTGTCACCATACTTAAGAGATGCAGCCTCTCTCTCATCCTCTCTCTAGCCAGGCTTCTACCAAATAGGAACAGAGCTGCTTCAATGAACAGCTACATCTTCATTCTCTTGGGCTTCAGTTCCAAGAAGCAGCTAGATGAGACTAAAAGGAAGGAAATGGTTGAGTGGTGGCAGGAACAGAAGGTTGGAAGAGAAACCTAAAAAGTATTGTAGCCAACACTATATTCCCTATCTTTTAGTCACCACTATGCTTCTTACACTATAGAGCCCCATTCCTGAGTAAACTGGTATGTAGTCATTCTGATGTGTTTAATGTCAATGGAAAGATGAAATGAAGTTTAAATTTTGCAAACAGGAAGTTTAGTGCCTTTGGAATAAACTTCACAAAATATCACAACCCTTTCATCACTCATCCATATTAAAGTAACCATTGGATATTCTTGGCAATCTTTTGATCAACTGTGCAATTTTGCTTTGTATTTGTTAAGCCAAGCAGAAGTTGCTTTGAGCAACTCATTTTCCAGAGCTGGTAGAATAAATAATACCAAAAGTGAAAATAGCAGCCAGATGCCAATTATATACACAACAAATGTACTTTTTATAAACCACCTCCAAGTTAACAAGCTTACACAGTTCTCCAACGGTGTGTGTGGATGTCCTAGGGCGTTTCCCCACTCACAAGGACCCCCCTATGCCTCCCGCTGCTCTCAGCACGCGGCATCCCTGGTGCGCCCCCGGGCGTCCCCACAACCCCACGCTCTGTGCGGGGTCATCAAAAGGCGCCGTTTTCTCCAGCGCCAGGGATGCCGCGCGCTGAGGGGACGTGACAGCAGCAACATCGGGGCAGCTTTGCTGTCACCGCCCCTGTCATGGGGAGTGCAGGGGGACCCCGCATTACTTGAGGAGAGTAGTGCGGGGCTTAAGGTAAGTGAGGAAAGGCCCCTAGTAAAATTATTTTTAGGAAAGCAGGAATCACTGAATTTGATTATGCATGCTGACTTTTAAAAGGGAAAAAACCATTTTTACCCATGCAAACTAGTGGTGAACTATCTAGGACTGCAAGGGACACTTCATTTTCCCTTCATCCCCCATCCCCCCCACTATTTCTCTCCTCCTGACAGATCCCATATCTTCTCTCCGTGCCCTCCATTCTTCTTCCTGCCCACCAGCCAACATACTTTTTATCTGTTCCCAATCTTCAGCATTATTATTTATTTACTTCATTTATACCCTGCCTTTTTCCCCAATGAGGAACAAAAGCAATGGGCAGTCCAGTCCAGAAGGGAAAGCCAACCCACCTCTGGAGCCTGCACAGTTTTGTTCCAGCACAGATGTCCAACCTGCCTGCTCAAGGGGCAAATGCCCTGGTGGAAAGGTGACTTACCTGGGCAGGTGGGTGTTGCATGGCTCTATGGCACCTGAAACAGAAGCAACAGTCCTTTCCTATGCCCAACCGAGCAGAAAGCTGCACTGGTATGGTTGGGGGCGTTCCAGTGGCAGGCTAGGGGGAGGAGACAACCTTAGTCCACTTAAACTGCCCACCCAGCCCCTGTGTGTTGACAGAGCCAGTCTTATAGATACACCACATTTTTCATGGCATGTCTCTCTAGTTTGCCAGTTCTTTTGTTTTGTTTTCAAACATTCCGCACTGCAAAGAAGCCCTTTGGAGAGGGCAGGACAGCGCCTGACTGGTGCTTTCCCTGCCTGCCCGCCCAATCTGGATAGACTGTTATATTGTTCTGCTCTCCTTTATCTTATCTTCACAGCAACCAAGTGAGGTAATTTAAAATGAGAGAGAGTGACTGGCCAAGATCATCCAGCAAACTTTGAAATCAGACTGTGGATTCAAAGCTGGGTCTGCCACTACATACATCACACTGGATCTCAATTTTTCCCTCCTTTCCTCCTCTTGGCAGCCTCTCCACAGTAAAAGTTTGACCAAGTTGCAAATCTTATGTGGTAGCAAGTCACTCAATGTAGTTTTATGTTGGCCTAGACTAGTTTCACAATTTGTGCAGTTCCTTTCTCTGGGCCCGAGCAAATAAGGCATCATTTAGTAGCCATTGCCAGACCTGGGGAACTGCATGGCAGGGAGTTGCCCTGGCAAATCATGCAGTAGCTGGTGTTGTATAGTAGTGAGTCATCAAGTGGTTACTGCCAGACCTGAATGAGTCACACTCATCAAATGGTAGTGAGTTGCCTGGTAGTTGCTGCTGGGCCTGGCCCAACTAGCCCTTCCTCCGAAGCAATGGCAAGAGGAGCAGGGGTACATTGGGAAACAAAACTAGTCCTGAAAATGGCTGTTCCTTCCTTCTACTGACATAAACAAGGCTTGAAGACTGGCAATATTGTTATGGTGTTATATAGATGCCTACAATGGTCACTAAAATGTCAGTGGTATTCATTTATTAAATCAACAGATGCTGCTTCTATTATTTAGGTGGCTTTGATCCCTCCCCTGTTGTTTACTTCAGAGGTCAAATTTTTATACAAACCTTGTTTTTTTTCAGGTTGTTTCTGCACCCGCCTCCTCCAACTGTTTCTTATTTTCCTCCTTGGGGCAGCCCCCATATACTTTCCCCCTTTCCCTGCTTCCTTCTCTCATTCCCACTCACCATTCCCTCACTTGCTTAGTCTTCAGTGTTGTGCATTTTTGGCTTAATTCATTTTTACTCTCTCTTCCTCCTCAATGGGGACCCTAATCAACTTATATTGTTCTCCTCTTTCTCATGTTAACCTAACAACCAACCTGTGAGGTAAATTATGCTGAAAGTTAGTGATTAGTTCAAGGTCATCCATTCATGGCAGAGTGGGAATTTAAACCTGGGTATCTCAGGCTCATTCTGCACATGCAGAATAATGCACTTTCAAACTGCTTTCAGTGCTCTTTGAAACTGTGCGGAATAGCAAAATCCACTTGCAAACTGTTGTGAAAGTGGTTTGAAAATGCATTATTTTGCGTGTGCGGAAGGGGCCTCAGATTATAGTCTGAGACTTTTGCAACTACTCCACAATGGTTTTTGGATCATTGGTTGCTGTCAAATAGTAGTGAATCACAAGATGGTTATCACTGGACCTGGAGCAAGTCATGCAAGTCATGTAGTGGTGAATCACATGGTAGCTGCTGTCATTTTTGGTCCTAGTGATTCCTCCGTACAGATCAGGGGGAAGGACAGCAGAGGTGGCCCTGGAAAGAATTCTGTTTCTCCCCTCCCTTCTATTGATAGAAATGAAGTCCTGGAGGCTTACAACATTGTTGTAGTTGCTTGGCAACCTCCTCAGTTGCCCCTGAGATCTCAGAGGGCATCAGTTTGTAAAGTTACAGGCACTGTTTCAGTCTCTTGGTTTTATTGTATTTTCAGTATTTCTCAAGCTTGTGGAAAGTGTGTGGAAAAGCCAGTCTCTAACTTTAATTATCTATAGATGGGGGTGGGGTGGGGGATCATATTGAGAATTAGATATATTGATCATGTTTATCATTCACTAATGATAAAACAGAACAATGGGAAACATCTAAACCACCAGCTAGAATTTCAAATGATAACTTATTTATTAATAACCAAAATAATATATAATGATTCAAACCAACATAACCTACTTGCAAATAGTGTGTAGGCTACAAATCCAACCCATTATTGTTTCCATGATATATGATGGTTTTAAAAAATAGTGGTTTTTTTTAAATCAGACCTGACAGTTATTCTAGTACTCCATGGACACATTTAATTTCTCTAGGCAGAAGAAGGGGGAATGTGTAACAAGGAGAGAAAGTGACTTAGCATATATGTCTAAACAAAGATGTTGTCCAACCAGAAGATTTAGCTAATCTTCCTGTCAGACAGTATAATTCTGATTGGCGTTTCTGCACATAGTATTTTTGCTTTCCTCTAACCTTTTCACCATAAAACTGGACTGGGAAGAGTCGATTCTACATAAGCATGAGTCCTGGTTTTGTACAATTTTTTTGTTTTGGTTCTCTCTTTCTAGATGAATCTACCAGACAAAACGGCTTTGTTTGTATAATCTGGCAAACAGGCAGGGCTTATAGGGGGGATGTTATGGATCACAAGGCAGTTGGGACTAGTAGGCAGACTAGGAGGGCTGGTAGAGGCAGAGGTCCATCATACACACGCAAGCAATCAGCCCACGTAACATGGATTCTTGTAGGGACTGCCTTAGAGGAGACTTTTAAGAATGATGACATGTTCTGCCTGGTTAAATGGAGGGGCCCACTTTCTAATCAATCTAAATTTTATGATCAGTTAATCTAATTGATTCAATCTATGGTACATTTCATTTAAATCATTGAGAAAAGGCCCAGAATAACATGAAGCATTTTTGTGCTGGTCACAAACTACTTTGCAATATAAAGTGATAAATAATTTCATTTGTAGCATGCATGAGGATTATGTCTTAAGACAGTATGACCTACACTAGCTAAAATATGAATTATGAGCCATGCCAAGAACCCAGCTGGAACCAGTATTTTACCATCATTGATGATCAGTAGTAACTGTAACCTATAGTTAATTTTGGAACAGGACAAACCATAAATCAAAATAAGTATCTAGCTAATAATTTAATTGTTTTGGAGTGGGTGGAATGAGCAACTTTTATTCAGTGCTCCTGGCTATTTATACTGCTCTTATATTGTATGAATGGTAATGTGATTAAGATGTCAGAGCAGTGTATGCCTCTCAGCAGGGGCCTGATAATTAGTATCCAAATGTTTTCATTGCTGCTTTCATTCCCATATGTGAAGCATATGATCTCTCTCTATCTCTTTGCAAGTCATTTTCCTTCTCAAACAACAGGTTTACCCAGATGTTTCATTTTCTTTTTTTTTTAAGTGCCTTGCAAGAATCTGCAATGAATCTGTATTGATTTGATTTGATTTAAAACATTTATTAGTCACCTCTCTACCTTGCAGGACTTAAGGCAGCTTATAATATAACCAGTTTTATATCCAGTTCTCATTCAGCCATCAGTTTGTGGCTCCTAGGATTGTGGGGTGTGGGCACAAGGGCTTTTGTTCCAGGTGTCCCTGGGCAAATCTGCTTTCCAACTTCCTGCTTTCCATTCCAGTCAGTTGAGTGCTTTTTTTTTCCTCCAAGCCTAGCCTGTATACTGTATTACTTTGTAAACATCTTGACTGCAAAATAAGTTTCAGGGCAAAAGGTTGTGCCTTCCAATTCAAACTGTGCTGTCCTTTGTTCTCTTCCTTTTGAACTTTGGTTAACCTTTTCAGGACCCTGCTTAGCAGAATGTTAAGCACCTCAACCTATCATTCATATTATAATTCAGTTGCAGCTTTCCTTTCATAGGTTGTCTGTCATCAGGACAGTGCCGTCTAATTACACTTGCCACCTTTCTACAATGTAATTTTCCTTACCTGAGATGACCTGCATGCTTCAAGTTTTAGGTAACTGTCCACTGGTAGTCTGAAGGTAGTTTTACTCCACAAGGCCTTCTCACATCACTGTACTGTCCCTTAGATGACCATCATGTCTAGTCTTAGTTTGACCTTAATTTGGAGGAACTTCCTCTAGCCTAAGTAGCCTTCCTGCACTTTGTGGCTCTTCTTTCTCAGGCTAATGCAAACTTTGCTCAGTGGAGTGGCATAATGTATGCCACAAACACCATCATGTTGATAGGGCACAGAACAGCTTCTGCTCATGTCATACTCTGCTTATATTATATTGGATAAAGGAGTCTTGACTTTGTTCTATGTAAGATATACACAGAGGTGGAGCGCTCACAGGGACATGTGGGGTCACATGTCCCTGCACACATGCCAGCTTGTCACGTGGGGGCAGAGAATTGCCCCCCACGCCCCTCCTCTGCAGGCCTCTCCTGAAGAGCCAAGGAGCGGCTGGCAGAGGCTCAGCCGGGTGAAGGAGCAGCCTGGTGGGGTGGAGCAAAGGGGCACCTGACCACAGCCCAGCCAGGTAAGTGAGGTGCAGGGGGTGCCCAGAGCAGGTTTTACCCCAGGCACCATTTCCCCCCCTACACCTCTGGATATACACAGGTATATTTTCCAGATAACCTGAAAAACAGAAACGTTATTTTATGGTATTGTTGCTTACAAGAAATCTGGATGCCATTTTAGGGTATGTGCTTTGATTGGGGTCCTTATCTGGATGGCCCAGACTAGTCTGATATTATTGGATCTTGGAAGCTAAGCAGGGTCAGCCCTGATTAATATTTGGATAGGAGACCACCAAGAGGTGCACAGGAAGACCATGGCAAACCACTTCTGTTATAGTACAATCCGCTGGGGGGAGGGTTGTGGAGTCAGCATGACCCTGGCACTGGCACAACTGCCAGTCAAGGCTGCATAAATGGAACTTATGCTGCTGTGGGGGCCACTTATGCCAGCACTAGGAAGCCCTGTGTCTCTGCCCTGCCCGATCCAGCTGCTGCTCTGGCGCTCTTCCACTGCCGGGGACTGCCCCTGCACCAATGGAACATTCCCTGGACAGAGCTGGCTTTAGTCAACTTCCTGTGGGGTTTCAGGGGTTTGGGATATCCCTTTTGGATTGCATCAACTTACTCCAGTTAAAAGTGTGGCACAGTCCATTGCTATGCACAGGGAAGTTTCAGTGTGGTCAGGGATATTTCTCTCTTTTCTGGTAGTGTGAACTATCAGGAACCTCTTTGGAGGTAGTGGGGCTGCAGCATCCCCAGCTGCCATGAAACTACCACCACTACCCTCTGCCACTGTTACCGCCAGGAAAATAGGAAAATATTTTCCTGAGCCTATCGCTGAACTACACTGCCTAAGGACCAGAGCAAAGAGACCAGTGTTGTCCAAAAGTCTCCATAAGGCCCGGAAAGAACGTGTATATATGAATGTGCTAATGTTTCACATGGTTTCCCTCTTGCTTAAATCCCTCTTAGGATTTAAATGTAAGCCCCTCACTGTTGGATTTATTGTTTGCCCAATGTTTAGGCTTATATCTTAGCTAGGTTTTCCAGTTGATTTAAGGTTTGTTAATGCTAGGTTAGGATATTTTGCTTATGTCCTTTTATTGTAAATTCATTAAATTAGGAAATGTTATTTTTTATATTTGTATCTGCTAGTAAAAGCAATAGCTTGTAGCAGCTGATATTAAGAGCCAAGGAAGCTGGCCTTAGAATTCAGTTTGGGCCAACACCCGGTAGATCTCTTTAGCAAAAACTTTGGAATTATAAATTAAATCTGATGACGGCACCCCAGATATCCCAGCCATTGAAGAATGTGCCAAGATCGCCATTGGACCACTTGAACTTTCTTTTGTTGCGGGACTGAGGCGTGGGAGCTTCAGGTCACAACTCAAGGAAGCAGCCCATCTGATAACCAGATTCCTGGGTGCGTTAAACAGCCTCACCCAGTTTTATGAATGGACACTCGCTGCTCTTGGTTTCAGCACTATCGTAAAGTCTCGTGGGAAGACATCTGACAGCGAGATCTCATGGTCCCATTCACAAAGTTGTAATTGTACCTTTTCTTTTATGTGTTGATGTTTCCTTATTGTTGCAAGGTAAGGGACCTGCCCGCTCACCTGCCCCCTTACCTGCCCCTTTGCCCCCTTTGATCTTTGTGTATAAAAGTTCTTGCACTTGGCTATGAAAGCACAATTCCCTGCCTGAGCTTTAGCAACCACTCCCAAATAAAATACTTTGCATTTGAAGAACACTGGCTTCCTGCGCCTCACTACGTTGCCTGAGTTGAAATCACTTAATGTTACCCGAGCAGCAGCGGTAACACCATGGAATGGGCTGCTTGTTTGTTGCCTTGAAAACCCATAAGGGGTTGCCATAAGACAGCCGCAAGTTGATGGCATTTTATGCACGCATTTTGAGATGTATAAATGAGACATCAGAATAAATCACATAACATTTTAATCTCTTCCACCCACCCCAAAAAATATACTGCCAATATATACAAAATAGTCATAAAAGCTTGAAAAAAGAAATATATATCTCTAAGATAAGTACAATATATAGCTCAGTTCAGATATAATATTACATCAACGTTTATTTTAACCATGAGTAGTTTATAAAATCAGGATTTGGCTTACAGATGATCATTTAAATACTGGTGTTTTTGCTTTATTGCCTTTACTCTCCCTATACACACGTACACCTGGAGATACCCAACTGGTATTCCACATTGCAGTGCACTGACACTGGATGAGCCCTTCGAGGGTGGGCGGTATACCAAATTTAATTTAATATCATCATCATCATCATCATCATCATCATCATCATCATCATTATCATCATCATCATCCCCCCAAAGGGCACTACCTTGGTGTGGTGGTGGGGCTTGTGTGCTCCAATGAGTCAGAGGGCTGTGCTGGAGGGCCACCCAAACCAGAGAGGCCTCTGATGAGGAGCCAGACTAAATGTGCGCAAAACCCAAAACCATGGTGAAGACAAGAAAAAGATACTTTATACCGGATCGGTCGTCGCCCGGGTCAACAAGGACCGCGTCTAGTGCTGGAGTACCTGGGCACTTGGCGGAAAATGGGCTACAGGACTCAGGATCTTCAGCTGAGCAACCAGGGCTGAAGACTGCAGGACATCCTGGACAGAAAAACAAGGAAAATTATGACCATCAATCGAGCACTGCATCCAAGAAGTGATGTAGACAGACTCTACCTAGCAAGGTCAGAAGGAGGAAGAGGGCTGCTCCACGTCAAGCAATCAGTAGAGGAAGAGAAAAGAGGCCTGACAGAATACATCCAAGAAAGTCAAGAGCCAGCATTGAAAGAAGTCCACAAGGCTGAGATGCTGAAAGCCAAAGAATCAAAAGAGTATAGAGTCCAACAGTTTAAAAACCGAAAGGAGCAGTGGTTAAACAAGCCACTCCATGGGCAGTACTTTAAGAACATTGAAGGGAAGGTTGACAGCAAGAAAACATGGGAGTGGCTCAGAAGGGGAACTCTAAAGAAGGAAACTGAAGGCCTGATTTTTGCTGCCCAGGAGCACGCATTAAGGACAAATGCAATAAAGACACGAATTGAAAAGTCCTACAATGACCCAAAGTGCCATCTCTGCAAAGAGGGTGGGATAGTGATGGAGCACATCATCTGCTGTTGTAAGAAAATAGCCCAAACTCACTATCTCCAACGTCACAATACGCTTGCAGCAATGCTGCACTGGGACCTTTGCAAAAAGTCTGACTACTGCCCTGTAGCAAAGACCTGAATACGAGCACAAGCCAGAGAAGACCACAGAAAATGAAGAAGCAAAAATACTCTGGGACTTTAGAATACAGACAGACAGACACCTGGCACACAACACCCCAGACATAACAGTGGTAGAGAAAAAACATGTTTGGATCATAGATGTTGCTGTGCCAGTTGATAGCAGGGTAGAGGACAAAGAGCTGGAAAAGATCACAAAATACAAGGACCTACAAATTGAAGTTGAACGATTGTGGCAAAAAAGAACAACAGTAATCCCACTAGTAGTCGGTGCTCTAGGAGGAATCCCAAAAAATCTTGAAAAACATCTGGAAAGCCTAAACTTGAACAGAACATCTGTCCACATGCTGCAGAAAGCATCACTTCTAGGAACTGCACATATTCTACGCAAATACCTCTAATATCCTAGGTCCTTGGGAAGGACTCAATATTCAGAGATGAATTCCAGACACTTGTGCTGTGTTGTTATGTAAATAATAATAATAATAATAATAATAATAATAATAATAATAATAATAATAATAATAATAATAATAATAATAATAATAATAATAATAATAATAATAATAATAATAATAATAGATGATTAAACCATAATGTCCGTGTTCATATGCCTTGTGAAGTCCCAGCCCAATACTCCCTCCAACAGGTGGTGGTTCAGCAAGGAATAGGCTAGTGTCTATACCCAAGGCATACCCAGGGCTGCTTCCCCCCACCCCCCAAAAGGAGACGTTTGGCATATATACTTCCACGGGTCTCTGGCATATATACTTTCCCTTCCTTGCATGCCACCCCTCCCCAGCACAACCACCATAACAAAAATAGTTGTTATATATTGTCGAAGGCTTTCACGGTTGGAATCACTGGGGTGCTGTGTGGTTTCCAGGCTGTATGGCCATGTTCTAGCAGCATTCTCTCCTGACATTTCACCTGCATCTGTGGCTGGCATCTGTGGCTGGCATCTTCAGAGGATCTGACACATATGCAGGCAAAACGTCAGGAGAGAATGCTGCTAGAACACGGCCATACAGCCCGGAAACCACACAGCACCCAAAATAGTTGTTGATAAATTGGTTGCCTTTTAGGCAAGATGTCCCTTTAGTTAATTGGAATTAGGGTTGGTGAGAGGTTCAGGGAGATATGTTTAATGGAAGCTGTGGGCCCCTGGGATGGCAAAGGTGTGCTTTGGTCTGGGTGATCAGGGTTTGATTGGTCAGGAGGTCAGCCGTATTACTCCTTAACCAGAGACCCGTGGAAGTATATATGCCAAACGTCTCCTTTTGGGGGGTGGGGGAAGGAGAGCTCTACCTGGTAGACTGCTGGACTGATTCAGTTAACAATGTGGACTGCACCTTGACATTTGGTTGTGTGCATGTTCCTTTTCAGAGAAATTCCTATGTATAACTAATAACCTATTTCCTATTGTTGGGGGTTCCTGACCCAAACTAGCTTTTTGTTGGCAGCTTGCTGGGCAACACTTAGCTGGTGAGCAAATCTTTTATGAATGGAAGAGACCCAAACAATGAGGGAGTGCACCCAGCCATTGTTAAAGACTTCAAGTTCTGAAGGAAGGTTGGTATCAAGCTAGAAAGTGTCAGAAAGAAGCATTTTACATCCCGTCATTACTAAATGAGGGGGAAAGCCATGGACTGCTTTTGTGCCACAGAAAGCCATGTGGATGATAGGTAGCTTTTTGTCCCAGTTCAAACCTGAGCAGCAGACCATTTTATGCAGAGGCTTTTTCAAGGGTGTGACTCATGTATTCAACGTGGCCTGAGGACTGAGAGTGATCTGCTATATGAAAGTGCTGCTGAACTCCTAGCACTCTACAAAATTCCTGGGTGACTTCCCCATTAAAATGTGGATGCAGGGTTGAGGACCCATGTGATTCCCCAGCAGCTCCAAACATTATTGAAAAGAATGTGTGCCACTGTGACAGATGCGTTAATCTTACATTTCTGCCCATTTGCTAAAGGGATCTATGAACATGACGCAGTGCCTCTTACTGTGGGTAAGAGAGGCCAAATTAAGTCTATTTGAATGTGAGCCTAAGGACCCTCTATTCTCTGGTGCTGGAGGGGTGCCTTGGTGCTTGTCAGATCTGTATTGACCATGGCACAAGAAAGGGAATTATCTATTCAATGTTCTACATCTTGTTCATGCCTGGCCACCAGACTGTGTCTTTGAGTCTATCTAAAGATAACTTTTTGTTTCTGTGCTCTTGTTCATGGACAAATTGTGTTAGGTCTCAAACCTCTAGGAGAACAATCCAGTGGTGGGGGGAGGTTGGGCAGAGTCACCAGCCCAGTAGGCTCCATCTTTTTTCTGAAGGAGGGTCCGAGACTGCAAGTGATGCAGCCCTCACTGGGTCAGTTGTACTTCTGCCACCCTTGGTGCCGCTGCTTGCCCCTGCTCTTAAGGTGCCTGGTACTGCCTGCAGCCTGAAGGGGCACACACCTGGGTTGTCCCTACCGCCCATGCTGCTCCTTCCTGCCATTTGTGCCCATTCCCCCAAATGGGGTTCTTTGCTCTTTTCCCTGGCATCTTCTGCCCGAGCTACAAAAAGAAAGGGGGGCCCCTGTTACCACTGGGCCTACTGCAGCACGATCCTTGTCCTCCCTTGCGTGCCATTCAAGGTTGCACTGCGATCCACCAGGCACAATTCATCAATTCCCACTTACTCACTGCTGCAAGTCTGCTGTTGCTATCTTGCCCAATTCAGGCCTCCTTCCATTACCTAGAGGAAATAAGCTAAAAAGCCATTTTGCTGCTCGTGTCACCTAAACAGGTGCTGCTCGTGTCACCTAAACAGCTGCTTTAGGTGCTCGTGTCACCTAAACAGCTGTTTTAGGTGCTGCTCGTGTCATCTAAACAGCTGCCAGGTGACACGAGGGAGAGAGAAGAGAAGCCATCAGCACTCGGGCAAGAACAGGCGCGGGATGGCCCGGATGGCCCTTATAAGGCTGCAGCCCCACCTCCTCCAGGCACATCATTTGCTTGCACCAGCAGTTGGGTAGCCCAGCTCCACACTGGGCTGGATGCCAGTGCTGAGCCTGCCCCTTTCCCTGCCCCAACCCCAGGCAGCAACAGCAGCCAAGGTAAATATCAGATACTCTTTATCTTTGCAGGTACAATGAGAGTAACTGGTTCAATATCACCCAGTGGACTTCATGGCAATGTAGGGATTTCAACCCAGGCTTTCCCAGTTCCAGTCCTAGTCCAAGACCATCATTCCAGCCACTGCCCAACAGAGGCAACACAAACCTCTGGCAAGCTATTAATGAACTGTTTTGAGCTGTAATATTATATTTAACCGCCAAGTCCAATCCAATAGCATGGAAAGAACAGTGGTAATAAAAAAACACAAAAGCAGCAGTTTTTCATTTCATGCACTGTCATTGTGTCTACAAACATTTCAGCATGGAGACATTTGAAGGAGATACAGCATAGAGTAACTGAGATTCTGTTAGGGGTGATAATAACACAGCAAAAAAAAAACCCCACACCCAGCACTACAAAGGTGCTGACTGAGGAATTTTCTAGGGTGGGAGTGAATCAAAGGTGGGTACGAAGTGACTGAGGAACCAGAACACCAAATGAAAGAAAATAGAACAAAAATGCTCTTAATTTGTTGCCACTGCCTCTTAAAAGAACACCAGCTGAGTCATTTGAAACTAGCCAGAACAAAGCAGTTGAGGGAACAGCCCTGGCAAGACTAAGGGGAAGATGGGACTTGATGATGGAAGATGAGCTAAGAAGCCTTTTAGCCTTTTCCATCTGGAAGTTCTTTGATTCTGCATAGGGCTTTTAATAATCGTCTTTATAGGCCTGTGCATAAATGAGCTGTGGCATAAGATAATAGGATGGTGGAGCATCCACATCCCAGGCAGCACGTCAACCTTGCAACAAACAGAATGTACTGGAAAGAACAAAGAGGGCAATTGTAAATCTGGGTGAGGATTAGAAGGTTGATGTAGCTGCTGGCTAGCTGACAAATGACCACAGCAGCTGAGCAAGCACTGGCGAATGATACACGCAGACTGAACATCAAATTCTCTGTGAGGAATTGCCTTACTGAGGTGTCCCAAGTGCCACTGGCCATCTCCCAGGTGGTCTCTCGGGTCTGGTTTATCCCATGCAGCAAAAGAAGGTGGCAGAATTCTGAGTTGATAAAGTAGATTTAGGCTGCTAGTGGGAATACTTTTTTAAAAAAAATCCCTGCAAATGAAAAACTTGCACAGGGGTAGTGTTTCTAGTCTACTCGCTCCCCACTGTGCTAGTTGAGAGGTTTTTTTAATGTAGGAAAGCATGGGGGGGAGTGTCTCTTCCCTACTGAGCTTTCCTCACCTGAAGCTCAGTGGTAAATTCATTCTGCTGCATCAACACAACTCTACCACCCTCATTTTGCATCTGTAGACAACCACCAGACCCTGTTCTAGAGGCAACAAAAGGATCTGGAAGTTGAGAACCTACCATCTGGGGAAACGCATCCAACTGGCTTGCAAGAGGAACGTTGCCTGTCATGTGCAGCTTGTGTATCCCAAAAAAGGAAAAGATCCTCCCCTCCCAAAAAACAGCAAGAAAGAGGGATTCCTTGGAGGAGTGGGCATTAGACTGCTCTCCTGAGTATTGATTTTTGGAGTGTGCACCTCAGAATTTGTACTTTATGGTACCAAGGCCAAAAACCACCAGCAAGTATATAACATCCTGTAAACTAAAAAGACTGCAATACCAGATGACACTGCTTATCATCTGTACACTAACTAAGACACGATGAACCAAATTCTGTGGAATTACACTGGGGAGATCAAAACTCATTGTACTTTAGCCAAACTTGCCTTCAGAAGTGCAATCCTTTGCTTGCAGTGCTGTGGCTAAAGTCAAACAAACAATGATCCCAGCAGACTTTGATCGTGTTTCCCCAGCTCTTGGCTCATTGACAGAGTCCCTCTGTTTAATTTGAGTGAGATAGTCAGATTGCTCGGTCCTGACTTTTCCAAGTTAACGGGTGGGTCTTTAAGCCTCCTGACAATAAAATGCCTTCCAAATGTTTATCACATCAAATAACATCTCCTCCAGCCTTTTAACACTGGAGGCTCTCCATCTTTCCACTCGGATGATGATTTGTAACACATATTCTTTTTTCCCTCCATGTGGCCACATTTCTTTCTTTTTTTAAAAAAAATCACATTCTCAGAGTGCATTTTCAAGAGCTGACACATAAGAGATGCACATAGTATAGAAGTTACACAATTTCTTTTCACCTCCCTAGCAGAAACGTAGTAATGCAATCAGCTTTCAGGAAAGGCTGCCTTGAAGGTAGAGGAGAAAAAAATAAAAGACTGTAGCAGGGGCAGTCTACACTGCGCTTCTAAGCAGGAAAGGGAAAGATAGGACAGAGCTTCACATCTTCCCAACAGTATTCATACACCAAGCTAAATGATGAGAGGTTAGAAACACAGCTGCTGATTCAAGATTGGACTTTTCTATGTCTGCAGTAGAACACTTAGGCATGAATGTGAAACAGTTTAAGAAGATTCATGCCTGAAGAAGGTCACTTACCCCTCCCATTGTGCCATCTGTGCTCCCCAAAGGTATGTTCTTGTGAGCCAGTGAAATACCAGGAACAGTGTGGGGAGTGTAAAAACAAAATCTGCAGCAGGAGGGGTGAATTAGTAAAAACAAACAAATGCTCAACTGTCCTCCATAAACATAAATGCTATTCCTAAAGGAGGAATGGCAACTTTATGCCTCTCATGATCCAAGAACTAACCAAGGCTGAATCTGCTTGGCTTCTGATATCTGAGGAGATACTGTAAGCCTAGCCTGGTCAGGGCCTTAGCACTATGGTGCCTGTATTTTTCTCGTTAGTTTTGGTTTTGATACAATTGAATCATAAAGTACTTTTGCTTCAGGAAGAAGAGCCGTGTCCATAAATCTCATAAATGGGTCATTTTTCATTTGCAACTTGATTTGATGTGTAAAGTGATGAAACCCTTTCTCTCTAGGCCATGTTTTCCTCTTCCTTCCTTTCCTCATTTCCCTTACAGAAATGTGAGAATGTCTTTAAGTTTTCATTTCTAGAAAGAGATTAACCACGTGAAGAGAGCAAAGCCTCCTTTTTTTTGTCAAGCCCTTTTAAACATCACCCATCTCATTAACCTTGTCTTCAACATCAACCACAACAGAAAGTCAGTTTTAACAATATGCTGGCAGCCTTAGTGAACAAAAAAACCTGTTTGTGCAAGTATTCTGCTTGTGTGAGCAGTATAATGTCACCGCTCTTCTTCTAGGAAAGGAAAAGGATCCAAATTTGCAACTCATGACTTTTTCATGCAGATGAGGTGTTTGTGGATTCAATATCTCTGTGCAGGCTGCTCAGGAAAGTGCACTGAAGATAGAAGTAAGACTGCACACACTGTGTCCTCCCTCTCCCTTCGTGTGCATTCACCAGAACATGTGCAAAGGTCTTTATGCACCTAAACGAGCACATAGCTAGACGTTTTATAAAACGAGCACCACTTTCCCCCCCAGATAATATGTATACATACACTCATGTGCACTGTGCAGCTATAAGTGTATAGAAGTCATGGTTAGGGTCAACATATGTGATACTGTTTCCTTCCATGCACATTCAGTGTACACATACTTGAACATCTGAACCAGGTTTGTGTGACCATGGTTTGGTTTGATTTTCTTGCAGAAGAGCACATCAGGGATCTAACCCAGTTTCAGTTACACGCAACTGTGTAACTTCCATTCAGATCCTTCAAACATAGCAAGCTCTTTGTAGGGTCTATTTTTCTTGATACTGTAAAGCCCTGTATATATAGATGTCACTGAATAAATGGCAATCATGAAAAGAATATAAGAACTATAAGACTGTTATGTTCAGACAAGACCAGGGAAAATTGATTGCTGTTGTATTCTGGTGTGTAATTACTCTTGGAAAAGAAAGGTAAACACACGAACAATGTTTCTTTTTAGGAATCAGTCTCAGTGAAATAATATTGGGCACATCCATGATGGCTTAAGTCTGCAAAATAATTGCTGAACAAAAGGAACAAGAATGCTCCCAGTGGAGAATGCAGTTCAACAAGTCTTCCCATTAACTTTATTTGGTAGGTTTGATATGCAAACAACACCTGATGACAGCCTGTTTATGCAGCCTCAAGGGGTAAAACAGATCATTGGGTTCTCTCTCTCTCTCTCTGATTCATTTGTCTTCTTGTGCTCATTTCCCTGTTGATAGCCTCAGACCACACAGTGGCGGCCTGCATAGGCTGGATATAAACACTACATCCAATAGAGTTCTCGTAAGTCTGAAAGGCCCTTGAGTGACTTTTGGATGCTTCCCAGAGGAGCACAGCTGTTCATGAACAGGAAGGGAGAGCTTCCTTGTACTTCCTTCAAACTCAGCAGTGTGACCATGGAATAAATCAGCCTTCAGAGATGACTCTGAAATTCCACACAAGCAAAGTAGCACAAAGCAATTGCAGGGAGTCATTCTTTGTTAACACCCAAAGTTCCATCTACTGAGGCACCAGCAAGTGTGTGTGTGTGTTGTGGTATTTTGAGAGTGTGTGTATAGGGACCAGACTGCATTTATCATTCAGTAAGGACAGAACTAAGCTGATGCAAGTCTGTCAAGTGTGACCTTTCTATTGTGCCAAGAGCAATATCAGGGAAGGAAGAGTCAGGGATATTTGTTTTCAGAAACAGCAGAAGCAATAACCGCTTCCCTAGTTGTAGTCAGATGCTAAATGGGGAACAGAGCCACTTGTATTGGACAATGAATGCTTTACTAAGATGCTATTGGTCTACCCAAGGAGGGTTTTCTAACAGGGATCAGGAGAGCCACTGTGAGAGCACAGAGGAAAACCATTGCACCAAGAAGACCCCAAACCTTACCCATAGTATTAATCCAAGCAATCTTTCAATACAATGCCTACTACAATCCTCACACCATTTTCCCAGAAGCCATCCCCTACTATCTTTCAAATGTGATTTTCTAGTTTGAGGATTACAGCTTAGGGGGGCCCTATCACCAAAAAGCATTTCTCCCACATCTGTCATCAGAAACATCACCTCCAAAACCTCTTATATCTCTAACATTATGGAATTTTACAAAATGGAAACTGAGGCAAAAAATTGCCTAAGTAATTTCTGCAAGGTAAGGGCTTAAATGCAGAGTGAAAGGTCTTCTCTGACTGAGAGGTGCAATTTACTGCTTCCTTCAGTTGCATTTTCTGTTCCATTTGAACCACAAACACTGGAAACATTTAGCTCTCTCCGGATTTTTTAAAGACAAACTTTGCATTGATGTTTTCTTATTACATCAGTCGTATTTCACAAAATATTCTGGAAAGAGTTTCCTGAACTCATTTCAAAGCTTGATCTCTTCCTTTCGATAGTCCAGAAATCACAAATGAGAGCAATGCACTTAATACTCTCGGTGTGTATCACAAACATGCTTTATTCATAGCATCAAAAGCCCTTTTTGGTTGTTTTGATTGTGGTACTCTTACATCACATCCTGGGAGAGCCCATTTCATATGATTCTCTCAGTACATGTCATCACCAATAGGCCAACACATGCCAATAGGCCAACACATGTATTTTCCAGCTCTGATACACATGATCAAAAAACAGGATTTTTTTAAGGTTTCCAGCTGCGTGCACTGAAGCTGAAAATGGTTGGGGCCGTGGCTCAGTCGTAGAGCATCTGGTTTGCATGTAGAAGATCCCAGGTTCAAGCCCTAGTGACTCGAAGCAAAAAAATTAATAGTAGGAAATATAAAAGTTCTCTGCTAAAGATTGGGCACCATCTTGATTAAAGGTAAAGTTTCCCCTTCAGTCGTATTCGATCCTGGGATACCACTGCGAGCAGTGATTTTATTGGCAAGCCTCTTTTGTGGGGTAGTTTGCCATTGCTTTCCCCAGCTATTCTTTACCCCCTAGCTATGAGTTAGGTACTCATTTACCAACCAAGAAATGAATGGATGGATGAGTTTACCATTAGCCAGCTGCCAGGATATCTGACCCACAGGGGGCTCAAACTCCTGACCATGTGAGTGGCACTGCAAGCACTTAACCACTACGCCATGCAGCTCCTATAGCCATCTTGATTAGTGCTCAATAATTAGCCTATTATGATAGGCTAGATCTTTAGTTTACACATCTATTCCTGCATGCTTAAGTAACTTTTTTATTTGAGAAGAATCAACTTATTTGGATCAGCTAAGATGTGTATACAAAATTTTTTGTCTTCGAAACAATGTTGCCTCCATAACAGGTAGAGATTGTAGAAGCACAAAGAGGCCTCCCTGAAGATCAGCCTGATAATACGAGTTAATCCTCACAAGTTTCTATGATGTGTTAGCTGCAATGTGTTTTCCATTCCAGGCTGCCAATGCTATGCATGGAGCCAGCTGTGTGAATGCCAGTGGAACCCTTTGTGCATAAGAATCTTCATATGCTGTGGCAAGTGCTCAAGAGTATGCAAAAAGCACACGATCAGTGCTGTCAGTCTAAATCTGGCACAGACAGCCTGGATTTCAGCTGACAAAGTGTAGCCTCCTCCTCAGTTTGTGACATATCTGAGAACAGCCAGTGAGAAGGGAAGACTCCAGCTGTGATCAGTGAACATGTTATTTGATGTGGCTGCAAATTCAGTTACAATATACTTGTGCAAAATCTCAGCTATCAAAAACAAATCCTAAGATTCTTCTTTTATTGTATACTATAATCAAGATTGTAGACGTGTAATCAGAACCCTGCTATTGCAGTCTCCGCCTCTGCTGGTTTCACTAACAAGCTGTAGCCACTAGGAATACTTAAATGTGTGACATATTCCAGACCAGAAGGATACTGGGTGGGACTTTTGCCTTTCTGTCCTCACCCAATGCCTGCCCTGCTGTGTCAAATTTTCCTTTTCAGTTTGCACTTCCCTGCTTGCCTTCTGCTCTCCAAATCTTATCCCTTGTCCAAGCAAACCTCCCTCAAGGTCTGCCTCTGCTGCCTGCCTGCTCAGATGCCTTACTCTCTTTTCATTGTCAAAATGTCCTGCCTGTTGTTCATGCTTTAAACTAAGTTGCTGCTGTGCTGTCTGTGTTTGTGAACTGTTGGGACTCTTTCTTATCAATTCTTCCAAAGATTTTAATGTTAAACATGGGTTATTCTCACTGCTTCAAAAATGGGGGGCCCTTGATTCCATCTGTCTGAAATTTGACAGCGTGGGTATTCTAAAAAAATACTATGATCTTGCTGGGTGTTATTCCCTTTGGATGAATAACCATGAAGGTACAGACTCCAGAAAAGGAGGACTTTCAGTTGAAACCAAAGAGAAATAATAATAAGATAGAATTATGAAATGAAAACAGTAACTAAGCAATAACTAAACAAAACATACAACACAATCCAATAATGAAACAGCCCCTGTTGGAATTAATAACAGAAATGAAAGAAACAAAACAAACTCCCATGCACACATCTACTGACCAGCAGCCCCAGCTTCCGAGTCCAACAAACACCATCAGCATCCATGGAAATGTACTACATACTCTGAAAGTCCATACTATTTTTAACTGTGAATGAAGTAACCGCTTCAAGACAATGGGGCTGAACTTAAAATAAAAACAATAGCATGAGCTGGGGAATTTGATAGTTTCTGAACTTCGCATTGTCACAAAACTTATTTCAGAAAAACTTGGACTTCTATGGTTGCCAATTTGCCATTATAGCTTTTGGAAAAGGTAAAAACTGGTTCATGTTGTTCCTGTTGGCAGACATTTATATGGTTTTATAACACGGTCTTTGGGCTTCATTTAGCAACTGAGAAGTAGGCTATGACTTAGATCCCATGGTAAATCTGTGTTAACAAAGGGCTTTTTGATTAGCTGAATGGGACTTCTCACCTCTTATTCTTACACCAGCCTAAATGCCCCCAAACTTCTGTTCCTGGGAGCATAAATATTTCAGAGGGTAGCAATGTTGATCTGCAGCAGAACAGTTATATTTGAATCCAAAAGGTTCAGGATGTAAGTTTTTGAGAGTCAGTACTCCCTTCATCAGACACAGTAGAGCAGAAGAATAGCTGCCACGGGGACACCTGTGGAGAAACACCCCGGGCGCCCACATGGCAGACACATGGGGGTAGAAAAGGAGGAGGGGCGTGGCTGGGCCTCAGCGTGACATGCATGCGCCACCTGGGCCAAGGTCTGCTCTGGTGGCGTGTGCATGTTTCACTCAGGCCCAGCCACACCCCTCCTCCTTTTCAGAAGTGGCTTGGCCTTGCCCCTCCCCCCGAGGCCCCCTCACCTCCCCCACTCCCTCTGGCCCCTTTCACACCTTGTTGTTCCCGCATTCCTTGAGAGAATGGGAGGGGAGAGCGAGGAGGGGAGAGCAAGGGATAAATAATACTGCAAAAGCCAGGACCCACAGAACTGGCTTTTTGACTCTGAGTACCTGTTCCAAACTCAATAAAGACTTCTGATTTCAAAATCTAGAGCCCACTTATTGGCTTTTGGTCCAGGACCTAATAATAGACAATAACTTGTTATTAGAGATACATGAACCTTCAAAATTTGGGTTTTTTAAAGTTTATTTAATGTTACACTTAATCCTACTTTGGGTTTTTTCCCCTCTTCTTTAACTTGAATTTGGATTATTTTACTACACATAGTAGTATGCTGATTTTATGCTGATTTTTAGTATCTGGGTTTTTTAGCTATCTTAGGCTGATTCCGCATGGGCCAAAAACAATGGTGTGAAAATGGTGTAAAAGGGTTTATACTGTTTTCACACTGTTTTCATACCACTGTTTTTGGCCCATGCGGAATCAGCCTTAGTTAAGGCACATGCTTTTTTAAAGTTTCTGTCTTCTATTCTAGGTATTAGTGGTACTATTGCAAATTGACTGTGTGTCCTGAACAGTTTATACTGTGAAGAAGAAGAAGAAGAAGAAGAAGAAGAAGAAGAAGAAGAAGAAGAAGAAGAAGAAGAAGAAGAAGAAGAAGAAGAAGAAGAGGGGGAGGAGGAGGAGGAGGAGGAGGAGGAGGAGGAGGAGGAGAATTTATATCCCCCTTTATCTCCTGTAGGAGACTCAAAGGGGCTTACAAACTCCTTTCCCTTCCCCCCACCACAACAAACACCCTGTGAGGTAGGTGGGGCTGAGAGAGCTCCGAGAAGCTGTGACTAGCCCAAGGTCACCCAGCTGGCGTGTGTGGGAGTGCACAGGCTAATCTGAATTCCCCAGATAAGCCTCCATAGCTCAGGCAGCAGAGCGGGGAATCAAACCTGGTTCCTCCAGATTAGAGTATACTTTCTCTTAACCTCTGCGCCACTGAGCAGACAGACAGCCCGTCACTCTCCAAAGCACCAGTTATGGATGGACTCCTTAAAAGAACTGTCTGCAGCTCATCTGAACTAGCACCTCCTGTCCTGTTGACACTATGCCATTAAGAGAGGCTGGCATGAAACAACACTGAAGCCCTCTTCCGCCGCCTCACCATCTTCCACTTACGAGAACAAGCTTTCACTGTAAGTCCAATGTTTCATTCCAAAAGAAATGCTAGTTGTATATGTCCTACATGTGAGATCCCAGAAGCATTCTGGTCGGCTGCCTTTGAAAACAGCATGCTGGACTAGATGGATTTTAGTCTGATCCAGCAACACTGCTCTTACGTCATTGTCTTAACTAAAACTCTGGTAAAGGGCTGCCAAACATCATGCTCATGAACTGTATCACTCCTGCCTCACATTTAATAGAACAATTCTTTCTACAACTTACTTCTGTGAACCTGAGGCGCTTCAGATTATGATATGATTTTGTTTGTTTGTTGTTTGGTCTTTCTCTCTGTTAATTCCTCACCAGCTATGTATACTGCTTTAAAATTTATCCCTTCAGGGGAACCTCCCCAGCTGCAGCATGAAATGTAGGGAGTTTTCAGAGTTGCCAGCTTTTATCATTTTGTCACGAGTCTCAGCATGTTTGAAGTTTTTCTTAATGCATCTGGAAGGGTGAATATTAGTCTTCTCCATCTTCCATGAGGGGGAGGTTGGCCAAAAAGAAGTTTGGAGATATCTGATCTAAACCAAGAGAGATCTGATCTAAATTGAGCTGTGATTATTAATCTCATCATGTAGGCATGGGTTGAACAAATGATTTTGGGTTTGCCTGGGGTAAGTTATGTTGAACCTGGAAGCCTAAAATAGAATTCTAATTAAAAGTTGCTGTGCTTGTAGAAATGCCTCTTTGTAGCTATTCCCTTATATCTGAGACATTGCATGGCATCCATTTTGTATAGTATTTCAAAGCCCATTAAATAGAAAATATCTGTTCACCAGTTCACTGACATGTGTCAGGTTTGACAAAAGCCCTTGCCACCTGAGCTCAAGGGTGCAGAAAGACAACACAGACAATCACCTTGTGTTTGACACAGGCTCCATGTATTCAAGAAACTTGTAACACTAGGTTTCCCAGTCAAATCCATATGCATGTATATGTGTACAAATGTAGGCTCTAATTCAGGGGTTCCCAGTATGGTATCTGTGGTTGCCATGGTGCCTGCTGACATCTTTTCTGGTACCCATCAAGTATTTTTAGAAAGTAGGCAGGATCAAGTGGGGTTTTGCCCAGCAAGGTTTCTGATTGGTCATTGTGGATTTCATTGGCTGTAAACATTTTTTAAAACATTGCTTTGTCAGCAGCCGCCATCACAGCACAAAGATCTGCATTGTGTCCCTGAAGGTAAGCTGCAGGAGATATTTTCCCATATACAGCAGACGTTTTGCTATATACTGATGTATACTCACACAGCAGCCACTTTGTGCTAGTTGTTTTGAGCTGCTTCGAGGCACCCACCAGATTGTGTCAGAATGTGAAATGTGCCTGCAGGTTGAAAAAAATTTGGGACCCCCTGCTCTATATTTACAGTCTAGTGAATCAATGTGTCAGAGCTAAATTTTTGCCATGATCCCATCTCTATGCTAGGAGACTGACAAACTTTATCAGGAGGGTTTTAAACTGAGTGAAGTGGGGGAGGGAGACAATATTCAAGAGGGAAAGAAATCACCTAGTACTAGAGAGAATAGGCTGAAGTTTATAAAGAGAACTGAGTGAACAGTTCAAAACGAAGCAGTGAGAGGGATAAAACCTTAAATAAGCACCCACGGGGCATGAACCAAACTCTTAGATGTATCTACACTAATGCACAAAGCTTGGGTAATAAACAGGATGAGACGGAATTCTTAACAAGACATAATAAATATGATACAATAGGCATCATTGAAACCTGGTGGGATGAATCTCATGACTGGAATGTAATAATTGAGGGGTACAACCTATTCCAGAGAAATAGATCAACTAGGAAAGGTGGCAGAGTAGTACTATATGTCAGGGATGATTACACCTGTGAGCATGACTTGAATCCTGTGACCATGACTTGAATCCTGGGAAACAGGTTGAGAGCATCTGGGTAAAAATTAAGGGGGAGAAAAATAACAATGATCTCATTGTGGAGGTCTATTACAGACCACCAAGCCAAACTGAAGAGTTAGATTATACCTTCCTGGCGCAGTGGCACTTTCTCATCACAGTGATTAATGGCTTGCCAATAAATACTAACACAATTATTTGAAATCAATATCTTCTAATTAGTGGGCAAATGTTTAGGAAATGTATATACTGTCTCCCCAGAGACCTTCTTAGGAAGACTCACAAAGTAAAACAATACAAAAACATTATACAACCAATAGCATAAAAAAGCTATGGTATATAAACTGGACAAAACCTTGAAATTATATTCATTTTGAAGCCCAAAATTATATGCATTTTAGCCTGGCATCAGGCTAGAAGGAGAAAACAAAAGTATTGAAACGTAGTGCTGTCTAATAAACCCGAAAGAAGTGTTGCTTCAGTTTATATGGCAGACATCTATTTAAATATTGGTAGATGCCCAAATTTTCTGACAAGTAAATATTTAAAATGAGTTGCAATTAATGTTGTACTGTTGCATCACGGCCTGTGTGGCTTTGGATAGGCATCACAAACTGGCTTAGGAATGCTGCTCCACTCTAAGAACACCGCTTGTTGTTATGGATGCTGCAAAACTCTTGGCAAGTAGGTTTAATAGACAAGCTTGTCTGCTGAGGACACTGGAGGGTTGATGCACTCACTGCCAGATTAATCTAGTAGCAAAAATAGCATATGCTGCAGGCCCTGCATTTTGGAGGGCCCTACACTAAATGTTTGCAAGCTTTCTGGTGAAATCAGCATCTCGCCATATTCTCATGATCTGGCAATGCTGTTGTTTGCATAGTGAGGTTGCTGCATGGTATGTGCTGTGAGCTCTGCATGTGTACAGGCATGTGTTTGTGCCTTGCTGGTCATGGTAAAGTGTTTGTTTGTTTGTTTGTTTGTTTGTTTGTTTGTTTGTTTGTTTGTTTGATTGTTTGATATCCCACCCAATCCCTGAAGGGCATCATTAACAACCAGCAACCCATGCTGTAGCATTACTGAAATCTCAGACATTTGTTGTATCATCTTGGTGCATAACAAATGAAAAAAATGTTTTATTTTACTATGCAAGTAAATTGTTTGAATATTTATGTGCACTTTTAAAAATTCAAGGCCCCTTTATAATACATGCTACAGGCCTCACACTAGCTTAATACAGACTTGGCTGTACCAAGCTAGCTTTGAACAGCCTCAACGAGCTCTGTGGCTATACAGCGAGTGGAGCAGTCAAGCTCTACCTCCTGCTTCTTAAGCAGCTTCTCTATCTGCACAGCAGGAGAGTTTGTCAAGTCTTGATGCTGCAGCTCCCATGGGACTCTGTAAGGATACGAATATATGAGAAGGTTCCAGTGACAACTCAAACTCCAATTAGCAAGAGGTAGGTGTGTGAAAAGTAGCAGTGGCAGGTCTGTGTGGGAGGGGGAACATATTGCCAATTGCTCCGCACTGTATTATGCCCTTCTAGCATGCAAAGAGTAACTCAGAGATTATGATCTGGCTTCTTGTGAATGGCCAAGCAGAAAGCTAAGGACTTGTCTCCCTGCTTGCCCCCACCCCCCACCCCATGTGTGGCGCATGGGCTAAGCCAGCAGCGTTTGACCATCCCTACAATCTTCATTTCAATGGCACTGGTCATCAACATTTAAGTTGTTTAATGTTACATTACATCACCCAATGGATGGGATTGGGGAAGCAAGCAACTGAGAGGTGGTAGCCAGTTTTAATTTTTTGATACTGATTTGTTTTGGAAAGACTGGTTGCATGTTCAAATGTTTTCTCTTTTAAAAAAAATCAGTCTTGGGTTGGTACTTCTATGAGTACTGGAAAAACTGTGCACCAAAGTGGGTCACAAGCAAAGACAATTTCTTCTGAAATCCTGACAAGGATCATCAACACATTATTATTTTCCTTTTTTCAGCCTTGCTCTAAACCGCAACTTGTAGTCCCTTAAGGTTTGCTTAATCTTGAACTGATGCTACAAATCCATGATTGGCTGTGGTAGAAGCTTGGTCTTTTGCCAGTAGTGTGGAACCAAATAAAAATTACCTTATTTGGTATTTATGGACTATTTTTCCTTCTCTTAAAAACGTTTGTTTCAGGCTGTCGTCCCCCCCACCCATGTCCCTCTTGATGTGATTATTATACACCACCCATAAGGTAGAGATATTAAGGATACAAAGCCCTTCCCCACCCCTTCGTTTACCCTGAAAAGATTGAGAAAGAATGCTTTAAAAGAGGGAAGATGGGGTCCATTTATTAAACTCCTCCAAGCAGTGTTATGATGCTCTTTAACCTTTCACTGCAGATGTATAACATTGCCGAGCCATCAACCTGGAAAAGTTGAGCTTTGTGTGTACATTAACGCATGTACAGATAAATACCAGATCCTCAGGAGAAGTGCTTGTGTCAGCAATTTCCCCTAAACTTTCACTAGCATTCATTCATTTAACTCTTTCACTCCTGACTCAGCCACTCAATCTGCTGTTCTTGGGCATAATAAGGTTTGAACACTGATACTGCATTTTTTTTTCAGGGAAGGTTCTCACAAGACAACCCAGTGGTGATGGTCTCAAACTTTGGACTTCTATCACAGAAATCTTAAACAGACCATCCCCCAAATAATCTACAGTGGAGCTCAGGAGACTTCAGCAGGAAACAGAAGCAGAGAAGCCCTGCACAATGAAGTGCAAGTATGGTTGGATACAATTTACTGTTTAAAGTGTATATGAAAATTGTGCAACGTGTGTCACAGCATTGCTGCTACAGCATTTGACTAGGCCCCAGCCCATGAAAGTTCCACTTAGGGAACAGTGCTGCTGCTGTTGCACTACTGTTCTTTGCCTTGGCGTCCTTCAGGATTGCACTGTTTATATACAGAGCACTATAAAACCTTCCTTGTCCTGACCTGGATGGCCCAGGCTAGCACAGTATCAGCAGATCTCAGAAACTAAGCAGGGTTAGACCTGCTTAGAACTGCGATGGAAACCACTGGGGAAGTCCATGGTTGGTACACATAGGCAGGAAATGGCAAACCATCCTTGAATGTCTCTTGCCTTGAAAATCTTGTGCAGTTGATTATAATAAAACAAAATAAAAAATAATAGAACCTTTCTTTAAATAGGTCAAGTGTTTCTCTTGTATTATAAGCTGGTTGTTGGGGCACTTTGATATGTATTTCTATTGCTGTATCTCATTGTATTATGTTGCTGGCAGATTTGTTGGATATATCATAGGAAAGGCTGCTGCTCCAATGCATTCTAGCAGATATACTGCAGTTAAACTGAAGTTCTGGAGAAGGTACACAGTGACCTTGTTGGGCCTCTCACACCCTCCTATGGTGGTGCCAGGTATATATTTACAGTTGTTGATAGTGCAAGCAGATATGCCTATGTGTATCTAATTAAATCCAAGGATGAAGTTCCACAGAAATTAAAAAGTTATTTAGCTGCTGTCAAAAAATAAATTTGGCAAGGCAATTTGGCAAGGCAAAATCAAGGCAAAAAAAATAAATTTGGCAAGGCAATTTGGCAAGGCAAAATCAAGGAAAGAATGCACAGATGGCAGTGGATACATATAGCAGGCTGATTACATATATCTTTTTAGCAACAGCAATTTGTTACTTCAAGCAGTTGTCCGATTTCAGGAATGCATCTCAATTACCTAGACAGCATCCCCCTAACAACGACATCACGTGAGACAGCAAATAGGTAGCAAGATGTAACCAAACATACAATAATGTAAATGTGTAACAGGAAAGAAAGGATTTCTCATTTAAACTCCATGTAACCCTCCCTTATCATTAGTAAACTCATTTATAAAAAGCAACTGAGAATCTGTCTCTTCTGTTCTACTCTAATATATACATGTACCCAATTGCTGTGCAACTACCTTGAGAGTCACCACATATACATCTTAAATAAAATAAGTGTTAGGAAAGGAAACTTTACACACGAGCAATAAAAATCTAGACAGGTCTGTTGCCTAACTCAGAACATAAAATTCTTCTTTGTAATTCCTCCATCTACCCCAGTGGCCTGTGGTTGAACTAATACAACCAACCTCTAGAATCCCAGCTTCGTGTGGATTTCATTTGAAGTTACTAGAGTTGTGGTCTGAATATTTTTTATTATTTCAGGAGGAAAGGTAGCAGAAATACTAGCTTTCCAGGCTGCTGAAGGTTTGTTTCTTTTTGTTGACCTTCTGTTACATTTGGAAGCTTATTAGAGCAAGACAGTCAAAACACAGACAGGAAACAATGTGTGATGTTGTCCAACTGGAGTATTGATTACCTTCCCATGACTTTCGCGTTAAAGAGACTTGTCAAATGAAATTCAGTCCAAACTCTGGATCCCCTCACCTCTTTTTAAAGAAATAATAATGGCCTTTAGTTTTATGGTTATGTTTCTGCTTGTCTTTTCTTCATTCCAAAATGTCTAAAGGAAACATTCCTAAGTAATGTTGGAGAGTCCATCACTTCTGCCCCAGACTTATGCTCTGTTCTAATATTTCACATGCCTTTGTGGGATATGAAAAACACCTACCAAGTTTGGTTGTCATGGGAATGAAGAAACTGGTGATGTCCATTCTGTAATGCAACATGCAGAAAACAAAGAATGTAAAGAGTTCTGAGCTATCGGATTGGGGATGCCCCCATGCCACTTTCTGATCCTGCTAGTGTTCCACAACATCCTTCAGAGTTTTCCATTCTTGGAAGATTTAAAAACCTGTTCTTTCTGTACACACTCAGCTACACTGGGTACACTTGCTGCTGCCGCTGTCCTATTCAGTGGCCCTTTCCCCACTTGCCTTATGCTGCGCGCTACTCTCCTCAAGTAGTGCGGGGTTCCGGGGTACTCCCCACTACAGGGGCGGTGACAACACAGCCGCCCCGACGCTGCCGCTCTCGCACCCCCTCAGCGTGTGGCACCCTGAATTACTCCTCATGGCGCCCAACTGCTTGTGAAGATTAGATGGGGAAGCCCGGGCGTGCGCCAGAGATGCCGCACGCTGAGAGCAGCATGCAGCAAAGGGTGGTCAAAGGTAAGTGGGGAAAGGTTAGTGTCTGAACCTACATCCCAAGGTGTATTTTTAAAAGTGTTGGTAGGAAAGAAGTTGTGACATTGAGGAATTTTGGCACAACTTTTAAAACAATTTCTTAATATGGCAAAACATTAAGGTTATTATAATTTTTAAAAAAGATACTCAGATAAAAGGTAGTAGGGAAGAAAAATTATGCTCAGGGGTTACAGAATCTGTAGTCACAGAATGAGATCACCAGATTATGCTATCTTCAAATTAGTCAGGCAAGGCCAAACATAAGTTAGGCACTTGCTAGCCACAAAGATCTGCTTCATCTTTCAAAAACAGAGGAAAGAGGAGATCTTTCAGTTCTCCTTATACCACATGTCTGATCACAACCCTCCATGTTGAGAAAAGGTAGTGAATAAACATTTGGACTGTGTGCTAAATGTGTAACGGGCTGGCTGCCAAGGAAGCTAAAGGGGCAGGTTGTAGCTACAAGGGAATAAGGACAGAGGACTAGCCATGACAAAATATATGGAAATACCGAGAAGTATGTGGCACTCTACTGAATGTCCCCAATGGGCAAACATGTTGTTTGTCTGTAGTCATGTTAATCTGCCCTTATATAACAGATGCTGCATATCTCTAAATAGTGAGGCAGTTCTATTTGTTGAATTTTATTCCTTTTTTATTCAGAGACTAGACTTCTTTGATTTATATCACAGCAAACAAAAACCCAAATGTACTGTATCTGTATGTACATGCATATTTTTATCAAGGCATGTGAAGCTTAATAGGCAACAATTTTTCATAGGTCTTTCTCAGACTAGGCATTTATTTTCCTACTTTCATAAAGAATCTTTTTTCCCAAGGAACTGCTTCAGTTGTAGGTTATCACATAGGCCGTTTCCGCACGGGCCAAAAACGGCAGCCTAGGTGGTAAGCATTTGAGCCGCCCCCAGGCCGCCGTTCTGGCAGCGCTGCTGAAGCGCAGCTTAGCGCCGACCTAACTCCCCTTCCCCTCCCTCAAGAGGCGTCAGACCATCCCCGCAAAACACCCCGCCCCAAGGGTGTTTTGGCTAGCGTGTTCCCTGCGGTGCCCGGTGCGGCGGCACCGCCAGGAACATCACTGTTTCCCCCTTCCCGGCGCTTACTTGCCTTGTCCCATTAAATGCAGCCTGCTATCTTCCTAATCCCCGCCCATTGCTGTCACTCCAACCCCTGGAGGTCGGAGGGCAGCGTGAAGCTTAGGAACTCGACAGCGAAGCGACAGCGGGGACAAACAGCTCTTGAGCGAGGAACTGCTGGCGGCTCCATGCTGCGAACCGCCTCTCCTAAACCGACCTCTGCTGGGGCCTTTCATAGCGGCACTAACGTGCGCAGGCAGCCTCCTGCCTTGACAGAATTCTTCACCCGGCGTGAGAGCGCCGGATTATGCGGAAAGCGCCATAGGTTTAGGAGTGTTTAAGATTTTTGTTCTTCCCTTATTAAGAACAGGTTTCCCAACAAGGAAAATCAATGTGGTACTATGGTTGTGGTATCAGACTTAGATCTGGGAGACTTAGATCTGGCAGACCATTCTGCCATAGAAGCTTGCTAAATGACCTTGGTACAGTCACACAAGCTCAGCCTGATCTACTTCTCAGGATTGTTGTGAGGGTAAGATGGAGGAGAGGAGACTGATGTAAGCCATTTTGGGTTTCAACTGAGAATAAATCAGGCAGATAAATGAAGTAAATACATAATTAAATTTAAAAACTTTGCAGGAGATATGATCACCAGATGACTATACTATGTATACTCTACATATCAGAGAAGTCTTGGTTCAGTTTATCCTGTTCTTACTATTTGCTGCACAACTGCGGCACGAGTAGCTTTGATAGGTGTTACATTTTCTTGTTTTTGCACATGCATGATTCTTTGATGTGTGTTGTCCTGCACAGTAGATAGCATCTACTGATTGCAAGATTCAACACCTATGGTCCTGAGTGAGTCATAAGGGTTTTTTAAAAAAAAAATAAGGTGGCTACCTGAATAATAAATCACTCAATATAACATAAAATGAAAAAAAATAACTCTTTAAAACCTTGCATTTGATTATGGGAGAATTTATTCCAGATCAGGGCAATTATACTAACAACTAAAGGAAAAGCTCCATAACTTTTCTCAAAAAGACTTAAGGCAGATAATTGTAATCTCCCTTTATTGTGAGGGTGGGGTGTGAGAGAGGCAAAATATCAATATTTTAAACTAATTAAAAGTGAAAACCTTACTATTAAGAAGGTCTAAAATGAAAAAAAAGAGAGATGAAATCTGAAACAGGTGAAAGGATGGAATAAAACTGGCAGAAGAGACGAAGGCCTTTTCCACACAGGCCATGCAAGCAGGGGTGCACCGGCGTAGTCCATGCCAATGCACCCCCCAGGGCTATTCAGATGAACAGCCCTACTGACCCAGCAGCCAGCGGTGCAGCATCCACACAAGCCACGCCGCTCCCCGTGCCCTTTTACTTCCTGCCAGCTCCTGTCACTTTGTGAAGGCCAGGGGACCTGCCCCCATGGCCATAGTGATGTCTCCAGGGTCGGAGGCCAGGAGGCGTGTCCCCTGGCCTCCACAGAGTGATGGGAGCCGGCAGGAGGTAAAAGGGCACCAGGAGCCGTGTGGGGAAAATGCCAGCTTTTACCTGGTGCCATTTGCTCGGCACCAAATGGAAGCCGGTGTTTTCAAAAAGACTCGTTCATTGAGAAAACATCATTTTGGGGGGGAAATGCCGCCACTGTTGCGCTGCAGCATTGCCAGCTGTGCAATCTTCTCCCCCACAACAGCGTTTTTACTGACCCCACACCAGTCTAAATAGCCCGTGCGGAACAGGCCAGAGATAAAAATCGTAACTGTAATCAGTAATGGACTACTTGTGGGTTAATAAACTGAGGCCATCGTGTTCTGGATGGGTTTCATTCCTCTTTAAATAGATTTTTGTTGAATGAGGCGTTCACATTGGATAGCTTTGACAGCATATAGTACTTTCTATCAGGTTAGGCTAGGATGGGACTTTTTGGCTAGAAGGAACCACTCTATAGTTTTCTATGCTCTGATAATGTGCATTACATATGATTCATCCTTTATGAAGAATTTTGGAAACTTTGGTTCAGAAATTCAGCTTGTTAACCAAAACTTACTAGACCAAACATATTTTGCCGACATTAATTGCACTGGGAGCCAGTATGTTTCCCAAAACATCCTGTCTTTGACCAGCAAAGTTCTAAATAACCTGGGACTGAGAAAGCAATATTTTCATATAAACCTGCCCATTCTTTCAGGCTGCTATTGTAGATAATGTTAACTGTAGATAATGTTTTCTCTTCATTTCCCACTGTCTCCATTTTCTCTTGAGTTCTCCCCCTCTCACACCCAGCCTTTCTACTTTTTCTGACAATTTTACTCTTCCGTCAGACCTTGTGCTCCAAGTTCCTATCTTTCATAATACCTCATATTCCTTACCCTGTATTCCTTGTGTTTCCCTGTCCCTTTCAGTGATAATCACGTGAAACATGATGGCAGTTTGGAAATCCTCAATACAAAAACACCATGATATTATTTTTACCCGGGGGGTGGGGGTGGGGGGGTGGAGCTCACTACAGGGTTACCACAGGGTTACCATTTTCAGCAACAACCCCTCATTTCCTTTTAATATTTTGTTACATCCTCATATTTGCATAGTTCAGTAATCTCTTTGTTGCACCTGAACTTTGTGGAATCGTAGTCATTCATCTCTTTAATGAACCAAAACCTATTTTCTCTTGTGCATTCTCAATACCAAAAGCCTTTGAGCAACTGCACATTTTGAAGCACTGCAACTGTTTTTCAGACATGAATTAGTTAATGTTGAACTCATTTAATTATGCAAATATTATAGAGTCAAGTTTTCAGTCTATGGAACAGTCAACATCAAGGAAGATGTTTTTCCCCTGTACGCCTCCCCATAAGGAAATAGACATAGACCCACCTAAGTAATGGCAAAAAACTGGAATGCAGCAGTTTTTCTGAACTGTGCTAACTGCTATATAAGTTTGGAACTTGTGACCTAGAGGTGAATACTTCATATCCCATTACTAGTCTCTGGAGCCTTGAAGTCCCCACTGAGGAAGTTTTTCATTTAAAGTCTCCCCATCCACCCATCAGTACTTCCTCCACCTCCTCCTCTCTAGTTCATGTTCTGTGTGACTGGAAATTGGAACCATTAAAAAGGGAAGCTCTGAATGAAAAAAGAAGAACTGGGGTTTATTTTGTTTTCTCTGAGAGAAGATCCGGTCACTGACCATCCTTAGAAAACTGACTCCAAAGTTTCCTTTAGAGAGTTCCAAGTTGGAAGGAGCTCCATGTGCTGAGCTTCACTCTGTTTCAAGGATGGCTGTTAATAGTTTCAAGCACTGTGACGATACATCAAAGTCATATATAGTTGAGCTGTTTGTTGGCCTAGCCCAGAAATTCCCATTCTCTGTGGCGGATAACTGCAGCAACACTTAAGAAGTCAGAACACTCTTGCCGAGTTCATTAGTTCATACTTAAATTCTATTGAAAGGACTTTTCAGCAGTGTGTGAATCAAAAGTGCACATGCTGAGAAATTTGACACAGACTTGATTATTGGATGAATGTAGTTTTATTTATTTTAAAAAATTATTAGCTGCCTTTCCACCTTGATGGACTCAAGGCAGCTTACAATATACAAAAAACAACAATTATTAAAAAACACACATAAAATATCACAATTCAAAATCTCCAATTAGGATTGTCCATGAATAGATACTAAATTAGTCAAATACAGTCCTAAATAAACCTCTCTCCAACTGTTTCCTGAAGATCAAAAGTGAGGGTGCCATGCAAACCTCACTGGGAAAGTTGCCAAAATTGTGGGGCTACTACCAGAACCTGATGAAACTTCATCAGGTACATTCAAGGCCAGCTCTTCATCTAATCACCTTAATATTTTTGTCAAAATTCAACGTCAACATTCCCAGCCTCAACCAACCTTTTCCCAGAAGAGCAGGCAAGCTAGGTGAAGAAGTGGCAGTGAAGAAGTCCAATGCTGACAGAGCAGCTTGCCACCCCACCAGAGAACGCCTGGTGGGTGATTCAAGTGGCCAGCCAAAGATTGCCCAGTGCCCAAAGTCACCTCACTCACTTGTTGCTTCACTTGCTGCCTCTCCTGTGGGCCAGAGGGGGCAGGAAAGCAGCTGTCCATTGCTGTCTCATGACTTTCTGAATTTCAAAGGTACCATGAGTATCAAAAGAGGTTTTGTGGTAGGGCAGTGAGAGAGTGTCCCCCCAACCGCATGTGAGCCTTGAAGTGGTCCTTGGGTCGTATGCCTCTTTTGGTCCCCTCTAGATCCAATACTGTACTTGGTCTTTCATTAACAAACTTTGCAACTTCATGTAGATTTAGAAGTCATTGATAGGGTGTCGATTTTAGCTGCCCAAAGCAACTACAGTACCCTTCACCACTGTGAATGGATCAGAGGAATGGTGCTAGAAAATAGGGGCTCAGCTCTTTTGCAGCTGAAATCCTGATTCAAATCCAGCCAGCTTTTATATCCAACTTTGCCCAATTCTATACCACTACAGTTCCTATCTCACATAGCTCTTGCCCATGCAGGTACTACAATCTTCAGAACAGTCTTTTTCCTGACCAACAAAGGTTACAGTAGCAAAAAAGGTAGATGTATCTACCATCACTACCCCCCTTTCACCACTCAGTGCTTTTGTACCTGATAGGTGCAGGGAGAAGCTGTATTGGGCTTGTCTTTTTTCCCAATGAAGACTAAAGCAGTGGAAAAAAATTTTCATTAAATCAGAGACCTGTTTTCCAAAAATTATGGGGCAACAATAATCCATTAGCTCTGCCATTTCTGATTATAAATTTACTCTTTGGTGGTAGCAAGTACTGTCATGTTACAGCCAAATATGGTGACCCTCATAGGAGTTTCAAGGCAAGAGGTGGTTTTTCATTGCCTTCCTCTACATAGTGACCTTGGAATTCTTCAGAGATCTCCCATCTCAGTACTAACCAGGGTCAACCATGCTTAGCTTCTCAGCTCTGATGGAATTGGGCTAACCTGGGCCATCCATGTCAGGGCAAATTTAATCGTAGTGATCTCATCCATCCAATTATGTCAGCATTATACTTTTGATACCTCAAGGCTCCAAGTATACTTTGGTTCCACCAGTGCTTGGAGGTGAAGTTTGCTTAGCAACATCAGTTAAATAAACCAGTATGAACAGGTTTTGTTGTTGTGAGGTAGTAATATGAGGTTAGCTGTGCCCATGATATGTTATCTAACAGTCCCTGCAAAGGTGTATGCCTTCAAGCTAGTGCAATTTTCATGATTTAGTTACTGTTGTTAATTTTTTTATTCTTATTACTTCAGTTTTGAGAACTGGCAGGCAACATGTATTCCACTATAAAACCACTTTCAATGTACTAGTTTGTGATGGGAAATGATTAAAAATAGAGTAAGAATTAAGTAGTTGACAGTATACAGAAGGTCGTGGCATTTGGTACCACTGACTCCGACAGCCAGAAATCATCCTAAAACTTGTAGATCAGTAATCATACAATGATTACAAGGCGGAGTTAATAGCAGTCATAGGTTACACACAGCAAACTAAATACCCAGGTGTTTGATGGGTCTAGAAAGAGTTAACTAACTTCAAAAAGACCTTATGTCTTTCTGTGGTGTTTTCTCATCCATTATTGGTAAGTGAAGTTTCAAAGCATGGTTGGCTTCCTGAAGGAGGCACAGGTGGCTTCAGGGGAAATTACTTACTGATCCTCTCTCCCAGCTTTTAAGTTTGTTTGGGTTTTTTTGTATCCTTCTAATATTATAGATTGCATGTCTGTCTACTTTGTTATGCTTCTGTGATCAATAAACTCCCTAACTGCCCAATCGGGGGGGGGGGGGGGGTGGGCCTACCTGTGGAGCCAGCACAGCCTTGTGGTTGGTCAGGCATCCCACAGCTCCAGCCCCACAAAATAAATTAGTTTTGGCTGCAGTGGCCAGTACTGGATGCTGGTGTGGCAGGGGTGAGTCAGGGCATTCCTGGGTTTGCAGCCATTTGTGCTGCAGCTCGGACCCTGGATTTATACCACTGTTTTGGGTGGCATAAGTTCATTGGCCCATTGGAGGGCTTTCCTGAGGTAGGAATGGTTTTTGATGTTGCTTTCTCCTTCCCTGCACCTCTGGAAAGCTCTCTGGAGGTGGTGGCGTGGCACAGCAGCAGTGCTGTCCCCAGCTGCCTCCACAGTCTGGATTGAGCTGTAATCCTGGTACATTTGTTGTTCATCTTGTTTTGAGAAGCTCAGCTGTCTCATCCATAACTCCATTTACTCATCTCTTCATTTCCACATCTAGTGTCATTTCCTCACAAATTGTCTTTGTGGGATGCCTCTGTATCAGAGCTAATTGCTCCTCAGGGCCAACTTATAGTCCAAGTAACACAAGTCACCACATGTTTCCAAGAGTGCATTAGGATAAATTGGGGAGTGACTGTGGCTTGGTAGTAGAGCATCAGCTTGGATACAGAAGGTGCTGGGCTCAATACCCAGCATCTACAGCTAATAGGATCTGGCTGCAGATGACGTGAAAGGCCTCTGCCCGAGACTCCAGAGAGCTGCTTCCAGTCTGAGTAGAGCAGAAGTCCCCAACCTTATTGAAACTAAGGGTACATTTGGAGTTCTAAGAAAGTGTGGTAGGTGCAACACAAAATGGTTGTCACAGGATGCAGAGCCAGCCACAAAATGACTGGTACACCTTACTTTCAGTCACATACTGCAGATCCTTGTTATGGATGCAGTTGTGGTCAAAACAACATTTTAAGAACTCTACACAGCCAGTCAGATTTCCAATGGCTACTCAGAAGCCTTGCTGGGCAAAAGCCCCACCTGGCCCCACCCACTTTCTAAAAATACTTGGTAGTCACCAGGAAAGATGTCAGTGGGCTCCATGGCACACATGAGCACCACATTGGGAACTCCTGGTGTAGAAAATACTTGATCACTCAATCGTCTGTTTTAGTATGTATGTATGTATGTATGTATGTATGTATGTATGTATGTATGTATGTATGTATGTATGTATGTATGTATTTATTTATTGGATTTTTATACCGCCCCATCCCCGGAGGGCTCTGGCAGCTTCACGTGTGTGCCAGCATGCCACTGGGCCTTCATTTTTCCTCAGTCAGCAATGACGCAGGAGAAGCTGGCAAGAGTGGTTACATATATCATCACCTCTCATACTTAGTCTGTCTGGGTCCAAGGTGCTGGCAACATCATTGAAACACCTGTAAGGGAACACACCTTATGCTATCAGCCAGTGGTCGCCAAGAAGAGGCAACTTGCACAGCTTGTGCTTGTTATCTATTTCCAGTATTAACTGTGTTGCTGCCACCACCCAAGCTGTGGAGAAACTACAGTTCTTAGTCCCAGATCTGCATCATTCAGAGCTGCGGCGAAATGGGCCTGCTTTAATGTGCAAGCCCTATTCCACACTTTACCCTCTTCCCAGGGGTTCCCAACTCCTCCTGGAGGGTCTCTCTCTCTCTCTCTCTTTTATAATGCTGCCACCACCTGACTGTGGTACAAATTGCCCATTGGGGAGAGTCAGGACTCCCCTCTTCCTTTCTAACTCTATGGCCTTGCCTCTGTATCTCCTGCTCTTCCATTCCTGGGCACCATGGGGATGATTTATTGCCTGATGTGCCCCAGGAGGAATAGGTGTTTGCCAACTGCCAGACTTCCCCCTGCTGGCACCCCCTTTTAAAAATAGCATTCATTTTGTTTAAATAACAAGGTTACAGTCCTTATAGTTATGGGGAACAAAACCTGAAAACACACACAGCCAGCTTCTATTCATAGATCCAAACACAGATGCATTGCAGTGGTGTATCTAAGGTATGGCAAGTATGGCATGAGCCTTGGGCACCACTTGAAGGTGGGAGTTATCTCTACCTGCTGGCCTGCCGCAGCCACACTATCCATGCACTTTGCCTCCCTCTGCTTGCTGTCTAGCCCCTCAGCACTTCTCAGCCACTGTACTGACACAGCTGGGCTTAGCTGTGCCAGGAAATCCTGAGGACTGCTCAGACAAGGAACTGGACACTGCTATCATACCCTTTCTTCAACCACCAGAAGAGGCACCAGAGGAAGATGAGACAGTCCATGCAGGATCAGACTCACAGCCTCAGGCAGGCACAAGTACAGAAGATTCTCAGCCAGTCACAAGTACAGAAACTCCCCAGCCCCCCAGAACAGATGCAGGAGACCCCAGACTGGCATGCCCTTCCCCTACTTCTCCTGAGCCCTGTGAGCAGAGCTGGAGAAATCTGTGCAGTGACTTACATGAAAAAAGACACAGTGCTTGTTTGGCTGCTCAGCATCATCTAGGCCTCAGCTGTGATGGAGAGTGCTTGCAGGAACCTGTCTGATTCATGACCCAGGTGCACAGCCTCTATGGTTGCCAGGTTAACATCTGGCTTAAAAGAGGCTAAGGGAAGAGCTGCTGTGTGGGAGCAACACTTCTCTTATGTGCTTGTACCACTGATATTGCTATGCTCCTGCTTGACTTCGGCTTCTGTTCTGGCTTCTCCCTCCTGATTTGTCCTTGGCTTGCATGCTTGACCACTACTGGCAGCACCACACCCACCCCTCACTGAGCTGAGGTTTGGAGAAAGGCCCCCACTGCCCTGAGCTAACAACAAGATGCATGGTTGGCTGGCAGGAGGACTGACCTTCGGGCTAGGTATCTTTGACATTGAAGAACTCACTGAAACCATAGATGTTGTTTTCCATAAATACACCTCTGATGCAGTACCATCCTAAGCAGAAATCAACGGGGCTTAGAAGGGATATCGCTGCTAATTTCTGAAGAAGGCATCTTAAGACACAGTTGGGTTGAAACTTCTTGGCTAGTCACTTCTGTCAGGGCTAGTGTATGTGGTAGGATGCATGTGTTTCAAACCAAATATGACTGTTCCTGAGGAATACCTAGTAATTTAGAATGCAAGTAATTTTATACCAATTGCCATAATGTACTGCAATGAATTATTTCATATATTGATGGATGAGCAAGCTTTAGAAACTTGCTGGGCGTCTCCCCTTCCCCTTAAGTTATATTCATGAGCTAAACCTTTTGTTCCCCCTCACCAATTGTCCTGTTGGTCCATTCAGCTCTGTTCAGTCTCCTTAGTCCTTTTCTTCTTCTGCTCCATTCTCCCCAGTTTTGGCTATTAGAAGAATGGTAAACGTGGAACAGTTTTGATTCTCTCCAGCAGAGGGGAGTGTATCACATATAGAACGTGCAAGTTAGTTAATTACATTAAATTAAATTATCTGAACAGCTTTTAGTTCACTTTAGTACCAGGTGGAAACAGTATTTTGCTTCCTTTCCTTTAACACTATTGCCCTTTCATCTTCCATCAAAATTGCTTGGAGCAAAACACCTCAGCTGTATGGCTGTTAAAATGAATGGAGAGCCAGCAAGGATCTTAACAGGCTTAGGAGATTCCAGGCAGAGTATCCATCTGGACCTTGGAGATTTCCTCATCATCTGCAAGCAATGATTGTATCGTATTCTCAGTCTCAACCAACCAAATCTTAACCAGAAAATTACTTTAAAAAGCCTCTTTAATCATATTCTGCTTTCAAGGCAAGCAGTGTACCCCTCCCTTTGCCCGGGGCATCTGCACCCTCAGCTTTTGAGTAAACATTTTGAACTATACAACATACTAGAGAGCCAATTTGGTGCAGTGTCTTACTCAGGCTCAAATCCTTGTGTAATTATGAAGCATACGGGCTGTTGGTGGAGACACCATGGGGTAATTGCAAGTCATTATCAGATGAACCAGACATCATTAATTTCATTTATAAGAAGCTGGGGGTGGGGGTGGGGGTTGTAGATCAAAGCCATGATACTTGTGCAGGGCGGTGTAACCTCCTGATGTTTCCTAGATAGAAATTGCTTCCCTAGCATGGATATCTGTAGTGATGGGGGTGGAGCAGGGAAGGGGGTAAGAAATCCTAACACTCAGATGTTTCCCAGCTATTTATTAGATACCCACCACTAACAATCTATAAGAGTTACTCCACTGGATTAAAACAAACGCCCAAGCAGCCCAGCTTTCTAAACATCAGTCATGTCAGTGTTTCTGGGAAACTCTCAATCAAGTGTGAAATAAATAGTCCTATAGTTTGTCCCCAACATTTGCTATTCAGAGGTACACTGAAGTCTTGTGGCATTATCATGCCTTGCAGTTATTTATTCTCCATAGCCTCATCAATATTTTAAAATACCTCTGTCAGCAGAGGAGGTTGATTTGTACTAATGCCCTCTCTCTCTACAGATCCCTACATCCTTCCTGGCACTATTCCATGGCATCCTTGGATACTAAAGTTGTCATTTTTGCAGGTGCAATGGTCTGCAATAGGAGGGAAGTTCAGGAAACTCCCATTCTGTGAGCATTGGATAGCTCTGAGATTTCACATTAGCATTACTTTCAGTAGCTTTTCTTCAAAAAGAAGATTCAGAAGTAAAAGAAAAAGACATACATCAGTCTTTTCTGCACAGAAATAAGATGTCACTGAGACATCTTCTAAAAAACCGTTTGTTCATATATATTTTTTGTCTGGACAGCGTGGTCAAATAAAGTATGTGAGGAGAAAGTGGGGGTTTTTTTCTGGCCAATCGGCAAGCTGTCACTTTCAGTTTCTCAGTAGCTAGCACCCACCATTTTCTGCTACTCCAGAGATTCATCGTGTCACCCACCATTAGCTGAGTTGTTCCCAGGTCTGTTTCCTCTGCTTGCATCACAGGTGGCCGCTATTTCAGCTTGTAAAATACACAAACTTAGTTTCCCCTGCCAATGGTGCACATGTTGTTTTTCCATTTTTTTTATTTTCAGTTAAGCGTTTTGGGATCCCTGGGCCAGGGAGGGTTGCTGGGGTGGGAGTGAGGGGAGGATGGGAAGGCCTCTGCTTGGACCCCCATGGCTCTGGCTGGCCTTTTGGGGGGCAGGGGTGGGGAAGGTTTCTGCTGGGCCCCCATGGGCCTGGCTGGTTTTTTGGGGGTGGGGAAGCCCTATGCTGAGCCTCCATGAGCCCGGACCATGCACCCCTCCCTGCACCCCACTTACGCGGCAGTGGTCCCGGACAGCCTGACAGGGCTGGTTTGGGCTGGGCCTGGCGGGGTAGAGCCAAGGGGCGTACAGGACCTGTCTGGCTGGGCAGGGCTGGGCCGAGGGGGGAAGGAGGAGGGTTGTGGGGGTGATTTTCCACCCCACCCTGCACGTGACTGAACAGTGGCCCACCTGGGGCATATGTCCCCATATGTCCCCATGGACACTCCACCTCTGATGGGTGCAAGTTACGAAGAAACTGAAAGTGAGAGCTTTAAACTCAGTAGGGAAAAATAAGACGTCTTCTGCTTTCTGCAAAGCAAGCAGGAAAAGTCTTCAACCTACTTGGGGAAAAAGGCCACTTCCGCACGGTCAAAATATCCTGGGTTGAACAAAAAAAAATCCCTGTGCAGCCGAGAATTCCGCATGGTTTCTGGTACTAAAGTGGGGCTGCCCTGGGGTTGCCCTGCAATATTTACCTTACTCTGAGATTTTCAAAAACCGCCAGTTTGTAGGTTCTTATAAAAATTCCCTATGTGACCCTGCTTGTGCCTCCTACTGTGCAAAAACCAATTGTGAGCAGGACTGGTTTATTTTTCCCACCCAGCCGCCTGATCTCCTCGCCTGACGTTCATTCAAGCTGCCACTCAAAAAACAACAGCCATTCAGAACGTGGGACCCCGGGCATGCTCAGATATGCTTTGGAAATAAATAAAGAAGTCCCATGCTCGTGCAAAAGAAATTGGAGTATTTTCTCCCAGTTTTCAATGGATTCCTTCAAAAAGTGGGCACTCGTGCAGACAGACACCCCAGGATAAAACAGACCCAGGTTGAAAAACAATGTTGTTGCACAGGTATAATTTTGCTGTACGGAAATGACCTAGTTTAGCATTTTCAAAATAAGTTGGGTTGAGCAGAAATAAAATGTCCAGAAGACCTTGTGTAAGATTTTACGGTCTTTGACCAAAGCATTTACAATACAATTTAAAATAAACCAGCTAAGAACCTTCTTAGCTAATATAAGATAACAATTAAAATAATACTCCTGCATATTTCAGCAGCCAAGATGACCAAAACTTATAATGGTGTTTCTCAGTATCTATTTAAAAAGTCACTTCACCCTATTTTTCATTGTTCTTCAAAATTCTTAATTTACACAAGTAAACACAACATCTTGCAACGGATGATGAATTTAGGGTCTGTTCCCTGGAGTAACCTTCTTAATATATATTTATTATTATTACCAGCAAATCTCTTTAATATTGGACCTAACATATCTTTACGAGGCTCCTCCAGCAAAGGATGCCTGAAAAACATATGTTCCATCGTATCGATCTCTTTTAATGGACAATCACATAGCCTTTTTTTCAAAGGGAATTTTCCTATATCTTCCCTCCAAAACCTGAGTCACTTCTAGCTAAAGTGAATGCTCTTCTCTTATTACTTCCTTCTAGAAAATATATATAGGGTGCTGGATCATTTTTGTATTTTAGGTGATCTGGAGAGGGATACTCTGAAAAAGCCGCTAAATCAGACTGACGCTCAATATCAAAAATTCTTTGCTTGATAAATGATTTTGCCCATACATGTCCCAGCTCTAGAACAGCCTGGGGGGATATACCCATCTTGTTCAGAGAACTGATGACTGATTTAAGCCACCTAGATTGAAAATTATCCCACAGTATTAAAGGAAAAGGACCTTGGAGATTGAAATGGCCTGACAACCATTTGTAGATGGAGAAGAGATGTATAGTAGCCTCAGAAGACCTTGTGAAAAAAGCTGTGTGAACTGCCTCCCCCAAATGCTTCTTTTCACATTCTCAAGACATTTTATTTGTGCAGAAATGACCTTCATTTAAAAAGAGAATATACAGCATTCTGTACACTGTCCTAGCTAAGTTTTGCAACCTCTACTGTCTTTGTACAGTTCACAACTTACAGGCATGTCCAATTAGCAGAGAGCACAACTCACCAAAACTGCTGACTTGATAGCCCACCTGAACCACTTTACCTCAGCAAAGATTTCAGGCAATTTGCTATAGCACAGGGCAGTCCTTGCTCAGTGCTGTTAACATAAACACAAATATCCGTTTTACAGCTGGAAACCAGAAGAAGCTCAAGTTGTTCAAATCCAGCTACAACTCCAGCATCTATGTTGGAGGTACCTTTAGCTGCATTTTGGAGGTAGTTTCTTTAACTAGAATTGCAACTGGATTTTTCCTGCAATGAAGCTCAGGGTAAAAACTGTTGTTCTATCAAGTAAATCTTTTTATTTGTGTATTGGCTGCCTTTCTGTATTAACTGTGTCCCAAAACGTTAAATAAAATGCAATCAAATCATAATGCCACAACCCTCCCTCCCCTCCAGAAATGAAACTAATGGCATAGAACTGACGGCAGTTCACAACAACCAATCAAAGCTCAGGCAGTACAACAATTCCCCTTGAAGGCCTTCCAGAAAAAGTAAATCTTCGATGGCACTTGGAAGCATGTAGTGAGTGAACTTAAGGGAGTTTCGACAGCATAGGAGCAGCTGCCACAAAGCCTTTCTCATCATGGGTTTGCTTTAAGCAGTATAACAGAGTCCCACAACAAACCCCTCTCTATTAACTTGAGACGATAGGCAGAAATATATGATTGGAGACAGTCCTTCAGGTATTTTGGGCTCCGACCATTAGGGCTTTAAAGGACAAAACTCGTACTCAGTTTAGAGCTTGTAAACATAATGGAAGCTAATGGAACTGGTGTAAATTTGGTTTAACGTGCATGTCATGGCAGGCTCCAGCTAAAATTCTGGCTGTTGCAATTGGAACCAGTTGAAGCTGGCAGTTGAAACTGGCACATTGTTCCACACATACTGGCAACATTCCAAAACTTTCATTATATCTGCTACAAATTCATCCAAGAACTTTTCATTGTTGAAATGATTTCTTCACTTAAAAAGCAAATATTTTTGCAGAAGTTTCACTCCTGTGATACTTGTTGCCATTTTATCCAGGCCTGGGACCTCCAGCTTTCAGATCAGGAGCAGTTTTCAGATTATGAACCTTTACCGTCTAGTTCCCTCAGTTCCATGGGATAACATAAGTCAGAAAGTACATTTCAAGAATAGCTATTTACATACCTTTAGGCCTTCTCATGCAAGATGGCTGAAAGCAAAACTAGGCAAACAGCCACATTCAGAGCCTAGAATAAACAAAACAATTAAGAAAACAGTGACCAAAGGCAGCCCATATGCTTGGACCTGTGCACACAGAACCACTCACTAACAAATATCTCTTGTCTTTTTTCTTCTTTGTCCAGTCTGTCTCTGCAATCCTGTCTCTGCAATCCTGTCTCTGGTCGTCAGCTTATTTATTGTTTCAGTGTCTTCTGGGGAGCCAGCGTGGTGTAGTGGTTAAGAGTAGGTGGACTCTAATCTGGAAAACCAAGTTTGATTCCCCTCTTCTCCACATGAGTGGTGGACTCTTATCTAGGGAAGTGGATTAAATTCCCTGCTCCTACACATGAAGCCTGCTGGGTGACCTTGAGCTAGTCACCTTTAAAACTCTCAGCCCCACCTAACTCACAAAGTGTCTGTTGTGGGGAGAGGAAGGGAAAGGAGTTTGTAAGCCACCTTCAGTCTCCTTACAGGAGAGAAAGGCTGTGTGTAAATCCAAACTCTTCTTGTCCTTCACCAGTCTTGTCATTTTGTCCTTTTGATGCAAGACTTGTCCTAGTTAGCAGAACTGTTTGGTCTTTTATCTTGCTTCTTTCTGTGTACTGCTGAGCACACTTTTAAGCTCATTGACATAAATGGACTCTGAAGAATATAATTCTGAGCAAGACTGCAGTTATGTACTCTGTTATGAAATTAAAAACAAACAAACTACAGGACCCCTTAGCTGTAACTCCTGCCCTGTGAGCAGATGAGATAGAATGTACTATATTTTCTGATGAAGGTTTCTTACTTACATCACTGTCTTGTGAGCAATTAAAATTGTTTTAATTCTCCAGCTATGGCCCAGAAGAAGACTGGATTTTTGTTGCTGTATTCTTTATTTCATTTGTACCCTATCTTTCTCCCCAATGGGGTGCTGGATGTAGCAATGTCTAACGTGCAAATGAACTGAGGGGGCAGGCAAGTGGCCAGCTAAAGAGGGCTGTAAATTTAGTAACCCAGCCATCCTTTTGTGTCACCTCTTCTCTCTGTCCTTAGTCTGATACTCTCAGGTTTAATATCTTGTTTCTTCTTGGAGGTTAGTTGAAGGGACTCTTCCTAGCTAGCAAGACAGTAGCATGCTATCTTTCCCTCTTTCCTATCCTAAATGTAGTTCCTAATAAACATTCACCTTATACTCTTTCAGTCAGTGTGTTAGCCGCTTCTATGGTAAACAACATTTTGGTTATGGACCCAAGACTTTATTGCACTGATTAAAAGAGAAAGAAAAGTCTTGCCCTAGGCTCAGATAGCCAGGGGCAAAGACAAAGGTGTGAAGATTGCCACCTCCTGTGGAGAGAGGTATGGCATTTGTTTAGGACTAAGGCCCCTTCCGCACAGCACAGGCAGAGCGGGTTGCAATCGGGATAAAGTAACCTGCTCTACCTGTTAGTGTGACTCCGTGCTGGCAGTGAACAGAGCCCACGGAAACAATGCGGGTTCCTGTTGTGCCTTCGCATGGAGGCGCATCTTTTTTAAAATCTACTTTCCTCAAGCTGCGTAACTACAGAGCCCTTCGGGGATCGGGCGGTATACAAATTAAATAAATAATAATAATAATAATACACAGGCGGGCAGGCATGAACTGCCACAACCATGCTGAAATCTCACAATGCCACAAGACGTCCCTGTGACCCTGCTTGGCTACACAGCTATGAGGCAGGTCAACTAAGCAAGCTGATAAGACTTCTTAAGAACTTTTGTTTGGGCAGAAACTCAGTGTGATCCATTTGAGAGTGTTTGGATCCAAAGCATATGCTTATATTCCTAAGGAAAAGCATTCCAAGATGGATCTCAGAACTGAATAGGGTATTTTCATAGGATATGCTCAGGGGTGCAGAGGATACAGAATCCTTAACCCTAAGACTAGCAAATTAAAGATTTGTGATGCAATTTACACTGATGAAAAGAAGAAGGCAGATCCCAGTGATTTCACCTTAGCAGAGCAAAATCAAGTGCACCAGCCAGGTGCAGTCTATCTGAATGTTATGGACTGCATGCTTGAAACAGCTGATGATGACAGCATCATGGACAGCACACATGGAGCATCTGCAGAGCCTGCAAGCCTCAGGCATTCCAGCAGAACAGGCAGGAATGCACCACCTGTGAGTTGTGCTTGTCTTGCAAAGGCAGCCATGGTTCCAGAGCTCTTGTGAGGTGGATGGGGCTGAGAGAGTTCCAAAGAATTGTGACTAGACCAAGGTCATCCATTATGCTTCATGTGTAGGAGTAGGGAATCAAATCCAGTTCACCAGATGAGAGAGTCCACTATTCATGAAGAGGAATGGGAATCAAACTTGGTTCTCCAGATTAGAATCCACCTGGTGTTAACCGCTACTCCACACTGACTCCCCAGAATATTTACCTTTACTCTTTTAATCATTGTGCTAGCCATTTCTCTGTGCAGTAAACTCCAGCATGGGAACCCAAACTTGACTGTAGATTAGTAGGTCTGTTCTCCATTTTTGTCAAACAAATACAAATGGTTGTTGGGTTGTTGTACGGGAAGGGATTAGTAAACACTAATTTAGCTTTAAACAAAGAATCAATTAATTTTCAAGCCATCTCGACTTGGTGGGAACATTATAATAATATCTTTTTCAATGCCGATGTTAGTTTTGCAGTGACTAACGTGCCTATACCAGCCGGAATGCCTGAATGGCTGCCTGTTACCATCGATGAAATGATGCACCTAATCATCTTAAGCACAGAAAGGCTCTGGGTCCAGATGGACTTTTTCCAGAAATCTTTATTAATTATGCTGCCAGCTGGGCTCCTATCCTAACCACACTATTCTCCATGATTGACAGCAGCAGCCAACTCCCCAAAGCCTGGACCACGGCCACGATCATCCCGATTTTTAAAAAAAGGTGACCCCGACATTCCTTTCAACTACAGGCCTATAAGTTTGCTCTCTGTTCCTGGGAAACTATATGCGAGTCACCTCTTTGAGAAACTTCTCGAAGTCCCTTTAGGGCCCTGAACAAATCAACTCAGACACTCTAACCACTATAACAAACTGTTTCTCCATATTGACATTTGTAGGTCTGTTCTTCTTTTTTGTCAAATAAATACTCGTGGTTGTTGAAGGGGAAGGGACTAGAAAAGACTACTTCAGCTCTAAACATAGAATAAATTAATGTTCAAGCCATTTGAAATGCCTGTTGATCTCATTTTTTATAATGTTTTCCCCCTTTTATGTTCTGGGTAAAAAACATCAGAGGGCTGAAGTTAAGGCATGTTCAGGTGTATTTCTGGAAAGGTGATTATCATATAAATTTTCATTTGGTTACTAAATAGCAATTACATGTCTTCTACCAACAGGCCTTTGAAGAGTTTCCCAAGAATGTTAACTAGCCACAGTATTTAAACAGCACACACACATATGCCCCCCACAATTGAAATGAAAGAAAAATGTAAGATGGAATTTAGTCTGTTGACATTCCTGCCTACCTTGTCTGAAATAGGTTGGAAACTGACTTCTCCCAAAAGCTATTTGGAAATAAATCCTTTTAAAAAGCATCTGTATTGTCTTTTTTCTTAGCTTGCTTAATTTGAAATATACCTCAGAAACGATACGTCTGGTGGTTGACATTCCTTTGGACTGGAATCAGAACACACATCCTCCAGAGAATAAATTGTTCTTGGTGTTCAAGACAGAAGATAGTTGTTCACTCTGTCATGTTTGTAGCTAAATTCTCATTATTTCAATTTATATATGGCTTATCCCACCAGGAATTTGTAAGCCCACCCAGAGACTCAAGGCAAAACCACAGAGGAAAAAGAATTTGAATTTATACCATGCCTTTCTCCCTTGTAAAGAGTCTCAATGTCTTACGAACTACTTTCTATTCCTTTCACCACAACAGACACCTTGTGAGATTGGTGGGGCTGAGAGAATTCTGGAGAACTGTGACTAGCCCTAAGTCACCCAGAAGGTTTTGTGTAGGAGCAGGAAAACAAATCCAGTTCACCAGATAAGAGTCTGCTGCTCATGTGGAGTGGGGAATCAAACCTGGTTCTCCAGATTAGAGTTCACGGCTCTTAACCACTACAGCATGCTGGCTTCTTGTTCCAGATGCAGTGTAACTACATGCAAAATAAAGGCTGAGGCTTTCTGTCTTACACTGATTTTAAGAAGCAAAGAATGGTACAAAACCCATGAACTGTATAACTTAAAGCATCTCATACCATGATGGTGATGATGCTTCCAAAATGTAAGAGAGCATTATTTTTCTAGAAACGGGGGAGGGAAGAAGCAGCAGCAGCTCATTCACTTCCTTATACCTCCCAGACTGTCTGATAGTTTTCTGGATCAATGTATTTCCTTTTTCTTTTGCGTAGTGATCTGGAAGCCTCTCATCAGAGGTGAAGATACAAGGGAGCCAGGGAGTGTGCGTTGCACCGGTGCTACCACGGGGGTGTCAAAAATTTAGGTTTGTGGGTTTTTTATTTTTTAGTGTTTTTTCAGTTTTTGGCCTGCAGGGAATGCATTTTTTAGGCTAGCAGCACCAAAGTTTCAGGGCATCTTCGGGAGACTCTCCTGATGATACCACAAAGGTTTGGTGAGGTTTGGTTCAGGGGGTCCAAAGTTATGGACTCCCAAAGGGGGTGCCCCATCCCCCATTGTTTCCAATGGAAGCTAATAGGAGATTGGGGCTACACCTTTGAGGGTCCATAACCATTTGCCCAGTTAGAAGCAATAACATTTTGCCCATGACCTTCAGCTTTATAGTACATCAACAGAATATTGCCACATCTAGTCAACCTGAAGCAAGCCAAACTACCATGACTGGCATCAGGAAGAAAGCGCTCTTTGGCAAGTGGAGTTTTCAAGAAGCTGGAACTAGGGCAGTAGTGCAAAAGGTTGTCAGTAGTGCAAAAGGTTGGAACAAATTAACTAGACATATTAAATCCTAATGCCTAACAATGAAAGTTTCACTGAAGGCCATAGCAGGAAGCACCTGGAAGGCCACCCAGTGCGTCACCATCCAGGTGCAGCATCAGGTCATCTGTCCTGTGATTGGCTGAGATATGTATATAGGTATATCATAGAATAAGGACTGTGTTGGTGTTATTAGTGATGTGTATATTGGTGGAGAGAGAGAGAGTTCTTGTACAGCACGTTATCTTGTCTTTGTGTGCAACAAGATAAAACCTTCCTGCTTTGGAAAGAACATTGCTGTACGTGTGTTTCTTCTGTCTACTGCTGGTTCCTGTCACTGCACGCCCAGGTTCAAGGCGCTAGCATTCTGCTGCCAAAGGTCAGGTTCATCTTGCTGCTGTTCCCTCTTGGCACAATGATGTCATTTAGGGGCTGGATCTGCTAACTGGAATGTAGAGCAGGAGGAATTTTAACAAGGTTTTCCATACATAAGTGTAAGGAGACCCTTATCTGTAAGTCTGAAATTTGCCTGGCCCATAATCTCCTCTGGCATTCTCTCCCTCCCTCTATTATGCATATGTACGTATGTATAAACATGGAGAAATCAGACATTAATTTTCCCACCAATCATATTCACCTGTTAGGGAAGTCACTTCGGTTCCACTGCACTCTGTGGAATGCTTTAAAAAGTCCTGAAGGCCAGCAAACAGTTTCTGTTTCAGGGTCTGGGAAGCTGCCGTCTTCAAGGCTGTCTTTTTCCTTTTAAATGCACTGATTCTTTTTCCAAGGACAGTTTCAGATATTCAATTATTGCATCCTGAGTCACTTAAACACTTACTCTGTGCATGTGCACGCACACACATACACACATGTCCAGTGGCTATTAAAATAAAATCCTTTGAGTCTGCTGCAGCAGGAGCTACAAGCACTACCTTCTGTTGCAGAGGATCTCGTTTCACGGGCCAAAGCAAGAAGTCACGAACAGTTCAATAATTCAGAAATAATCTCCTCCGTAAAGAAGAGACCCTGCATTAGCTCCCCTGGGGGTTTCCCCTTTCCTGGCCCAAACAGCTGTGTTGGTATTTAGATACAGGATACCAGCTCAGCTTCAAGTTCCAGCATAGCCTCAACTCACATCCTGCAGGCTTTAAAGTTCCCAGATGGTCTGTGCAGTGCTCAGCGAGCCAGCAAGTGCTTCTATCTGGTGTATAACTTTTTGGAATGCATGTGTGGGGAAAAGTTGGAAGGACAAGAGGAAGATGGGGAAAAAATGCCAGATCATCTTCCCAGAACATTTCCTTTCTCATCTCTTCAGTTCTCCCAGATAGAAACAAGCCTTCCAGAAACAGCATTTGACATGGCTCAAGTCTGTAGCTGTGCATACAGGAACTGATTTGCAATTAATGTTCACCTCATGTGAGCAATGTGCACTCTGTTGATTCATTGGCAGCACAACAGGTTGCCAAAGCAGAGAGATGTGTGCTATAAGCAGACCCTGCTTAGGGTTCTTTTCTTAGCCACCTTGTGGAAGGCCCACTTAGTTCTTTTCTAAAACTCAGTCCTGTTCCTGTATTTCCGTTTATCAAAAACAACATCACTCCAAAGGGAATAAAAATAAAATATTTGGCTTGCCCACATGAGATAATAATAATAGAAAATATGCATCAAATCCTTAAAGACCTGTAGTAATGCACTGCTGACCCAGCAGCACCGTGGTAGAACGTTGGGACGCCAACGGACCTACGGCCTTGCTGGTCGCACCGCACCCCCACTCCTCATCCCCCTATGAGTCACGGGTCATGAACTGTCTGGCTCAGTCACCGGGCGCAGGGACAATGGTCTTGCCCCCAGGTGAGGATTAGGCTCAGACGCTTACGCTCCTCTCCGCACGTAGCCAGGTGAGATCATGCATCACATGATGATCTCCAGGTCTCCCGGTCTCCCGCTCATCTCCCTACCCACCTCCTTTACACGCCCACAATGAAACCCTAATAAAAGGTGCCAGAGACCAGCACAGGGCAGAGTTGTCAGGATCACGAAATCCCGCGCTTCCTGTTGCTGACGCTCTCCACCAGATGAGAAACCTCCTCCGCGTCTGCGCCTATTCCTTAGCGACGACCCTGCGGGGGATGACTACAAGCTGGTGCCGAAACCCGGGAATCCTCGAACCTCCACCCTGCTCACCGTTGCCTGGGGAAGGGGTCAGCGATACCGAAGTCCGCTGGATCGGCGATCCAGGGACCACTGCTGTATCGCCTCGTGCCTTCTGGATCGGGCGCGATCCAGAGACACGCTGGCCCTAGGACACTCTCGCCCGGACGGAACACCGGGTGAGTATGGGAGCTTGCAAAAGCAGGGCTTATGACAAGCACGTTGGCGAACTGAAAGCGTTAGCGAAATGCGGCAGAGATCCCGTAGAAGAGAAGGAGCTGCGCCAAAATTGGTTGAGGAGATTGAAGCTCAGTGTCCATGGTACCCAGAGGGGACATTGAATCTTAAGGACTGGGAAAACATCGAGCGACTTCTTCGCGACAGAGCCTCAGCGCCGATGTCACTGCTACTGGCGATGGAGACAATGTTTTATGCGCCATCAGCCTGCAGACCTATGGCTCCCTTTGCTGTAGGTCGCCCTCCTTCGATCTTTCACCTTCAATTTCAACCCCGGAATTTTCTCTATCCACTAAATTGGACGCCCTGTCCTCCCTTATGCCCCCCTTGCTCCTTCACCCATTTCAAACTCTCCCGCGGCTCAGCCGCCCCTCCCTGCTCACCTTCATTTTCCGAAGCCACTGCACCTCCAGCGCCATCGCGTAATGGCGCTGGTTTCAAAACTCTCGCAGAACGTATTAGCCACGCATCTGCAGAAGAAGAAACCCTGACGGAAGACGATGCCGGTGATTCTTGCATTGTGCCCGGCCCATTTCACAGAGATACCGAGGGGAGGGTGGCGCCATTCGCTGGTTGTCGAAGTATCGCCTTAAGCTACAACATCCTCACTGAGCTCGCGAAAGCGGATGCGGACGAGGGAGTCACCAGCCCCTATGTGAGAGGCATGCTAGAGGCGGTCGCGAGGAATCACTTAATGGTTCCGATCCACTGGAAGACCACCTTCCGCGATGCTCCTGAGCCCTGCACAATTTGTGATCTGGGAGAGCGAAGTTCGCCAGCAATGCTTTAGCAGGCAGCACCGCCTCGGCGGCCTACACAACCAGCTCAGCTTTACGGCCGATGCCTTCAGTAACCCCAACAATCAGATCGTCCTGCCGTGGCCACCCTACGGTCGCCTCTGAATGCGCCTATACAAAGGCGTTTTTGAAAGTCCCCAATACCGGACAGCCAACCCAAAGTTTTTCTAGCACCCGGCAGAAGCCTCAAAGAGCCCTATGCTGGAGTTTGTGAACAGGCTCCAGGAGGCCCTCAAGAGGCAGGTTGACAACGCAGGAGGCCCAGGGCGAACTCCTTAAAGCGCGCCTTTGCCAAGGAGGAACGCCTCCGCTGAGTTTATAAGCGATCACAGGCCTAGGAAGGAACCCCGAGCTGGCCGACATGCTCAAAGCTTGCCAGGATATCGGTCTTTCCCCATCAAGCCAGCCTTCTAGCCGCCGCCCTCTCCGCTGCCATGAGACAGCCCGAGGCGGGAGTGTGTCTCAATTCGCGGCAAGCCAGGACATTTCGGAGGAATTGTAGGCTGCCCGGCGGGGCCTACAACCCTGGCGGAGGAGGGTCTTCCCCAGAGTGGCCAAGACCCCCAGGAAAGTCTAAGACCGGCGTCTTCCCAATGCCCGGCTGGGGAGGCCAGCGCTCGGCATCTCCCCAGCCGGGAACCAAGATCCGCACCTCAAACCCTTTCCCGAGCTCCCCATGAGATCTTCGCTGCCCCAGCTCAGTATAGTGATCCCATCCCCACGGAGACCATTGGGCTGGTCTTGCCAGCTTGCTCTCCCCTACGCCTATACTTCCTGCTTTGATAACCCCTTCTACTTCCAAAGTCAACCATGCCTCCGCCAGTGCCCCAGAATGGCACGCATTTCAAAATCTCTGCAGAGTCCACAGTCACTGAATTGCAGCAGAAAGGAATGCTGACGGAAGAGGACTGCCATTTTGAGCCCTCCTCAGAATGCCCCATAGCCAATCTACAGGACAATGAGGCATGGAAAGGGGAAGATGCTCGCACAATGGCCTTAAGCCAAAAGTCCTTCGTGAAGAAGAAGCCCCCTTGGCCCCTCCAGCTGTAAGGTTCAAACCAGATCTCATAGCCTCTGAGCCTGTGCAAAGCCCTAAGCTCAAAGCTCCCAGTGGCAGCAAAATCAACGTCAGCACCTCAGAGAGAGCAAAATCTCAAATCAGAGTTGCAATCCTCCCCTCGTTACTTTATATGTGCTCTGTATGCCTATGTATGTTCTGTATGTCTTGCCCCTTTCAAAGAGACCCCTAAAGTTTTCCCCTCATAGGGGATTTTTTCCATTGCTTCTAAGCTATGCTCTTGTGCTTCACTAAAGTTTTTCTCCTTCTGATTATGTGTGCCAATGCCTTGAAAAGGCTTAGCCCATTACAGCATCCGCCTCTTTAAACGGGACACAGCTCGTGCGTGTTCCTCCAGGATACCGATGGGGACCTGCTTCTGCCGCTTCCATCTTAGTTTAAACCTTCAAAACTTTTCTTCAAACCTCTCCTTGAGAACCTTTTCCCTTCGGCCCATCTGAGCCTACACTGCCACATTGGCGTGGCATGAAGTTTACATATGAAGCCAAAATCATTTTCATGCTCCCACATTCTCTGCTGAGCTTCCCTGGCTAGTCACAGTGCCAAGGGGTCTCTCAGCCACACTCTATCTTACACAGCTCTCTCCGCTGTGTAGGTGAAGCGAAGCTCAAACCGGCCAAAGTCCTTACCGGGAGGAAGGTAGAGCTGACTTCCAAACCCTTCCCCGCCCCTGCCTTCCTTTCTGCACCCCCGCCCCCTTTCTAATGGGCTGACGCACCCCCCCTCTAGATCTAGGATCTGATAAAGGGTTTTTTGCAAACCCCTCTCAATTTGCTCCTGTGATCAAACCTCAAGCCCAGGAACTGTTTTCTTTGCATCTTCTCTGTATCTTTCCTATAGATGCTATATTACGATATGACTATAATTGTGAATTGTTCAAGTTGCTTTGCAAAAACTACCACACCTTAGATGGTGATTGGGATCGTTTTACAAACAAACATCCGACCTGGATATGACCTCTCCCTTCTCCTAAGCCTTTCGGCAATTCCTGCCTTGTATCTCTTAACGCCTTGAATGTTGCAAGTGATCGTTGTCGGAATGGGCCAACTAAGCTCTAAAAGCTTGGCCAAAACAAACGAAAGAAAGGGGAGTAGTTCCCCCCCCCTATTGACCCAATCAAGGTCTCATCCAGCAGACCATATTGACCCAATCAAGGTCTCATCCTCTCATCCAGCAGACCATATCCAAAGTACTCTTCTCTATTCTCTATCAAAAAATTGCCCGCCCCCCCACTCAGGGCTCAAGCCTTCCATTGTCATCTATAAGGACTAACTCAGCCAGCACGCTAAAACCCTAGGGGAAAAGCGTTGCTTTGTCTTTTCTTCCATACAGGAGTCCAGCTCGCCATGCCAGACCAGCCCCATCCCGGAGATGGAGCGGGGCCTCCCTGGAGGATCCGACCCCGCCGCCTCTGTCGAGGGGCCGATTGGTGCCCCAGCCTGGGCGAGATGGGAGGGATCTCTCTGGAGCCAGCACACCCATTCTTCCACAAGGATCACAGCCCACGCTGGGGCCACCCCTGGGGGGAATGCAGCCTGGGCCAGCTGTGGCTCAAGAGGTTGATGCAGCGTGTTGCTGCTCCTCATCTGTCGCTATTCTCTCTCCCTCTCTACGCCCCTGGCTGAAGCTTGGAGTTGCAGCCAGGGACATTCCCTGGATAGATTAACCCTTGGAACTCTCCGGCTGTTCTCAGCCGCTTGAATATTGTTGGAACACGCCTTCTCTCACAACCTTGCTCGTGAGAATCACTGAACCTGCAATGCTAAAGACTATCAGTAGCTCTCACGCTCTTGAGAAATCCATGGACTCTAACGCCATCGCTCTGTAGCTTTGGTAGTCAAACAGCAAGAGAGCCATGCATTGGACAATTATGCAACCACGGGTTGCCTTCCTTCCGCGACATCATCCAGCCTATGTATCGTTTAGCCATGTTTTATTGTTTAAATTTATTGCATGCCCTAATTTTTGAAGTTATGTTATTTGTTATTGCTGCATTTCCGCTTCGTCTGTCTGCGGGACTCTCGCTACCCCAGGCTCCACCCCAGGAGCTCGACGCCGCCGCTCAGCTCTGCCTTCGATCCCTCCTAGCCGAGCGACGCCGTCGCCCTCTCCAAAGCGGAGCTCACCCTCGCGAACTTCCCTTTGTGGGAGCCCCGGACTTGTTTCCTGTAACACCAAGACTATTGGCCGGCTGGCCTGTGCCCTTCGCGAAGCCCATCAATTCTACCTCCATTGCTCCTGGGCGGCTCTGGCCTCCGAGCAGCAGGAACTTCACTAAGCGACCCTAGACAATCGTGCAGCTATTGATTACTTATTGTTATTACATCACCAAGGTTGTGAGAATGTACATATTATATTTTGTTCTAATCTTTCTGATCATTCACAATTGATTCATATGCAAGTCACGTGAGCTGCAAAGAAGTTGTATCTAATCTGAAGTATGATGTTTTGCCCCATTGGTGGTCAGCCCTCTGGAGCTGGCTGCGGGGAGGATGGTTGAGTGCTATTGTACAGCTCTGCATTGGTTTAATTGTGTGCCTCGCTATCCGGATCTTGTTTACGCTCAATGTGTGTCTAATATTGCCTGTAGCGTGTGCAAGAAGCCCCTCGAATTTCCCTTACCCCGCAGCCAAGTTCTAATGTTACACAAGCAGCTTGGTCCGCTTGACCAGACGGCGGAGGAGACAAGCCGTCCCTTTAAATCGCCCTTAGCATTTGGTCCCCTTTCTAAAATGTAAAAGGAGGTGAGATGTAGTAATGCACTGCTGACCCAGCAGCACCGTGGTAGAAACGTTGGACTTAACGGACCTCACGGCCTTGCTGGTCGCACCGCATCTCCCACCTCATCCCCTATGAGTCACGGGTCATGAACTGTCTGGCTCAGTCACCGGGCGCAGGGACAATGGTCTTGCCCCCCAGGTGAGGATTAGGCTCAGACGCTTACGCTCCTCTCCGCACGTAGCCAGGTGAGATCATGCATCACATGATGATCTCCAGGTCTCCCGGTCTCCCGCTCATCTCCCTACCCACCTCCTTTACACGCCCACAATGAAACCCTAATAAAAGGTGCCAGAGACCAGCACAGGGCAGAGTTGTCAGGATCACGAAATCCCGCGCTTCCTGTTGCTGACGCTCTCCACCAGATGAAACCTCCTCCGCGTCTCGCCTATTCCTTAGCGACGACCCTGCGGGGATGACTACAAAGACCCACACATGTAATGGAAAAATTGCAGAATCTACATGGGCTGTGCAATCTTCAGGGTGAGCATCCTCCAGTGAGCATGGTGGCTTTCCAGGGGGAAACTTTCTGTTAGTCTCAATACTAAAATGGAAGCTCTGTGTATCTGTGATTATCAGATGTTGATGACTAATAACAGCACATGGGTATTTTCAACCAGTGTGGTGTGGTAAAGTGTAGTGGATTCTAATCTGGAGAACCAGGTTTGATTCCCTGTTCCTTTACATGAACGGCTGATTCTAATCGGGTGGATTTGTTTCTCTGCTTCTCTGTATGCAACTTTTGGGATGACCTTGGGCTAGTCAGTCACAGTTCTCTCAGAATTCTCTCAGCCCCACCTACCTCAGGTGCTTGTTGTGGGGGGGAGGGTAGAATGGAGGGTGTTTGTAAACCACTGGAGACTTCTTTTGGTGGAAAAAAGCAGTGTATAAAAACCTTCTTCTTCCAGCATTCCCAAAGGTGAGTTTCCTAAAACTATCTGGCTAGCTACAGTATGCTAGATGAGATGGGCCTTGTATTTGGCCCAGGAAGGCAGGCCTTATGAACTCTGTCTTGGCATACATTGCAAACTTTACCAGGGACGCTTTCTATATTCCTCATTGTATGCTGCAATGCCCAGCTAGGATTGTTTTCTGCAGCTGTCTATTGGATGTCTCCTCAGCCAACCTTCTGAACCATGAACAAGGCAAACAGTATTGTCTGTTACCATGAGAACACCATGTAGCAATAGAAGGCAAGAATGTATGAGTATATGATTTCCCTTGGTCCAGAATATATGATTTCCCTTGGTCCATAAAGAGATTGTACAGAGTTATCAAGGGCACACATCTTTATAAGCACCAGAAGCTCAGTAACTGTCTCTTGGGGCGTTTTCCCACTTACTAGTAGCTGCGCGCTACTGTAGGCAAGTAGCGCGGGGTCCCCCGGCACTCCCCACTACAGGTGTGGTGACAACGCAGCCGCCCCAACGCTGCCGCTGTCGCGCCCCCTCAGCACGCATCATTCCTGGCACTCTTCCAAACGGCGCCTTTTGATGACCCCGTGCAGAGCAGAGCAGAGCGCGGGGTCGTGGGGAAGCCCGGGCGCACGCCAGAAAGTGGGGAAGTGGGGAAATGCCCTTGGTTAGGTCTGTGAGCTATTAGACCAAATGCAGTCCATTAGCCATATGTGGTTATCCATAGAGCTCAGTAAACTTATTTTTTGTTGGCAGCCAAGGAATGTTGTTAAGCACCTGGGAGGCTACCTGACCAACAGGCTGCACTTGGCTTTTGGTGGGTCACCAGTTCAATGAGTTCCATCTAAAGCAGTACTCCTCAGATTCAGAACATGGTTTTTTTGTTATCTTGCTTGCTCATGTTCAGTAGAGTGCCCACAATCCTGGTTCCAATCCTGCCAGAATACATAGTACATATCCACAAGGGTTACTTTGGCCGCAAGGGTTCCTTTGGCCACAAGTGGGGAGTGGGGAATTGAATTACCAGATCCAGGTTGGGAATCTCCTGGAAATTTGGCGATGGAGCCTGCGGCAGACAAGATCCTCATTGGGCTACACTGACATAGGCCCCTTCCGCACACGCAAAATAATGCGTTTTCAAACCACTTTCACAACTGTTTGAAAGTGGATTTTGCCATTCCGCACAGCTTCAAAGAGCACTAAAAGCAGTTTGAAAGTGCATTTTTCTGCATGTGCGGAATGAGCCATAGAGTCCACCCTTCAAAGCATCCATTTTCTTTGGGGTAACTGATCACTGTAATCTGGAGATGAGTTCTAATTCTGAGGGATCCCCAGGTCCTACCTGGATGCTAGCATAACTAAGTTCCAGGACAGACATCTTCTACCTCCAGTCAGAATGCTAGCTTTTCTGTACTTTTTCCCATGTCCTGTAGTCAGTATTTGCTTTATCAATTGGCAAAAGCTTTAAAACTAGATAATCTTCAACCTATCTACTGTTCCTGAACAGCCAGCATCTGGGGACATACAGTCCACTAGAGCATTTCTTTACATTTCCTAAGAAAAAAACTGCACATCTTTAAATCCTCCCTGGAAAAAGCAAATAAAATCAAGACAAAAGCAAATAAAATCAAGACAAAATGAGATGCCAAGTTCAGTAGCGTGAATAAAAACCATCTTATCCTTCCAGATCATGAGATCAGCAGCTGGAAGTGGAAAATTGCCACCAATAAATTGTAATGGACTGGAGTGATGGATGCTACTTAGAATGAGTGGATTTCAGAAGAGCATCAGCAGCTGCTTAAGTGGCAAGGCATTCTGGATGAGGCTAAACAAAAAAAAAGACCATATTCTTACTATCAACCTTTCTCTCTTTTAATCTCTCTATTTTCATAAAAATGAATTTCATGAAATGAATTTTTTTAAAAAGCATTCTAGGTTTGTCATTGGAACAGAGAGAAAAGAACTGAGTTGGTCAATTGAGCAGTTATAGGCCTCTCTAGAAAGGCAGTTCATTTCAAATCGGCCTGCGCTACCTGTGACTAGTGATGATTCAAGGCCAAACTAAACATAATAACATCCTCATGGCCATCACAAGGACACAACAACCATTTAAGTCATTTACATATGCTAGTATTGGGCCCACAGCTTGACCCTCTTCTTTCCCCCATGTGCTCCTTTTCAAGTGCTAAAACAGCTGCAGGGGGAGAAATAGAGTTGATAAGGCAGAGGGAATGAAAGAACCTCAGCCCACCCACACTGTGGCTTAAAATGACTTTAAAATGGTGCCGGCATCCTTGTGGTGGCCACAAGGATGCTGTCATATCCAGTTTGACCCTGAGTTTTCACAAACAGAATGTTTGGAAATGGAATCATCCTTGCTCATGATACCTGTGTTCTCTCAAGTAGACCACTGATGATTTGGTCAAAATTTAAAATGTGCTATATTTCAAGTGGTTGTGAATTTGTACATTTAGCATGGGCAGTTGTGGTTGGCACAGTTCAAACTACAATTGTTGAACAACTATGTCAAAACATGCAAAGTATTTGTAATCCAGTGTAAAACACTCCATCATAATGGCTTTTTGAGTCACAAGGGTTAAAATGAGCAAAACAAGGGAGACAGTACATGCAGTTTCCTCACACATGCTGCCACACTAAAGGATCACATCTCCTTTTTATGAATTAAGAGTTTCTTCCTGTCAGATAACTTTGGCAAACAGTAGAGTGGAACAGGTACAGCTGAAGGGAAGCAGTGTAAGAGTTACATACCCGCAGATCATTTGTAACACACTTTAGAATTATTTCAATAATATCCTTTTCGAGCACTGAAGAGTGCTGCTTGTAATTTGTGATGAAAGTGTGATTTCAGCAATGCTTGTCCATTGTTCTTGTTACTCACCAAGTGGAATGCAGATGATCATCCATATACCTCACCCAGCACAAGCATGATAAAACACCTGCTTTTTTTCCTGCCTGCCTGGACCTGCCTGTCAAGCACCTGCAGGCCTCAAGACATAACCATGGACTGCATTGGGTGGATCACATGTTGTGCAGGTCATCTATAAAATGATAAGGGATTTTAACACGGAGGGTGAGTGAGAATGAGGCATTTTGAATGGTCAAGAGGCCTGAGATTTCTTCAAGGTAGCAATGGAGAACCACTGATTCATCAGCAGTTACTGTGCCCTGGACACAATTGCCAATTTCTAGTGAGAGTAAGATTAAAATGGCTCCTAAATCAGAGTTCAAAACAAAAATATAAACAGAAAAACAAAATGTTGGTCTACAACAATCAGGGACGTAGGTATAGATTTTTCAAAGGTGTAGCCCCATCTTCTATTAGATCCCATTGGAAACAATGGGGGATGGGGGCACCCCCTTTGGGAGTCCATAACTTTGGACCCCCTGAACTAAACCTCACCAAACCTGGATAAAATAATCAAAAGAGTCTCCAACCCCCCCCCCCCCCCTGAAATTTTGGTGCTGCTAGCTAGAAAACTGCATCCCTTGCTGGCCAAAAACCGAAAAAACACTAAAAATACAAAAAACCCACAAACGGGGGCGGAACTTCGGACACGTAAGGGGGGGGGTTGAACCTGAGTAACTCAGGTTCCATCCCCCCGCCCCACATCCTTGATTCCGAGGAATTCTGAACAAATATTGGCCTGGTTCTGGTGGGTTTTCCGAGCTGTGTGGCCGTTGTCTGGTGGATCTTGTTCCTAACGTTTTGCCTGCATCTGTGGCTGGTGTGTAACAGACTTCCCTCTGTGATGCCAGCCAGAGATGCAGAGTTGTGATATGTACCTGGATTTCCAAGTCCTGAAGAGGTGTTCAAACCATTGCGGTAAAGGTGCTTCTCCTGAGGCACAACCCCACATCCCTTCCTATGAAGTTTTCTGTGACAAAATACAATCTGAGCATTCTGAAAAAAACAACAACCCTGTAGTGATGCACCAGGAAATTATGGGTGGACTTAAAAACTGTGAGCAGGAATTTTTCACAGCACAGATTACCTGAAGGACAACTATTCCCATATAAACCTGCCTTACTAAGATCATCCGGGTAGAACTATCTCTCCATCCCACCTGTACATCTAATAGGGACCTAGGAGAGAGCCTGCTTGGTAATGTTGCCCAGATTTTGGAATGCTTTTTCTATAGAAGCCCAGTGTTGTTCTTCCTTGCTTTCCTTCTGTCATCAGGTGAAGATGTTTTTATGTTGAACAGCTTGTAACATCTAGATTTTAATAAGCCACAATTTTTTATGCATATCTTTTATTGTAGACTTGGTTTTTTATGGCATGGTGTGATTTTATTGTATTATATTATATTATATGTTATTGTATTATATTGTATTTTGTAAGCCTCCTTGAATATGACTATAGAAAAGTGGGGTATAAATACTTTTTATAAACAGTAAATGTCTTGCCTACTTATCTTCTGCGTAGGCACCCAAACAGCATCTCCTAAAGGTTGGAGGATTCTTGGCAACAATGTGTGATGCACTGTTTATCTGCGGACCTTGAATACAAAATATGTACAATGGGGCCCTGCGGGATATAAATCTATTCTGCAGGGCCTGTAAGACTGAAATGCTCCATTGGGCCTTCAACTGAAGTCACCGCTCCATAGTCATAATATCTTGGCCCCCAAGATTACACCCAATTCCTGTCTTAATAGTACCAAGCCATTCTTGTTACAAGTGCTGCACATCACTCACAATTTATTTAAACTTCAGCTACCATATCCTTTATATGGATACAACACACCTCCAAATAAATTGCTCAAATTTGTCAAATATAGTAAATCAGATTAAAATGTTTAAAACTGCCAAAACTGAAATTCATTAAATATGCTGAATGTTTTTCAGGCAAAACCTTTTTCCACACCTGCGCTAGAAAATATTGTACAGTATTCACAATAAAATTCGAAATCCCTTCAGTTTCAGTATGTACATCTCCTTACATAGGAATGTGATACATATATAATTCTTATCCCCTCATTGTGCTGCAGATTTTTTTCCTCAGATTTTCTTAACTAAATATTTTTTAAAGAAAACTATGTTTTCAGTATGTTTATGTGCAATCCCATATATCAGTATGTAGAATTCTGAGAATTTTTTAATGATTATGAGCCTACAGAGGATAGTCCATCTATGAGTTGGCTACGTAGCACAAGGTGCCTTCTTATAACTTATAACTTATAATTTTTTAATAAATTTAGGTTAGGAATTATGGTTTTAAATGTTAAATATTGATTTTATCCTGTATGTTATTGATTGTTGGAAGCCACCCTAACCTGGCCTTGCTGGTGAAGATGCAGAGTAAAAATAAAACAAACAAACAAAATTTTCCTTCATCTCTGAAACAAAATCCCTTTACCAACTGAAAGAGTCTGACAGGGTGAAAACGTGCTAGAATGAAATGAACTGTGCCTAGGAGGCATAAATGAAATGCTGACCTTAAAAACATTTTCATGCCTGAAGCAGAAATTCCCAAGAAGTTGATGTTTAAATTACACCTAGAAAAGAAGCGAAGGCAAAAAAAAAAAAAAAGTATAATATGATGCCTGAAGCATCATATTTACAGCACCATAGTAAGGTCAGCCTTTACTGCACAACAGAGCAACTTGCACTTTAACTGCAGTTCACTTGCACGTCATCTGCATCCTGGAACAGAGGAGAATAGAAACAGGTCTGCAGACAATTCTTCAGTAACTTTCTCTCCCTTCCCACACACAAAGTCATCTCTTTTCACTTATTTTTCATATTGACAATTCTAAGCCAGGGGTCCCCAATGTTCTGCCCATGGGCACCTTTCCTTGAATCCACCAAGTACTTTTAGAAAGCAGATGGGGCCAGATGAGGCTTTTGTCCAAGGCCGTTTCCCCACTTTGAAAAGAAAAGCGAGGCTTACCGGGCTTCGTTAACCATGGGTGTTTCTGAGCGCGCAGTCATGCTCCCCACTGCCCGCCCTCTGCGCGGGGTTTTGCAAAAGGCGCAATTCTGAGCAGGGGCAGAAATGATGCGCGCTGAGGGGTCGCAAGGGCGGCAGAATCAGGACAGCTGCGTTGTCACTGCTCCGGCAGTGGGGAGTGCCGCTGGACCCCGCATTACTTGGAGCGAGTAGCGCGCAACAAAAGGCGAGTGGGGAAACGGCCCAACAGAAGTTCTGATTAGTCACTGTAGATCCAATATTTTAAAAGTTGCTTTGGCAGCAGCTGCAACCACAAGGATCTTCACAATGTGACTTGCATAAGGTATGTGTAAGCAATAATTTATTTTAAAGCATGTTCATTTTAAAAGACACCTAGTCAAACAGAGCTTCTGCCTGAAATTACTACTAGAGTTACAATTAGAATTATGTGTAACATCACTTCCTGACATTTTGCAGATGGCTCTACATCTTGCAGCAGCCATTTTGTGGTAGCACTCATTACCCTGTGTCAGAATTCTAGAGATACCCGTCAGCTCAGAAAGGCATCAGCCTTCTGTTTCTATGCCAGCAAAAATGCCACCCCCAAGGCATTTACCCTGGTGTAGGGATTAATCAGCTGGCAGGTGGCTGATGCTGGTTCCACGAGTGTAGTGGGGGAGTTCCAAAGGCATGGCTGGGGGTGAAGCTGCCCTGCAGCAGCCCAGGGCATGGACTTTGGGTGGATGGCTTAAGCCCTTTAGAGGGATTTTCAGTGGCAGGAAAGGGGGTTTTTTTGTATTTTGCCTCCCTCCTCTGCCAAGAAGCTTTCTGGCTAACAGCATTTAACTGGTTGCATATGTAGCTATTTTCATGTGAAAACCAAAAAAAATAAAAAAATGATACAGATGGCTTTGCATAGCGTGTAAAACTATACAGCCAACATTTCCCTCCCAAACCTTATTTTAATCAATCAACAAAGGATTGTTTAAATATTAAATCTTATGTTACAACAATTAAGAGTATTTTAGACTCTTAACCACAGAACATTGGTGGTGGAAAGTGCTATGAAGTCACAGCTGATTTATGGCCACCCCGAGAGAGGCCACATCACTTGCTTGCCTGCCCTGTGCAGCATAACAGCGGCAGGGGACAGTGGGGGGGAGTTCAGCAGGGGAAGTTCAGCTGGGTATGGCGGTATACCACTGGAGATGGGTAAGGGAGATGAATAACTTAAAGATAAGGAACTGATGAGGCAAATAAGGTAGGACAAATATTCTAGTGTGTGTACACACAGACACACACACACGAGTTTGATACAGAGATTCAGTATTCGGTTTTTCCAGTACAGATTAATAAGATTGTTCCAATTCAGTTCAGTTCCAATTCAGTTTAGATGTTTTTATATAGCTGTTTCTTATATGGTACTGTTCCTTGATCTTAAGATTTTCTGGCTAATGGGTTATTCACACATAGAGTTCTAACAGGTTTGATACATACACTCAGTGCCCTTTAGTTGAGAGTTGGAAAAACTCTCAACTAAAATGCAAAACACTCTAGTGAGGAAGCACAAGGCAAATCCAAATACCCCAGACTAACTGGTATCCAGGAATTCTTCTTTCGCACACATAGCTCACAGAGCTGTCAATAGTAGAGCAAGTCAGATTTGAATACACTGATTGCCACTACTCTTCTCACAGATGTTATGCTTTAAAATTCAGTTAAGGCCCAATAGGTATTAACACCAGGAACTCTAAAGCCCAAAAGCTTCTCAAAATGTTCTGTCAGGGAGTTAAACACCTCCCCCTCTGCATCATCTAGCCATTAGGCCCATCAAAGTACAGGATGTCACAGCCTATTAGATGGCTTCTCCTGTTCCTAGGCCTCTATGCCTCACTCTGAAAGTGCTTTGCTTCAGACAGACAGAGGTGTAGCAGGGCAAAAAGGTGCCCGGGGCAAAGTGGGGCCCCCAGGAGCCCCCGCTCCCCATGGTACCTACGCCCCCCATGAACCTCTGTGCCCCGTGGTGCCTACACCACCTGCACCCTACTTACCTGAGCCGGTGGCAGTCCCAGGCAGCCTGGCGGGGTGGGGCCGAGGGGTGCTCAGCTGCGGCCTTCACAGGGCCAGGCTGAGGGGTGCTTGCAGCGGCCTCACTTAGGGCTCTCCGAGCAGCCAAGTGGGGCCAGGCTTAGCAAAGGATGTGAGGGGGGAAGGGTGAGGGGCAGGGGCGTAACAAGGTAGCCCTGGGCAAAACCTGAGTTGGATGCCCCCCCCCCCCATGGGCAGCCACTCCACCACGACCAAATATTTTTTTGCACCAGGACATTGGTGCCTACAGGGGGTGAGGTTTTTAGACATATCAGCACCAAAATTTCAGCTTATCATCAGGAGACTGTCCTTCTGCTACCCCCCAAGTTTGGTAAGGTTTGGTTCAAGGAGTCCAAAGTTATGGACTCCCAAGGGGGTGCCCCATCCCCCATTGTTTCCAATGGGAGCTAATAGGAGATGGGGGCTACAGTTTTGAGGGTCCATAACTTTGGGCCCCCTGAACCAAACTGCACCAAACCTGGGGAGTATTATCAGGGCAGTCTCCTGATGAGACCCTGAAAGTTTTGAGACTGTGCCTTCAGAAATGTGCCCCCTCCCCAGCCTGCAACCCCCATGGACAGCAATACAGAAAACTCAATGCAGAACAAAGATTATTGGGCAAATTTCTGGGATGTTTCTGCAGGGGGCGCATTTTTGGATGTATTGGCACCAAAATTTCAGGGTATCATCTGGAAACTGTCCTTATGGTACCCCCAAGGTTTGGTGCAGTTTGGTTTAGGGGGTCCAAAGTTATGGACCCTCAAAAGGAATACCCCATCCCACATTCTTTGCTAAGGAGATGGGGCTAACATTTGAGGGTCCATAACTTTGGACCCCCTAAACCAAACTGCACCAAACCTTGGGGGTGCCATCATGACAGTCTCCAGATGATACCCTGAAATTATGGTGCCAATACATCCAAAAATGCGCCCCCTGCAGGAACATCCTGAAATTTGCCCAAGAATCTTTGTTCTGCATTGCTATCAATGGGGGTTGCAGGCTGGGGGGGCACATTTTTGAAGGCACAGTCTCAAAACTTTCAGGGTCTCATCAGGAGACTGCCCTAATGATTCCCCCCAAGTTTGGTGCAGTTTGGTTCAGGGGGCCCAAAGTTATGGACCTTCAAAACTATAGCCCCCATCTCCTATTAGCTCCCATTGGAAACAATGGGGGATAGGGGCACCCCCTTTGGGAGTCCATAACTTTGGACTCCCTGAACCAAACCTCACCAATCTTGGGGGGTAGCATAAGGACAGTCTCCTGATGATACGCTGAAATCTTGGTGCCACTAGCCTAAAAACTGCGCCCCCTGCTGGCCAAAAATGGAAAACCACTAAAAATACCCAAAAACGAACCCAGCATTTTGATGCCCCCCACAAGGTGATGCCCTGGGCAGCTGCCCACCTTGCCCAATGGGCATTACGCCAGTGGTGAGGGGTGCAGGGGCGATTTTTCACCCCTCCCCTGTGCCGACGAGCTGAATCAGCGTGAGGGAGGCGTGGGGGCAAAATCAAGTTGGCGCAGGGGAGGAGTCTGTGCAGGGGTGTGTGGGGTGATTTTGCAGGTCCCCTCACGTGACAGGTTGACATGCACCCAGGGACATGTGACCCCACGTGTCCCCGTGGGCACTTTGCCCTTACAGGGAGACCTGCACTTCTAAAATTAACTTTTCTTCTGCAGTCTGTCACAGGTTAGTCTGATTTCATACAAGCCCCACCTCAACAGCACATAGATTTGGACTTCAGATTTTTAGTGGATGCATGTATTGCACAGAATTGTCTTGTAGAAAACACATGTCAGGATGGACAACTGCACATTTTAACAGTTTCACCTTTGTTAACATAATATTAACATAACATAATATTATTAACATAACATTAACATAACATAATCTTATGTTCTTATTATTTCCTGTAACTTAGAGGGGGGCTCACATTTGTGTAAATGAAAAATTAATCTTGTGCTAATAATTCAAACCCTGTAAGGTCAAGCTGATGAAGTATCATAATGGGAAGAAATGTGGATGGATGTAACATTGTAGAGTGCTGGAGATCCAGCAACTGAAAAATTAGTTATGACTGATAGGTTTACTAGAGTTCCTGCTGAGCAATTATATTCCATAAGGATCCTTTACTGTACAATGTGCTATCAATTTTCACTTTGTACAGTAGAGGGGATAATGGGTTCAGGTGCACACTATGAGTTGGTGGTGCAGTTAGCTGGGGAATAGTACTGTGATTGTTTAATGTCTGACTTTTCTCACATATTTCTCACATTGAGATTTAGTTCTGTATTTTGCAGGCATCATAGAAATGATGATCTAGGTTTGAATTTTCTGAGAGGAGCTTAGTTTAACTGAGAAAAACAAATGGCCCCAGCATGCTAAAGAGCTATTGTCAAATTAAAGCTGAAAACCTTTTGAAATTTTCCACTCAAGTATTAAGGTTCTACAGAACCCTATGTGCCAAACAAGTTTTGAGCAAGTATGTTAACAATCAAAAAGGCCTTTCCAAAGGTAACCCAGTGAAAGCCCATGATCTGCTCCCACTCTTTGATTTAGGATTGCTAAAAGTATGCAGCCTTAGGATTAATTTGAATTTGGAGTTTCTCTGTATGCCAATCTTTTGCAAAATACTTGGCTCAACTGCAATGACACCAGGTATAGGGAAGTAAGAATGAGCCAGCCTTTTCTTTCCCTGCTGCCTTTACCATACAAACCAGGAGTGCATTATCTGGGGCTACCATATGGGGTGATAGAGTGCAATCCACAATGTTCCACACACAGACACAGACCATGCTATCATAGCTTGCTGACCCTATCTGGTGTAGTTGTTAAGAGTGGTGGATTCTAATCTGGAGAACTAGATTTGATTTCCTACTCCTTCACATGAGCAGTGGACTCTAATGTGAAGAACCAGATTTGATTTCCCACTCCTACACATGAAGCCTGCTGGGTGACCTTGGTCTAGTCACAGTTCTTTTTTAATTCTCCCAGCCCCACTTACTTCACGAGGTGCTTGTTGTGGGGCCATTTTGAAACTCCTTAAGGTAGAGAAAAACCAACTCTTCTTCTGACGGAGAACTTCCTCATACCATCTGCTGACAATACCAAGTAGGATTACTGCAAGAATGTGTATCTTTATGTATTTCTCAACAGTGATTTTTGGGGTCAGTGAATCAGAAGTAGTGCAGTATATGGGCTAGCACATGACAATAAGCCGGGGCGGGGGAGCTGGGGAGGGCAGAGGGACCAGCCAGTTTGCACCCCCATGTGATGCTTGAAAGTGATGCCCAGAGCATCCTGCCCCTTTGGTGTCCCCCCCCCCCAATTTCTTCCATGCAGCTAATTGTATGAGTTTGCACTTTCAATCCACTTTCACAATTGTTTGCAAGTGGATTTTGCTGTTCCGCACAGTAAAATCCAGCTGCAGTGCTTTGAAAGTGGATTGAAAGTACATTATTCTGCATGTGTGGAAGGGGCCTCAGTTTAATCTATGCCACAGATTGTAAAGAATATGGGGCTTGCTTGTTCGTTGGGTAGTCAGCCCTTTTTGTCCAAATCTCCTAAAAAATTTGTAAAAGTTTTGTAAAACATTTTCAACCCCTCTTTTGTTTGCACTCACCTCCTTCAAACTATTCCTGGCTGCCATTTTATTTTGTTTTTCCCTGGTTTTTCTCCCAGTGTGTGGATAAATCAGTGCTTCTTGCTTCACAGTCCCATGCTCCCCACAAGCCATGAAATTCTCCAAAAACAGGGTAAACAGCTTCTGCAGGCAAAGAGTTATCTCAGAAAATGGCAGCCTTAAAGGGACAGCACACAAATGAAGCCTTATTTAAAACATTTCATTCAAAAGAATCACTAAAAAGGGGGGTTAATTTAAAATGTTTTGAAGCTAGAAATAAGATTTTTTGGGGGGGAAACTGTGCAGAATTCCATCCCAAATGTTTTTTTCTCCATCCTGAAAGCATATTATTTGTGCTGTGTGGAAATAGCCATTATTCACATTTTCAGTAATGAGACAGAAATCCTGTTGGTCTAATGGTTGGGATATATCTTGATGATTAATTCATTAGTGGAACAAATTCACACCCATTTTAAACATCAGCAATCCACTGTCAAAAAGCAATGGAGGTGGCAAGTCGCTATGAATGGATATATTTTTTTCACGATCTTCTCCAGTGGAATTACTTCTTGCCCTGATTTGACCTGCATTATGAAGTCTAAACTCCAGCCACACTTCCCAGGGCTAGTTAGTGAATTCTTTGTGTTATTTAAACTTCTGGCCTACCTTCTCCTTCCAACCCATCATTGACAGGATGATCACCAGGAATATCCAAGAACTTCAAATGTGTAGAGGAAAAGCAGCCTGATTTTCACAGCAGAATGGCAGAGTTCCATCTAAAGTCTGTATACCTTGGCTCTTAGCAACTGCACAAATACCCATGCCACTTGTGACAACCTTGCCTAGTGACACACACTTCAACAACACTTTGATCCTTTGTTGAACATTTGCATAACATTTTTGCCCTTTGGCAGGCCTTGTTTTATTTCTTCATTCTGAATCAGAATGCTGCTGAAAAGTTACATCAGAATGAATGATTGTGGGACTATTTCCATTTGTTAGTGAAACTTTTGTTTTTCCTTTAAAAATAAATTAGAACATAGGAACATTTGGAGTCAATCTGAGCTATTTGCCAGTCAACTTTCAAATCACTAGTGTGCCTATATATATCTATCGACCCAGGGTTTGGGGGTGTTTTTTGGAATGAAGAGAAGGAATGTGTCACTTTCCCTTTTAGTAGGAAACAGTCCTCAAAGAAGACCTGTATGGAGAAATGATATGTGTAACAGATGTTAACACAGAGGGAGTGGGTAGAAACAAGTTGGCTCATCCAAATCAAAACAAAAACACAACAAAAATGAAAAACCTGTTTCTCTTTGACATTTTGCTCAGCTGCTTCCCAAATCTTCAAGGAAAACATTTTTCCCTACTTTAGTTATTTTGGACTAATCTTAACTTGCTTTTATCTAAAATTATGTGCATTTTTAACATCTGCACATATTTTGGGAATACTGTTAAATGTCATTGCTTGGTGAAACTGAAATAACTTCATACAGGTTGGTTCACTTATGCATGACAGGTCAAGACTTCCAAGGATATTGTCCATGGGATTTTGACCATTTAGGTTAGAACCAGCTGGAGTGCTTAGTTAGCAAATGGGGCAGATATTAATCTCCTGAGTGGGGCAATAGGCCCCAGAAATAGATGAGAGTATTTACAAGTGCACAGATGCACAGGGGCCAAGCTATATTTCTCTGGTTCTGGAACAAAATTTGTAACAAGAGGCCACTTCCCCAATCCCATTCAATAAATGCTAACTCATGAATCATGGAAGGAAAAATCTATATGATTTCCACCATGTCCTATGCCACAATGAGAGCCTTGCAACCCCCATCCTACTCTTTATCCAGCTGCCCAAGCCGCTGCCCTGAAGCTCTACCACTAGGGTTCCCATTTGCCCATTTATGGAGGCAAACCGCCAGGTAATTGTGGTTCTTGTCCACTCACGGTCAACCAATTGGTGGGTGGAAACTGGGGCTAAATGCAGATGGGAAGTGGGATCAACCTGCAGAGAAAAATAAAAAAAAATAAGGACATGTTTACTTACAGGAAATTCTTACCATAGAGTTTCTGGTGATTTCAATATCTACTCTTGTCCTTTCTGGGTAGGTCTAGGAATTGCCAGAAATTTTATGGTAAGAACTTCCTACAAGGAAACAAGGTCTTATTGGGGAGTGGGGGGGGGATTAACCAGGACATGGTTTTCCACAACTGTCTCCCACTGTCTGGCAATCCTACCGACCACTGATTCTCTGCATTGCCTGAGATTCAAATGGAGCTCAGATGAGTACCCCTGTTTGCCTGAGTGATTCTAGGCCTCTTCCTTGATTTTTGCTTGGGGCTCCACAATCACTAAAACTGCCCCTGACTCCAGGGTAGCACGCCATCAAAGAGAGAATTCTCATAAAGCCCTTTTGGTTGTTTTCATCAGTGTTGGCCCAGTCTGCCTTCTTAATTAGTGACCTTTGAATGATCAATTGCCAGGCTCTTTATTACTTTCCCTCAGTACCTCCATTTCATTAGCATGAGCACTGAAATTGAATGGCTGATATAATAATGACACCGGGACACTGCCATTACTCTTGGCACCAGAGCAAATGACTTTTTTTCTCAGCTGAATTCTTTGTCAATTTTATTGTCTGTGGACTTGCATCCAGAAGCATAAACCATACCTTCTTTCTTCAATGAGCCAAAATTCCAAGTCAAAAAGGCCACACACCAGCACTTAGATTTTACATGAAGCTTGTTGGCTAGTCAGCTTCCTTCCTTTTTTCACTGGCAAAATTGATTATTATCCTGATGAAACTGCACTATCCAGAGAGAATTAGGCATACATGTGCTTTAAGAAAGTAACCATGAATTTAAATCCTCTTGATTTCAGCAGGAATTAGGCACATGTCTCTAAATTGTATTCTATAGCATAATCTACATCAAATATATTATAGTTGGTGGGCAGGAAAAATGTTTCCAATTAGGAACAGAGTAGCCTTTAGGTAAAATGGAATAAAAATTGGCATATTTTGTTTTGGAGAAAGTAATTTACTAAATGTCACCACCAACTGAGGTTTCTGTAAAGACTTTAGAACTGCTCATTAAATTCAGAACTGCTTCTGATTTTCGGTGACAATACCATCATGCTGGCCTCCCAATCATCTACCATCAATTATTAATCAACTATTAATTTGAATGCCAGAAAGCACATTTGCTATATATGCATATCATGCATCTTTTCTTCTTGATTTTACCTAGTCCCCCCTCCCCCACACACACACTGCCCAGTCACCTTTGGGTGATCCTAAATGGGTATTTTTTTAACAGGCTGAAGGGATATTTATCACCATCATTGACAAGAATCTGATTTGGTTTTTATGCTATTTTAATGTTTTTATGTACTGTTTTAAAGAATGTAAGCCACTTCCAGCTTGGCTATGGCAGGGTATAAGTGTGACAAAATAAATAAATAAAATAAATAAATAGGAATAACAACTGATTGTTTGTACCCTACAACCCAGTTATACACAACCCGCCCACATTAAAGTCTATGGGATTACCCTGAAGTTGGTGGTTTCCAACAAACAGGTAGGAGGATGTGGGACTGGTTCTTATGTTGACATCACACACACACACACACACACACACACACACACACACACACACACACACATCACTTCTGGCTAGGATGCAGATAGACCCCTATCCCATGCTGATACTACAAGACTACACATTAGTTGCATTTGAAGGGAAAATTACATGACAGGTGGCATCAATGATCACTCTAACTGCAGTATTTCTGCATGGAAGCTCTCCCTGCTGGCAGCCTCCTGAACTGCATGGAACCAATATGGTGGCCATGCAACTTGCAGGGAACATTGGTTGGCATGATGGAATGGAAAGGGATACATTGTATGAAATCCCTCCATCCCCAAAATCCCCTGTTCCAAAGTGCCATTTGATTTTTTTCCCTAAGATTTCCGACTCTGGGCTGAGAAATTCCTGAAGATGTGGGGATGGAGCCTCAGGAGGGCAGAGTTTGGGGAGGGAAAGAACCTCCATGCCATGGAGTCTACTCTCTGAAGCTGCCATTTTCTTCCATGAAACTGATTTCTGTCATCTAGATATCAGTTGTAATTCCAGCAATTCTGAAGGCCCCATCTGGAGGCTGACAACTCTAATACACACAACTTGTCCTGGGAGGAACTACTGCTGCATATAGAACTAAGGGGGCATTTTTTGATTTTTCCAGTATGATATAGCCATGGAAGCTGCTGCAGCTGTCAATGTAGCCGCTTTCCTCCCCACTACCTTAGCTCTATTCAGACCTACTTCTAGTCATATAATACCTTGATTGGGCCTGAAGTAATTTCTCAGTAACGATGCTGCACTGCTTCCAATGATATAACCAGAACATGGTAGCCCCAATACCTACCCCCTGAATAGATTGTAGACTCTGCCCTACTGCTCCCTTACCACAAATACACCTATAAATGGAAGTAGGATACCGCAGCAGTGGTGCGGAGATCTAGCTGGACATCTACTTATTTTCTCCTGTACAGTCTTGAATGTTGCAATGTCAGCAACCCGTAGCGCAGTGCAACTGGGAAATGTATCATTACAAGCCAGATCTGAACTTCATCAAAGTTTGAGCCCAGCTTGTAAAAAATTGGAGGTGAACTTGTAAATTTCTTATTATAAGCCTCTTCTTTTCAAACTTTGGTGCCATTGATATCAGCTACCCCTTCTCATTAGCCTTGGACTTTCCTCATTATCTGCTAGCCCCAGAACCAAACAAGCTGTTGATCTTCCCATCCAGGAGCTGCATGGAATGACTTTTTAAAAAATAAAGCAGAGACCATTTGGGCTTGGAACATCACCATGGGGAGGAGGAAGGGCTTCTGACTCCCCACAAGCCATTCTCCCTCACCAAAACATCATGAGTGGGTGTTATTTCTCTTTTTTGCTATTCCACATGGGGTATTCAGTGAATGTGGAGCACTAACAGGGAAATTACTCCCCCCCCCCTTCCCACTACCACTGTTTTGGCATGGATAATAGCTTGGGAGGAGGCAGGAGTTCTTCCTCACTCCACATCCAAACCCGAGTGGGATCTGCTTTATTTTTAAACAGCCAGCCCAAGTTTAGCCCAGGGAACCTGGCCCCAACTGTTTAAAAAAGCCAACATCTAGTTTGGCCTCCAGTGGTGAAAAGCACAGATCTGATTGTACTTGTGCCTGAGATGTGTTCCATGTTATGAGATTTACAGTATTTCAGGCAGGAGAAAACAAGAAGACATAGCTGGAACAGCTGTTCGTTAAGGCAGCAGAATTTGGGTTAGCTGGGAGGAGAAGGAGAAGAAGGAGAAGGAGAAGAAGACTCAAAGGGGCTTACAATCTCCTTTCAATTACCCTCTCACAACAAACACCCTGTGATGTGGGTGAGGTTGAGAGAGCTCCGAAGAACTATGACTATCCCAAGGCCATTTAGCTGGCATGTGTGGGAGTGCACAAGCTAATCTAGTTCACCAGATAGCCTCCACAGATCAAGTGGCAGAGCGGGGAATCAAACCCAGTTCTCCAGATTAGAGTGCACCTGCTCTTAACCACTACACCACGCTGGCTCAAGGACAAGCAGCAGGGGTATCTCTGGTCCATGGTGGGTTCCTGCAGGTTCTTGACAATGCCAGTCATTGCTGCCAGACCCATCTACCAATAGCTGCCTACAATGATCAGCCATACTTCTGTTTTAAAATGAATAGTAGAAAATGCCAGACCCTCCAGCCGCACTTTACATTAGTCAAGGAATGAGAAGAAGACTTGCTTCCTGCTGAAGGGGCCATTTGCTAGAAGGGTCTGCCAAAATGCAAGGGGAGGAGGGAAGCAGATGTTAATGTCCAACTGCAGATGTTAGCATCTGAGATCAAGGCCAGATGTGGACATTTTAAAAATTGCCAAAGACCGGACAATAGATCAGCTTCTGGAACATTTTATCAAAGATTTTAATCCTCCAAACACATGCCCTTTAATAGTCTTCTTGAAGTACCTTTGCAGACTGTGGGATTTTTCTCAGACCATATCAAAATTAATTGGTGAAGGATTGTAGCCAAAAGCATTTCAATAAAGTGTTTCTGAAAACAAAAACAGTGTTAATTATGTAATAAAAAGCTTGGTTCTCAGACAACGACTAATCAGGCTAACTGCCCTTTGTTAAACTTGTTTCCATAAGGAGCTGAAAGGATATCAGTTCTAGGAATTTGCTTGAATTTCGAAGAGTACTATTGTGTATCCATTTTTACTGTGTGCAGAGGAGAGCAGATTATTACTTGGAAAAAGGATATATGGTATGGACTGGCCTGGACAAAGTTTAAGCATTATCCACCCAGCATTGAGTTCTCAATGGCTGGCTTCTTCCAGGACCAGTGCACACTTTTAATGTGTCCAGCTCTTTGGCAAATTTAATTATTGCATGGCTGCTATTAAATATAGCATTGAGGCTACATAATTGTTCCAATCTGTAGCTCCTAAGAACTATGCAGTGCATTCAATACAATGGGAGTGAGCTCTTTGCCCATAATATGGAATCACACAATGCAATACTGAGGGAATGAAGCATTAAGAAGGATATCCGGGCAGAATGATGAACGTGGGAAAGACATTATTTTGGGAAATGGTTTGTGGAGTAGATCGTTGGAATATGTGGGGAGATAGTGCTCAACATAAAAGTCAACAAGCTGAAAATAATTGCACAATATTGCTGAGTTAGGTCTGATAGAACGGAATCTGAGATCCAGAATTTGATTTTTGTTTTTGTATTCCAACTATTGAATTTGTGTCAATCATATTTTCTTCTGATTGCAATATCAATTTATATTCTTAGAGATTTTCACTTTCAAAATGGTACACACTAACAAGTTTTACCCACTTTCTTTCTCTCTCTGGCTGTTTCTGCACGGGTGGATAACAGCGACCCAGGGACGCTAAAAACTGTGTCCCTTGGGAGGGGTTCACACGGCCGACGCTGCTACATCACAGCAGTGCCGGCCTTGCCACCCCCAAGTGGCGTGAAGCAGCGTCTTCCAATTGCTGCCGTGCAAACAGCAGTGGCTGGAAGGCGCCATTTCCCACACACACACACACACACCGTCGTGGAACACCGTACTTCTCCTCCTGGCTTCCGGCGCATCGCAGAGGCCAGGGGACACGCCCCCTGGCCTGTGACTCCAGAGCTGCTGCTCCAGCCTGTGAGGGGGGGGGGTGTCCCCTGGCCTCTGTGACTCACTGGAAGCCAGGAGGAGAAGTACGGCGTTCCGCGACGGCGCAGCCTGTGCAAAGGCTGCGCCGCCGCCTGCCACCCTGCCGGGACCGTCCGTGTAGACAGTTCCGGGGGTGTGTGTCAGCATTGTTGATGCAATGCACCCCCGCTTGTTGCCCGTGCGGAAAGGGTCTCTCTCTCTCTCTCTGAAAGCTGAAGCCATGTTTTTATCAGATTGCCAACTTGGTTCTTGAAAGGGAAATAATTCAGAGTTCTAGGCAATATATTCAATTACGTATGCCAATGATTCCATTGTAAGATGAAGATAATATTCCAAGCAAGGTAAAATCTCAGATTTGCCGTAATAGTCAGATTCTGATCTTGTGAAGTTTCCAATATGATTTTTATGTTATTGTTAATTCAAGATTTGTGACCAGTTCTTTGTGCTACAAACTTTCCATGTTTTATGATACTTCAGTTTGATTAGTTTGCTCACTATATTGTCATGCTAGATTTAAGTCCAGTAGCACCATAGAATGAAGTAGAATAGAATTAAGTATATTACCCAGATTTCAAATGATCTTTTACCTGTTTCATATTGTCCATGTAGTTCACTATTCAAAGTTCTGTCAAGGTTTTCAAGAAGCGTGACTAGGAAATTAATGTATAGACTTGGCTTGTAAATTTAAGGACTCTGGTGGCTTTAGTTGTATAATTGACCTCCTTACAGTCTTCCTTGAACTGAAGCAATGCATCACTTTATGGCAGAAGTTCTTTGTTTAATACACATGGCCATACTCCACCAATAGACATTTAAAGGCTGTGTGGTCTAGGATTTCAGCAGGGAAATAAAGCAGGAATAAAATATTGAGTTCTAATTTCAGTAATGTTGTTTGCAACCTCATGCAACCCATATGACCTCTTTTTGACTTGTTAGCTGTGATTGGGGAAAAGCAAGATAATCATAGGCGGAAACCAGATTTCACAAGTGAACTGATACCTCTTGAGCAAACAGATTATATTCCTTAGTTGATGAAGTTGCTAAATACAGTATTGAACTGTTACAATGTATTTTCTTGCCAAAGAACAGGGGCTGAAGACAACTAACAATGGAACTTTATCACACATCGGCACTATGGGATGACTCACTATGGTGATTTCTGCATAGCAGAAATAAAAGGCCTTGAGGACGTTTTAAAAACTGTTTGGGGGGAAAAGTTTGCACAGCTCTTCCCCCCGCCCCAAGTCTTCAAAACATTTTATTTCTGTCAACCCAAGTTGTTCAAAATCACTAAACCAGCAATCTTTTTTCCCAACCCGGGTCAAAGACATTTCCTGCTAGAAGAGTGAACAAAAAACGGGCAGGAAATATTGTATTTCTCCTGCCCAAACCTCTTTTATTTCTGCCATTTTCACCTGCCATTTTGTGTGCTACAGCAGAGATTCTGCGTGAAGTTTCCCAACGGAGGTTTCCTCTACTCACAGCTTACCCGCGCATGATTTTTGTGTAAAAAGTAGATGAATAGTTTATTTTCCCTAGCAATCCCGCACACATGTTGTTTTTCCTTTTTTTGTCACAACTAGAAAAGCTTCAATATCTGCACATCTGTGTCATCATAGCTTCACAGACATTCCCTTCAAAACAAAAAAAAAGGGAGAATGACACGTGTGTGGGATTGTGACACCTGTGTGGCAAAAAATGACATGTGTGTGACAAAACAAACTTATTCATCTACTTTTTACATGGAAATTGCACACAGATGATCTGCAAGCAGAAGAAACCTCAGTGGAAAACTTTCACCAAATGGTGGAGGCAGGAGAATCACTGCAGGAGCACACAAACTGGTGGGCACTGACCAGAGCTCTGTTGGGCAGAAGGCAGGAAAAAAACATTTTGGCTGGCAATACTTGTGTTCTCCACACTGTGGGAATACCAAGAGCCCAAATGGATCTTTTAAAAACATCTGCAGGATATTTAATTTCTACTGTGCGGGATGTTTAATTTCTACTTATATGGATGTTTAATTTCTACCTACATGAAAATTTTATTGCAGAGAAATGTTGGTAACTGGATGAGGTCATTATGTTTGGTTCATCATCCATCCTGACTACAGTTCATCATCCCATCTACTTATGAAGCTATTAATGAAGAATGACTTGATTTGCAGTGGCTGGGGACGGCATGATGAAAGCGGTGCCATGCTGTCTCCAAAGTGGTTTTGGGCTGTAGAGAAAGGAGAAACTACCTGCAGCCCTAATAGCCCCATTGGAGAAAAAGACTTAGGCAACATTTTCTGGTGGCAAAAGTCTTCTGCTGCGGAGGGGGGCATTCCTGGGCTGAAACCCTAGTGAAAGCCAACTAAAGTCACCTCCAGAATCCCCCCAGCCTCCCACTTCACTGCTTCAGCATGCTGTCCTACCAGAGTAGGAGAGCTTAGCTTTGGGTGTCAGGCCCTTCCAGGTTTGGGCACTGCAGAGATGTGTGGCGCCCGCCCACTGACATGTTTGATCTCTCCACTGTGCCTCTTACACCAGCAGGGTGGGCAAACATGCCAACCTGGACCCCCATTACTTCCACAAGCCATTTTGCCCACTATCTGGATTGGCTTCTAGGTCTCCTAGGGAGCTTCCTAGAGGTATTGAGAAAAAAGAGTCCTAGATTAGATAGTCCCTTTGATCTAATCAAGCTAAGTGGTCATATATTCCTTTTTACTATGCTATGCAGTCTGTGATTATGATGGAACAATTGAACCAACCCTTGGCTCTATATCTTAAAATCAAAACCCAACTCTGAAACTGCTGTTTGTATTTTGAAAACTTGCAATGTCTTAGGCGGATTCTGCATGGGCCAAAAACAGCAGTGTAAAAATGGTGTGAAAATGGTGTAAACCCTTTTACATTGTTTTAAACCATTTTACACCGCTTTCACACCGCTGTTTTCAGGCCAATGCAGAATCCGCCATAGTTTAGCCTTTCTATATCACCTGATGAGCAGCTGTGAAAAGTATGGCTCTACTTTAACAGTGGAGTTGCTGCTTTGTTCTTTGGAACTCCTTGGTCAATGGAATCATTGATCTGTGATCGCCACAGAGTGAAGAAGGCCTCTTGAAATTCCACTAATGGTCACATAAGGATTGGTTTAATTGAATCCTGCATGCTCTGGCAATTCTGATTTTTTTTAAATCCTTCATAAAATGTATTCCTACAAAATGTATTCCATAAAATGTACAGACAAGAGGGGAGCATTCTGTGTTTTGAGCAATGTATTGTAGGACCGTTAGTTTATTCATTCAGCATGTCTTTTTATTGCACAATACTCAGTGTTCAAATATATATATTAAAAGGGAAGCTGAACAAGTTCTGCACAATGAAATGCATATGAAGGTCATTTGATATCTGCATGGGGAAGATGTAACATTTTTTTCTTTTCTGACAATGCAGTGTTGAGCAAGTGCATCCACTCTGTGCTGCATGTTCTAACATGTGAAGGAAAACTAATTTCAATATCTCCATTGCCTCTCCGCTGACATTTCCCATCTTACTTATAGTTGTGTTGTAAATAAAACATTTGGGGCTAAGACCAGAATGGAGTGTGCTTCTGCAAAATATTTTTGCAATCAATAAAAAAAAATCCCATTTAGTGATTCTTTGGTATTGCTCTGAGAGGGTTAGGGTATATTCAGAGTGAGACCGACACTGGTCCAGGAAGCAATGCCTTCACTCTGAACAGGTTTTGTTCGCCCTCAGTTATGTTTCATAGCCCAATATGATTGGACATATAGTAGTATAACATCATCATATTCACATTGTGATCTATGATTGACTGGGATTACTCATAGAACAATTTCCAGGAGGACATCTCAAAAAGGAATATCATTAGAGTAGTAGTAGAAGAAACTCAGACAGCAAGAATGTAACGTAAAACATTTACATGCTTTTTCAAGAACCATTTTGTCTCTTCCCTAAAACATACCTTTAGCCCAAAATGAAATGGACAACTATCAGTGCAACACTAAAGAAAAATTATTTCCATAATAGAAGTTGCATATTAAATTGAAAGACTGGAGGTTTCTGCTGCCTTTTATTACATGTTATCCCTCTTCTTTTTTTATTAAAAAAACCCCTTCTTCTCTATTATTCCCTTTTCAAATATGTAGAGCAGGACCATGTGAAAATCTGAGCACAAATTGGGCTTATTGGAGATAGAGCAAGGAAAAGCTTGAGTCTTCCCAAGGAGGGGCAATATTTCCTCAAGGCATCTTTTTCCCATGATGCAAAATTAAATTTGTTCAAAATTTCCAACCATGGAAGCAAGAAGATTTCCCAAATGAAAACATGAGAAGCTTTCCATGAAATGCCAGATTGTGTGATATGAACCATCAACAGCCCTCCCTCCAGCCACAGCTGCTTCCAGTTAGTCATAGTACAAGTGAAGAGACAGTCAATAGCTCACATTTACTGGAACATCATCTCTCACAATAGCACGCGTTTACTGAAATTGGAGGCACATCAAACCCCAGTATGCTGCATGGAAAGCAATTACCCACTGGAAAATGCGGGTGGAATGAAGCAACCTGTGCACAGCACTTGTCCTTAACAGAGCTGATACGGGTCAAGGCGGGAGACTCAAGTGACCATGTCGTTGTGGCTATGGTTATTATCACTAGATTTGGCTCAGAATATTCAAAAGCAATGATAAATTAAAATTTTATGCCAGGACACATTTTTGTGCAGCATTAACACACTTATGAAGGATTTGGGGACACGAAGGAGCCAAAAGTTTATGACAGCACACATTCTTATGCCATTATGAGATTTGGCTGTCCAAAGAACACCGATGATGAGCGCTGCTGTAACAGCCTCTGGCAAAATATTGAGTTGACTACAAAATATTGCTCACAAAATTTGTGGTCAACTAACTACTATCCAGTGGTACCCTTACCAGAGGACACTGGGTAATGTTGATGCGGGTAGTGGGGTGGCCTTGCTGGTTCACAATTGTTTAGTGGCTAATAGCCAGTGTGGTGCGGTGGTTAAGAGTGGTAGATTTTAATCTGGAGAACCTAGTTTGATTCTCCACTTCTCACATGAGTGGCGGACTCTAATCTAGTGCACCAGGTTTGTTTCCCCACTCCTCCACATGAAGCCTGCTGGGTGACCTTGGGCCAGTCAGAGATCTCTCGGAACAATCTTAGTCCCACCTGGCTTACAAGGTGTCTGTTGTGGGGATGGAAGCGAAGGAGTTTGTAAGCTGATTTGAGACTCCTTATGGTTGAGAAAAGAAGGGTATAAATCCAAATTCTTTTTCTTCTAATATTTATTGTAACATCACTCATGTGTAGTGCCAGAGTCCAAGGCAGCATAAAATTCCCATGGGCTACAGCCTGATTACAGTACAATTTTTGAAAGCAGAATTTCTCCCAACGTGGGTCAAACATTCTGAAACAGAATATGAATATAAATTAACAGCACAGCTCAACCCTGTTAACCAAATACAAACTGCAACTATCCCAGTACACAAAACAACAATTGAATGTATAATTCCCCATATGGAAAGCAAGGTCATCTGTTTAATATTCACCATCTCAACTTATAATAAGATACATATACATTTCTCCAAGAAGTGTGAATGGCAAAGTACATTTCCTACGTGAAAAAACTTTCCTATATGTGAAAAAAATCATGCAGATAGTCACCCCTTATGTCCCAAATAGGCCCCTGCGTTCGGCGGCGGCAGAGCTACTGGAGATCCCTGGCCCTGCGATGGTGCGGCTGGCCTCGACCCGGGCCAAGAGTGGCTCCTTACGACCCTGGCCTGCCTGGTGGGAATGCTCTACCTCCCAGCTGTCCTGGCCCTCGCTGGGACCTATGGGGAGTTCATAGGAGCCTGCGTAAAGACTGAGCTATTCCACTGGGCCTTTGGGGGGGCTGGCCGCGGTTTTATCACCCCCCACTGAAGCTGCCGTTTTCCATCTGGCCGGGCCCTGGTTTCCATCTTGGGCCGACCTATCCCCTCCCTCCGTTGGCCTGTAGATCGGGCGCTTGATATCTTAACTGGTATGTAATTGAAACTGTTATTAAGTTTTATAGTTTTAAGTTTTAATGAATTAAGCTGCACTCCTGTATTTGATATGTTTTGTTGATTGTGTTGAATGTGCAGCTATTCTGTGAGCCGCCTCGAGCCCTTCGGGGGTGAGGCGGCTTATAAATCTCATAATAAATAAATAAATAAATAATAAATATGTTATAATTATGCATACATTGTACACATATTGGAAAGCTGTAGTAGACAATAACGACCTTCCACCAGAATACATATGTGGCAATTATCTGCAAGTATGATTGTCATGTGATAGTCTGCATATTGTCCAGCTATCCTTGACCAAAACTTCTGCTTTTTTCACTGTGGCCCCTACCTGGTGGTACTTTCTGTCTAAGGATAACTGGACCCTATTGGACTTTTCTCAGTTCCATAGGGCCTGCAAGATGGAGATGTTCCAAAAGGCCTATGGTTGAGGACTGCAACTTCTTTTCAGTTATGGTTATTCCATCTATGACGTTCCACCTGCTGGCCTGGGCTCCTGAAACTCACTCCTGCCAATTTTGCCTTCTCTAGGGCTGATTCTGCATGGGCCAAAAACAGCAGTGTGAAAACAGTGTGAAAATGGTGTAAAAGGGTTTAAAATGGTGTAAAAGGGTTTATACTGTTTTCACGATGTTTTCACACCACTGTTTTTGGCCTATGCGGAATCAGCCTAGGATTTTTCCCCCAGATCATCACCACCCTTTGCTGTTGTAATCTGGAGAACCGGGTTTGATTCCCCACTCCTCCACCTGAGTGGCAGAGGCTTAACTGATAAACCAGATGTGTTTCCGCACTCCTACATTCCTGCTGGGTGATCTTGGCTAGTCACAGTTCTTTGGAACTCTCTCAGACCCACATTTCCCACAAGATGTCTGTTGTGGTGAGTGGAAGGGAAAGGAGCTTGTAAGCCCCCTTGAGTCTCCTTACAGGATAGAAAGATGGGGTATAAATCAAAACTACTACTACTACTACTACTACTACTACTACTACTACTACTACTACTTTTCTTCTTCTTTACACAAACGTTGTAATCAACTTTTTATAGTACATGTTAACACTGAGAAGTTGCAACTGGCACCGTAATTTTCAGGTCATGATTGCGTGTGTTTTTTAAATGAAATTTGTTGTTTGTACCACTGCTGTGTATTTTATCTTGTTGTGACCCACCCTGAGCCCACCTTGGTGGGGGAGAGTGGAATATACATATCATATTATTATCTCATCAATTTTGTTTTCTTTCATGTTGGAAATGGATAACATGAAGCAATCCCCATCAAATAATATATAATTCTCACTGAACTTTCAGCACCACTACTCATATTTTTTTGGTCCTTATTTCAAAGCCTGGTCATCTAAAGGTTTAAAAGAAGTGATCCAGATGGAACAGTTTCCCAAGATGTCCTGCAAAGTGTGAGATGGCCTGAGAAACACTCTGTGAAGAAATTACATGTGATTTGGCTGAACCAGGAGCAGCTGTATTGTTACTTTTTATAGGTTATACATAAATAACTCAGGGCTAGTGACAGAAGCAGAGGGGTTCTGTATTATCTCTTGAGTGAATCCAACAGTTTACAGGGGTGTATTGCTTTGGATGACGTACATTTGGTACAACTATGAGCTTTAAAACACTCTGTTTAGGGTCAGTTGGTAGCCAGTCAAAACAGCACTGCAAAGTTCTGAAGTTCTTCAGGATTTCTTTTCCGGATATCAGGAAATATTAAATGAAAGAGCATGTTAAACACCAGGATGAATGGTAAAGCATATATTTGAGAATAATACAATAGCAAAATATGCACTGAAGGCTCAGCACAAATTTACAACCTGGAAAACATAAGGAGGCATAGCATTTCTCATCTATCTGAGAAATAGGGCTGTTGCTGAATTTGGTGCTGCAGAAAGTGTTGCTGCAGAAAGTGTTGCTACATGTGGTGAATAGGACCCAACTTCCAGTTTGGCCAAGACCGACAATAGGGTAGCTTGAATGTAAAGAAGAAAACTTTCCTTCTACTTCCTCTAATTCCTAAGAGCTGCTGGCTTAGGTTTCATATTTGGCCATGCACCCAACATGAGCAATGATTAATACAAGTACCACCAAGGTATCATAATTTGATAAAATGATGAGATCCTTAAGCAAGTTTGGAGGAGTTGAGATTCAGGATGTGGTGAAATCGGGCATAGTTTTATTGAGGGACACATATTGGAGGATGGTGACTTGCCTGCCTCTGCATGGTGGTTGCTCTGGGTTGAGAGGCACCACTATAGCAGGTAATTGGAAGCAGCATTCTTCAACTGCCAGATGGAAAACAGAGGGTTGGCCAACCCCCTCGCCAGAGAGCAAACTTTCATGAGAGGTCAGAGGCCTCAAGGAGGCCTGTACTGTTTGTCACATCCTCTTTTCTAGATAGGCAGTGCTGTGGCAGCAGCTACCTTATCTTCCAACTCCCTCATCTGAGGGCAAACTCTCACAGGAGGTCAGAGGCCTCAAGGAGGCCTGTACTGTTTCTTTGCCATGCTCTTTTCTGCAGACTGCACAGGATGACTGACAGGAGAATGAGGGTGCCCACAAACTGCTTGTTTCCTGATTTGAGGTGATTGGCTGTGGGGATCAACTAAAGAAGGCAGAGACAGAGCAAGTTAGAATTGATTGGACACCAGAGCCCTGAGAGCACAATTAGTGCACATGAAGTCTTGATGGAATTAAACATACCAAATGCCCAGATAAACAGAGGGCACTGTATAGGGTTGCCAACCTCCCTGTGGGACCTGGAGATCCCCCAGAATTACAACTGATCTCCTGACAACAAAGATCAGTTCCTCTGAAAAAAATGACTACTTTGAAGGGTAGACTCTATGGCATTATAATCCACTGAGATCCTCCACCTCCCCAAACTCAAAGAAGTTTCTCAACCCAGGGTTAACAATTCTACTCAAGAAGAGAATGAAAGAGACCAAAGAGAAAAAGAAAGCAGGCGAAGCAGGAACTTATGACAACCTATCTGAGGTACTGATTGAAGCCCTGGGCATGGGTCCCAATCCTGCTCACCCATTGTGAGCAGGCAGCTACATTTTTGGCAGGTGGCTCAGGTTGCTCTCATCAGCTTCAGCCTGTTCATTGGGTTATTTTCTGACTATATACTGTACATATTAACATACCCCCTCCCATTGCTGCCAGCTTGCCATGTTCCACTACTCATTGTTAAATAGAGAACGAACAAAAACAGTATATTACATGTATATGTAAGTAAAAACAATATTCAGTATTTGGGGTCTTGGCAGGTAACCATTGATCCCACTATTGAGGTCTTAACAGTTACTAATGCAAAACTGGTTTACAGCAAAGCAGAGAGGAAGGGAGAGTGTGGGGGGGGTGATTTTCTCTTTGGAAATTCTGACTCTAAGGAACCTCCTAGGAAATGCTCAGCAGGAAACATAATCCCACCTTGGGGCAAATGGGAAGGAACTGAGAGAACAAGCTGCAACAGCTCCAGGCATTGATGCTAGAAGATCACAGTAACCATGAACCCAGATGAGGGCTAAGAGGCAAATGCCTGGGAGAAAGGGAGGCTAGGAACAAGGGTGTTAATGAAGAAAGCAGCAAAGCAAATATTAAATGAAATGTTATCAGAGGGTGGGGGTTGCTTAGTCCTGTGCTTGGCAGGACAGAAAGTATTTCACCAGAGTCTCGAGTTGCAGCTGCAAGGAGCAGGTGCAAAGCAGACAAGAGCCTGTGCTGAAGCCGAAGGCAGGAAGGAAATTGAATTTTCCCAAGTTCCAAACAGCACACAAGAGAGGGAGAGGGAGGGCGAGAGGGAGCTAGGTAGTGTCATTCTCTGCTTCAAGAATTTGATGGGCAGATGAAAGATGGATTGCCTCCTGGGCCCCTGGGATTTGTCAGCTGTCAAAGGAGAAAGGAATAAGTTAAACCCCCCCCCCCCCCACCCACACCAATGCCCATGGGTCACAGTGTCCAGGGAGGGGAAGGGAGCTGCGAGCTAGAATATTTTTTGCTGATTTCCTTGAGCTACAACTAATGCATTTTGTCTCTTTTCTTGCTAAGATACCTGGAGGTGATCCAGAATGCTGGAGATGGAACAGCAGAACAAGAGTATAAACTGGCTATCTGAAATATTAGTAGATAGAGGAGAATTTTCCTCTAGTACATTCTGAAAAGAAGAGCATGGATGAGATTTCTTTAAACTATACAGCCTGCCTTGCTGTATAGTCTAAGTCACAGCAGAGGTAGGGTTTTACCAAAATTCAATTTTATATCACAATTTTATCTTTAAAATATTTTGTTTCCCAGCAAAATTAAAGCAAACTATCACTAGATAGGCCTATTAAAGTTCATCTATTCTATCCATAAAACGTGTCTGTTTTCATACAACATTCTGGGGATAAAAATGAAAGTGATTTTTGAGACTTTTCAAGTACAGACACTAATCTTAGTAATAGTTGTATTGTAGGGCTAGCAATTATTTTGAAGTTATGGATCTTGGAAACCAGTGTCTTCCCACTCCCACACTTGCAAGTATCAGAATTCTTGCAGAGAAATATAGTATCAAATGTTTTGAATATCCAGCCTCAAAATCCACAAAATCATCATATTGTTTACCACATTTTTGGGTACGATAATACGCGATTGTGCAGTAAAACATCCAAATGATTGTCTATACTCATTCATCTTGGTAAAGAGTGACTTTAAAAAATATTTTCATTATAAATGTAAACAAAACAGAAAGAAAAAAGAACTGAAACAAATATTACAATTATATTGGCAGACTAACAGTTCAATCCTGAGTGAGATAGTGGGTGAGGATGGCACCACTCCAGCACAGCCCTACCTCCTCCAAAGGGCTTTTCCATGCCACGGAAAGCCCCCCCCCCCTACCCCCGGAAAACAAAAAATCTGTGAAGCTTGTTCACAGGGCAAAATAGAGATACTTCACAAAAATTGTGGTATATCTCCGCTGACAGCTCCACCAGCGAAATGGGCCCAGCCAGGCAGGGGGGACTGACTAAAGTCAGTCCCACCCCTGGCCTGTCTCTGGCCATGCGTTTTTTACCAGCAGGCCTGTGTGACAGCGGTGGCTTCCGGGTCAGGCTCCATGAAGTCACACAGTGCCCAGCCACCAGAGTAAGTACCCCCTTTGCTGACACATTTGCCACTTGCACCGGTGGGGTGGGCACTCACGTTGACACAGGGTACACTAGTTCCAGAGTGGGGTCTGCCCCCACTTGGATTGGGATGCTTGAACAATTTTTTGCAGATGATATTACACACAATAATCTGATAAATAAGAAACACTTAATTGCAATAGCTTTATTGCCAATAACAAATGACATAATAATGAAATAATACTTATAATAATCTAACAAAAAATCATAAAATACCTTATGCAATATATGATGAACCTGATAATTATTAGAATAATTCTTACATATTAAACATTGAATACACATATTATCATGTATTCATAATGAGTTTGAATGTTTTATGTCTTCTTCCCTTTAGACACCTTTTCAATGTTTAGCACATCTTGAGGTTTATTAATAATTCATTCAATATTTCATCAACCTCTTTCTCAACTCCGCCGGGCCTTTGGAGGGTCCAGCCGCAGAATGGTGCCCCCCCAGTTGGCTCTTATACCTGGGCCTATCATCTAACGTGACTCGCCGCCTCCCCCTCTCTTTCCCGGGGAGAATTTTAAAATTGGGGTTGGCGGACACCTCTTTTATTGTTACCACTGTCTTAATGGTTTTAATAATTTAATTAACTTTATTTATATTTATATTTTGTGTTGTACACCGCCCAGAGCCCCTCGGGGATGGGGCAGTATAAAAGTGTAAGTAATAAATAAATAAATAAATAAATAAACTCAAGTCCTAGGAAGCCTGAGTCAACAATAATGGAGCACTTTGTTTCATGTAACCCACAAAGTTTTCTGTGATCCCCAGAACATTACAAAGATAGATGTAGACAATCAGGCCAATTAGGCCTTTTCACCACACAGCGTTTTTAAAGGCAACTCTTGAAGCTAGGAGTAGGTTTAAGATTTGTTGTCTATACATGCTTAGGATAGAGCAAAAGGGTGGGGGGAGGGGCAGAAATCAGCAGAACAAGCTTTATTCCAATCCAGTATCTTGTCTATGGTAGTCAGGAATTTTAATGTTTGAACCATAAAGATTAGACAGAGACCAAAACTTTGCCCTGGAAAGAAAGATTTAACACTGGGCATTAACTGAACGGATCAAGAGAATCCAATTATAGCTTTTAAAAGAGTGGTCTAACCATGATCTCTTTCAACCTCTTGGGGAAAATCCCTGAGCAAAGGACCAGATTGATAATATTCTCCAAGGGGGCCCACATCACATGCCCACTGGTTTTCACCAACTAAGATGGACATGGGTGGACATCAGAGACACATGGTGGACCTCACAACTCGAAGGACTCTGTCCACATCACCTTGGGAAAGCCAGCTGAAGTACTAGATAACTAGATACCAAAAAAGATACCCCCCCCCCAAAAAAAACCCCCAGATATGTTGCTTGGTTCAGCAAAGGCTACATTTTTCAGTTTCAAAATAGAACTACTACTTAGGAAAATGGTGGTATGATGTATAAACAGAGATTAGAATTATTTCTCATTTCTATCTGTACAGTATATGAACAGCTTCAAGTGTAGTGTGTAATTTATACTTAAATCAAATTTTAAGCTTGACCACCCCAGACATTTGGCCTTCAGCCCATACCCAGCTCATATTCTTTTCTAAATTGTTGCAGAATTATCTCCACTGAGCAAATGATATTCCTCCCAATTGCACGCTAGGTTCTCCCCTTAAGCTGCCATTTTCTACAGCAGGAGGTACATCTCTTTTGAAAGCATTCAATATTCCCATCCTAGAGCATCTCAGCAGCTGCGCTTCATCACTCTGCTTTCGCCAAGCTAAGAAGTCTCCATGCCGCATTTGCCACACCACCGTAGGTCTTCTGTATCCAAAACTCTTGGCCTTCACAGAAGTCACAGCTGGCTCTTGTCGACTGTCTATCTCAGCTGGCATGAATCTTTCAAACAAAAGCCCTGAGCAGACATCTGAATATCCGTGTTGCCTAAACAATAATTCAGCAAACTTCACTGTATGGGCAAAATGGAATTTTAGAAAAATCATTTTTTAAAAATCTTCCCATTTGCCAAAACTTCCCATTTGCGAAGTTTTTATCTCATCCTTGAAATACTGTTAATACTGTTGTTGCTGATTTATAGATGGGAAGGTGAGAGTGTCAGATAATCTGCCCGAATTCTATGTCTAACACAACTGGCAGTGAGATGGGAGGAGGTGACAGGTGAGAACACAACTGTTGTCATCACTCCTGGTCCCATCAGAGCTGAACAGCAGCCAATATCTGGCAGTATCACTGCAGTCCTTCAGGGCAGCAGAACACAGGGAACTTGCCCTGTCATTTATTGGCTTCTGCTTATAACCAATAGGCCAGAGCAGTGATATTGCATAATCCTGCTAAACATAAGTTAGGCTTGCTCAGTACTGCAAACTGCAATGGAATCTGTTCTTGATACCTTTGCCTACAGAAAGATGTGAATATGTCCACCACATTCTCCTTGATATGATTGCCAATCTCTAGGTGGCATCTGGAGATCTCTTGCTATTACAATTGATCTCCAGATAACCAAGATCAATTCCCCTGGGAAAAATGACTGCTTTAGAAGGTAGACTGTATGGCAGTATACCCCACTGAGATCCATTCACCCCAAAACTCCACCCCTAAAAACTCAAAGTATTTGTCAACCCCGAGCTGGCATCTCTGTCTTTGAAGCATATGGTGCTTACTAGAACCCTGATCTAATATACAAGGCTATGCTTGTTCTAAATGCTCAGGAGGACCCATTCGGTAAGCTTTAGAACACAGCACGAGGGTAAAATGTACTGATGCAGTCTTTCCTTTAGCACCAAAGCTGATGGCTGTAGTTGCTTTAGTATGAGGTGGCTGAGCAAGGACTCAGTTAAGCAAGAAGAGATGTTATCCCTTTACAGGAGTGCCAGTGGAATATTCCAGGTTTGATAAGAATATAACATAGAACAACTGCCTTGTTCTGGGTCAGAAAAATGGCTCAACCAGTGAACTCTTCCAGACTGGAAACAACTTTTCAGTATCTTCTGCAGAAATTCATCCGAAACTTACCATCTAAGATCGTTTAACCGGGAAAACCAGGATTGGAACTTGTCATTTATATACTAGAAATATACTGAGCTACATCCCCGCACTGGAGCACATAGGATATATATCTTCCAACTGTTCAGTACCATGTTCTCATAGGCATAATAACTCTTTCTTATTTTGTGTATAACAGCTTCCTGTAATGTATGTTTAGTTTGGCGGGCAAAATGCTGGGAACTAGAGGTTCTGAATATGTCAGGATTTTAGCAGTAAGATTCGTAGCCTAAAAATGTACAGACATGCAAATATGCAGTCTGACTTGTATGGAAATTTGTAGTGACAAAAACACACAAATGTATGAAGTTTGAATATGAAAATGTGCCCTCCGAGAGTAAGAAATACATATCCTGAAGCCAATAGTTCAAAAATGCTTAGAGAAGATTTGCCAACCAACTCGATTTATTAATTTAAAACAAGAATACCTACTTCCCCCTGCTAAATAGTGTAGATTATTTGCATATGCATCAGACCTGTGTGTTCACAGGTGCAGGTGTTATATTACAAAAGTCATTACTATCCCCTTCCCCCATTAAAGTCTCTTCCTTAATTACCATGTGTGCTATCCAAAAGGCTGGAAGCTATTTTCTGTACTGCTTGGTTTTTACAGATTTCTCTCCACTCTGTTCAACCTTTGGCCTCCCAAAGCCAGACCACGCTGATTAATGAGCCGTCATCCTAGGAACATGAGGTTCTCGGTGATATGGGGGTTGTCCTAACTCTTACTTTCAATGAGAATAGCTTCAGATTGCTCTGCCCCATTAAGCACAAAATTCACAGGGGTCTTTATTTATCATGCAGGAGCTGAGCATAATTACTTTTCAGGCAAAGAAGTGGCTGATACACTCTGAGAGTACCCTCAGCGGATGTAAAGATGAGGGGAAAGCAGAGCTCAGGTTGTGTTTACATTCCGTTGAAACTGGGATATATAGGTGGGAAAGTAGAGTCAAGTTTGGAGGTTAGAAGGTCAGGAGTGCCTGCTGCAGGGTGACTGACATGTTAATCTCATAGTCCAGACTCTGTTCTCCCCAGATGTGTGACCCAACAGCTGAATCTGTTGAGCTTGCTGTCAATAAATTCAGCAGTGGTTGTAATGAATATGCTGCATGGGTCTCTGGACGATGTTTAATCCTGCAACAGAATATATAGATCAAGTGTCTCTATCTGTAAGGAAAGAACACTCTCCTTTTTACAACTAGAGCAGCCTGGAGTTTGCATGTTATAAAGAACTAGAGAGCTCAATCATGCAAGGATAAAATATCTTTTAAGGTTGTTCTCAACATTTACAGGTGAAGAGTTTTATCAAAGGGGGATCTTCCAGAGCAGTAGTTCTCAACCTGTGGGTTGGGACCCCTTTGGGGGTCGAACAACCCTTTCACAGGGGTCACCTAAAACTCTCTGCATCAGTGTTCTCCATGTAAAATGGATAAATGTTACGGTTGGGGGTCACCACAACATGAGGAACTGTTAGCATTAGGAAGGTTGAGAACCACTGTTCCAGAGGCTCAGAACGTTCTTCAGATGGTTACTTCATTGGTTTCAGAAATTTTCCCAAAGCAAAGGAACTTTCTGAACATCTAAAACTGGGCCAAGATTTTGAGGGGCGATTCTAGCTCAGCCCTAGAATTTTGTTATTTGTGTTATTCAATGTCAAGGTAGTTCTATTCATTATCAGTAGTATTATCCTTGAGAACTGCATGGAGCCTTAATGTATATACAGCAAAGACAGGCAACCTTTTTGGCCTTCTGCTGAAAAAAATGCACGCATGGCTTGTCTTGGGTCTTGCTCGCAGCTGTGGAAGTCTGGTGGGCAATGAAGAGCATTAACCATCATCATAATCTTCTTCTGTGCTGTCAGTCTCAGTGGTGCCACTAGCACTTCAGAGTCTTGCTTTAGTTGGTTCAAGCTAAACATAGTTGGTTCAGCTTGCATTTCAAGCAAAATGACCTGGTACGCTGCTGTTTTGCACATCTGCCAGAGACGGGCTACGCCATGGTACAGAGGAAGCCTATCAGCTGCTGGGGACAAATAACACAGAAGGGCCACAATATGTGGGTCTTGTGAAGAAAGGTAGTCACTAGAACAAGATGCGTGGGGAAAGTGTTAAATCATCTTCACTTGCTTTTTAAAAAGCAACTGGGTTGAACTGCAAAAGAATCTTTAAATTAAACAATTTTAACTTTGCTGGAGGATATGTGACAAGAAAATGTAAACTGTTTTCAGTGTCAGTATTCATTGATTATACTCCCTTACTCTAATGGGGGCAGCATTGAAAAGATAGACTATGGTAACACTTCAGCCAGGTGAGCCCCACATTAACAGTACAGGACACATAATATTGTTTGCTGTCCATTGCCTCTCCAGCATCATTACATGCTGCTTTGAAATTTTCTGAATTAGCAAAGCAATTTGAGAATTATCCAAGAGCACTGACTGAGGAAGCAAGACCCAGATACTTGCCCAAATCTGATGTGAGCACCTGCGCATCAAAGTCCACATTTCCAAGACTGAATTAGTCATTTGTCTAATTGACGTAGTTGATACAAATCGACAAGAGGAAAAGAGGTTTGGCAGTCTGTTCTTCCCCATAAACAGCAGAACCACTTGTGACCTGGGTTCTTCCTGTTGTGATATCAACTGGCCCCAGCAACCGCTTCTCTAGAAAACAGAAAAGTAAATAATACACCCTTTGTACAAATAATAATGCTCTTGCATAAAAAGGAAGGTTGACTGATTGGCCTGAAATATTTATATTTTAGACATGGAAAAGAATCTCAAGAATACTGGTCGGGATTTCACCAGCAAAGTTTTCTTCTTTCCATATTACCCATTAACAAACCTGGTTAATGGTTTAATCCTAGTAGAAATTGATTACATTTTTATAGGATTGAAGCAAATTTCTTTCTGCCAATACCTAATGCTTTACATTTTTTAAAAAATCTATGGCTTAAATATCATGATGACTGAATCCACATTTTAAAGGCAGAAGTAAGGCAGTGCAATGCATCTCCAAAGCAATTATGCTTGTCTATAAACGACTTGCTATGTATTTTATTCACAAAGGCCAAAGGAGGCTAAAAATCTAAAGCTAGAGAGTAATGTACCAAGACTATAATATTTATTCATATTCCTCTCAAAAACATAAGAGCACTTCTAGATCATATCGAAGATCCATCTAGTCCCGCATCCTGTTTCACATAGTGACCAACCAGATGTCCCTGGAAAACCTACAAACAGGGAATGGATGTCAAAACATTCACCTCAAAGCATTCTTATGCTGCTGGGAATTCCAAGCATGTAGGATTCATTTAGCCTTTCTGGTTAATAGCTATTCATAGACCAATCTTCAATGAATTCGTCTAGTTCCCTTATGAGTTAACAGTCATCACCGCATATTATGACAGTGAGTTTTATAAGTTAATTGTGTATTGTATGAATAAATATTTTCTTTTTTCTAATTAGTTATGTTTTATTGTTTTAGTTGAGCTGGCCTGTTATCTTTCTAAATAAATAAATGTTGTCTTGAATCTACTGTTCATCAGCTTCACTGGAAGTTATTCACTGAAATATATTACAAGAGAGGAAGAAAAGTAGTTTTTATGAACTTTTTCCTTATTGTGCATAATTTTATAAATGTCTAATTTTATTTATCCCCCTAGTCATCCCCCCTCAAACTGAAAAGCTCCAAACTATTAAGCCTTTTCTTAGAAAGTGTTCCAACCCTTTCATCATTTTAATTATCATTTTATGTCTAGCTTTACAATATCTTTTTGAGATGGGCAATTGGAATTGTACCAGCATTTCATATGGGGCCACACTATAGATGAATACAAAGACATTCTAATAATCACAGTTTTGCTTTACATCCCTTTATGGACTCAGGTACAAGATGGTGGGAAGCAAAGTACAGGGGGAAACAGAGACTTGGAGACAAATTAGGCCACAATGTTTACTGACTACAGTTGCAGGAGCATTGGTGCAGCATGGGGAGAGAGAGACCCCCACATCGGGCTACCTGCCTGCCATCCAATGTTATCCTGTTTCCCCAGCCCACCCATGAATGCAGGCTGCTCCATGATACATTGACAATTTGTGGTGAGAGACAGCCAACAGCCCCCAAGTTAGGGGTGATGTTGAATGGCTCCATCCCCAAGACTCCTAATAGAGGGTCCTCAAAAAGGGTGGAGATGAGCAGACAGGCACAGCATCCCACCAAAAGGATCTATCCCAGTGCCCAAATAGCCTAACAAAGCTGTGACAAGAGAAGTAAACAGGAAACATTTAAACCAAACCATAGTGTATAATCACAGCAACTGTGGGAGGGAAGAAGAAGAAGAGTTTGGATTTATATCCCCCCCCCCTTTCTCTCCTGTAGGAGACTCAAAGGGGCTTACAAACTCCTTTCACTTCCCTGCTCACAACAAACACCTTGTGAGGTAGGTGGGGATGAGAGAACTCCGTAGAGCTTGACTAGCCCAAGGTAACCCAGCTGGCATGTGTTGAAGTGTACAGGCTAATCTGAATTCCCTAGATAAGCCTCCACAGCTCAAGCAGCAGAGCGGGGAATCAAACCGGGTCCCTCCAGACTAGAGTACACTTGCTCTTAACCACTACGCCACTGCTGCTGGAAGGAGGGAAAGAAAACCAATCTGGAAAGGGGGAAGGCTCTGTAGCAGCCTGCTTAATGGGGGAGGGAGATGCAATTCAAGTCATGTACTTCTGGGCCATGTGACCTTCTACCCTTCCCAGACATTATCTACAGCTGTGCTCTCCACACTGCCAGGAAGAAGCTACCAGCATCAGCAGACTTATAAGCATCCCCCTCCTTACTTCTCAGCCCTGCTGCACAATCTCAACCATGTGTACGGTGCCAGTGCTTGAAAGCATCCCTAACAGATTTTGCCATTTTCAGTTGTTACATACTGAATATGCATTTTCATGGAGCTAAGAACCCTGACGACACTTGAGAACAGGAAACAATATAATAAAGAGGAAAGGGTATTAAAGAAGATCAGGACTATATCTGGATATATGTCTGGCAAAGGCAAAGGGTAAAATCTAGCTCTGGAGGCTAACCCAATGCACTTCTGCTTTCATTTTGCTTACTCAAAAACCAATAGTTTTACATTCCTCAGAAAAATTAAAGACAGAGACAAGGCTGAACACACCTCTCCCGGTGAAGTGATGGGCTTATTAAAAATCTGTTAAAGAAAAACAAAGAGAAGGAACCCTCCAGAAAAACATAAAGGACAAGAGCAGTAGCTGAAGACAATAGGTGAGGCACAATGGATGAACAAGCCTAGAACCTACTCGCGCCCTCTCTTGAGGGCAAACATGCTTGCATATGCTGCCAATTAATCTCAATTATCAGTCATGAGCTGTTTGACCTCCGGCTTTCCACCTGCTGCCATGAGCCCCTCCTAATTCCCAGAGAGATCTAATAGAGCTAACAACTATTAGGTAATCTCTGAGCTGTAGAATGGAAGCCAAACGATGTGAAGATTGTTGAAGGCTTTCACGGCCGGAATCACTTGGGTGCTGTGTGGTTTCCGGGCTGTATGGCCGTGTTCTAGCAGCATTCTCTCCTGACGTTTCGCCTGCATCTGTGGCTGGCATCTTCAGAGGATCATGATCCTCTGAAGATGCCAGCCACAGATGCAGGCAAAACGTCAGGAGAGAATGCTGCTAGAACACGGCCATACAGCCCGGAAACCACACAGCACCCAGATGTGAAGATTGTAACTGTTTGTGATCCTGACAACTGCTGATGGTTATTCCTTCTTCAGTGCTTCTTTGGTTTCTTCTCCTTGCTCATTCTTTTCCAGTTCATACTTACACCAGTACTAGTGACCATCCTGGCCTCCTGATGACTAATCTGCTTGACTTTTCAGTACAGGTCAGATTGCTACTCTTGACAGCAATCTTGTAATGTTGCTGAAGTTGATCATGAACTAATTTGGATTGTGATTTTGTCCAGCTCACAATACTCAGCTGCATCATGAATGAGAAGCAATTTTCCCGAAATTTACAGTATTCTTCACATATGTTGTCTGCATTTAGGAGTCCAGGAGCACAAATCCAACTGCTTTGTAGACACATGAACAATTAGTTAAGCTTTTGTTCTCACATAAACTCTCGCTGGTCCTTTCTACACAGCACAAATAAAACATCCTGAGGAGGGCGGGGGGAAGCATTTTGGGTAGAAAGTGTGCACAGTTTTTCCCCAGATTTCTTCATGTCGTTTTATTTCTGCTCAACCTGGGTTTTTGTGAAAGTGCTAAACCTGTGATTCTTTTTTGCCAAGGCTCATTCCGCACACACAGAATAATGCACTTTCAAGCTGCTTTCAGGGCTCTTTGAAGCTGTGCGGAATGGCAAAAACAGTTGTGAAAGCAGCTTGAAATTTCATTATTTTGCGTGTGCGGAATGAGCCCAAGTTAGCTTGAAGTCATCTCCTGCTTGCTGTGTGGAGCTCAGAAGAAACTTATTTCTTCCACCCAATTAAAAAAGCTCTCACTTTCCTTTTCTGCTGCCAGCCATTTGCTGCTGCTTGAAACCTCTGTGGCACCCATCATTTGCTAAAGTTGCCCAGGATGTTTCCTCTGCATGTCGTGCCCATGCTTCTTTTTAGCTCAAAAAGTACATGGTTCAACTCAGCTCTTCCTGCTGATTCCAACAATACACAGTTTCTCCCATGGGCTCCATTACAATATTCAAATGCTTGTTTCCTCATCTATAGCTTCAAGCAACCTCTTCCTCTGGTAGATAAAAAATAGGTGATTTTCTGAAGACCACTTAATTTGTAAGCTGTTAGAGCTATTACAGATTTGCATATTGCATCGCCTGTATAGTTCCTTTGAATTCTTCAAGCCCTTTGGGTGAGTGTAGTTAATACAATTTCCTATCTCTTTGGCCTGAAAAGAAATGGCATAAGATGCTGTAGCAAAACTGCCATTCAATTGAATGGTTGCATCCATGTCTAATTGCTCGCAAACCTTTCAGCAGATTCCCCCAACCTCACTCACAACTGAGACCCAAACCCATAAACTTAAAGAAAATGAACAGATACCCTAGCTTCTAGCTCAAAACTTTTTCCCAGCTCCACACTGGTCTGTACTTCTTACATGGGCCTGCAAGTTTTATATGGGTCAACAATTTATGAAAACACTTATCCCAAAAAATCTTGCTGCTGACGAGATGAGTGTAATTATACATGTTGCATCTTCTTCTGCTCAACCTTTACTGCTGTGTAATAGTTATATTGTTGGAATGCTTCTACCTCTGGTAAGAGAGGAGGTAGGCTCATGCTACAATTGTTATTTTAAAAGGGTTTTGTCTATTTCTATTTACATTTATTTCCCATCCTTTACCACTGTCTCAGGGTGGGTTACAATAAAACATGCAACATTAAAATCATGACAGTGAAAACAATAAAACACAATAAAACCCCTTTCTAAAAACCCACACAATATAAAATTTCTCACAATCCACTCACAAAAAAGGGAGGGGTGTGAGTACATCTGGGGGCGGGGGGCTTCCAGAGGGAGGTGGCAGCCAAACACCCAGATGAATAGGATGGTCTCCACCAGGCACTGAAACTCCAAGAGAATAGGTACCAGGTGAACCTCTGGAGGGAGGGCATTCCACAGTTTAGGGGCCACTGTGGAGAAGGCCATTTGGGCTGTCCCACTCCCCTTACCTCTGACAGGGTTGGAACAGAGAGGTAGCCTCCCTCTCCAATCTCAGCCTTTCTTTTAAAATCCTTTTTACCTTTCTTTTAAAATCCTTGCTATATGAATGCCAGTTAGGCAGAAAAGGCCCTGTCTCAGCAGAAAGGTGAGTGAACAGCATTGTGGATGTATCCCAATGGGTTCCACAGCCTGTGACTAACAGGCCTGCAGGCTATGTTTATGTCTTCTCTCCTGCCTCTCATATCCTGATTTGTTCCCTCCCCTGAAACCATTCAGCCTTGACATCTTGCTGGCCCAGAGACTGTACAATACATGCTTCTTTTCTCTACTATAAAGCTGATCATCACATAACCAAGGCTGACAGCAGGTAAGCTTCCTTCACTCTCTGACTCACTTTGCAGAACATACACACACCCCTTGCTGAATCCTGCTTCTAGCTGCAGGCCATAATAAACTCTTGACTGACAACAGCATTAACGTATACTGGAGTCACAAGCTAAAGGGTCTGATGGATACAAGATATAAAGTAAAATTGTTTAAAGTACCATTAAGGGTGAGAGCTCTACCAAGTAGGGGGGTGGGGAGCAAAACCATTGTTTATAGACACTATTTGCAGGCCAAAACAGACAGGTCTGTAATTCTTGGGTATGCCATGTTTACATATTAAGTACATATCTTTACCAGTAAAAGCCACATATGGAAGAGGAGTGCTGAACTGCCCCACATCCTTCCACTTACTTCTGTTGCTCCACTCCACTCACATTCCCAGCTTCAGTACCCAAACTGATGGGAGGTGAGTCCCTTGTGCCCTGTAACTGTCACAGTAAGACACACAGAGACACCCCTTCACATTCAGAGTAGACACGTTCTAAGATACAGATCTGCCACCATCACACGGAAGACGTGGAGGAGTCAGAGTACTTGTCAACACCCTTTCCTCTCACTGAGGATATTGTATTGCAAGTTGATAGTTTCAAGTCCACCCAATCTCCAGATCCCTGAGGTATGGCAGGCCATTAAAATTCAGTGAATTGCCAAAGTTCAGCCGAAAAGTAGCAACTGAAGGCCTCAGACAGAACAATCCATCCCAGTGAACCAATAAATGTTTGGCAATATAATCTGACAGGTTTGAATTATTTCTGACATTTGGGAGTGATCAGAAATTTTCCAGACCAGCCTTTTATTCTGGCCTGCTGCGCAAGTTTAAGTATTAATTGCCTAGAGAATTTGGGCACTTTTTCCTATATGTCTTAAATTTGAGGTGCAGGATTATCTAAGTGAGGGTACAATTCCTGAGAGTTTCTCCTCAGTCGGGCTTGCCAGGTTCCTGCTTTAGTAGGAGATTTCCTGCTCCTCACTGTCCCTTCCAGTCACCACAAAGCTCGGCAGCAAAGGAAAAATGGTAGGAGAAATGGGGCGGGGGGAGTGAGAGAGTGGTGGCATCCCAATGCCATTATGTCATTTTCAGAATGAGCTGTAAGTAACATCATCGCATTGGGTGTTGCTGCAGCAGTGAATAAACATTGGGTTTGGGGGAAATGCTAGAGTGTCACCAGTTAAGTGATGACATCACTTCTAGCTTGTTCTGCCATGACTTCATTGGCAAGCATCTCCCCCCACTCCACCTTCCCAGGATAGTGAGTCTTCTTCTGGTTTCCAGCCTCAGTCTTGCAACCAGTTGTAGGTGGGAGTATATTTTTCATTAGAAGCAATGGACATGATTGTTACCAGACTGATCTGTGGGGGGAGGGGGGCATTCTGTTTAAAGGATGGTGCCTTTATCCATCCCGCCAACTCTTGGGATGTCTAGCAGTACCTTGCCAAAATGGGGAGTCTATTCTCTGCACTGGCTAGTAAACCCACAAGGTCAGAGAAAATTTTTGTTTGGATTTGCCATTTGTCAATATCTACCTTGCAAATAGCTGCTGCAGCCTTGCTAAAGGAATTAAGAGAACACAGTGCCTCTGCCTTGGAAGCTGTTGCTTCCCATCTCCAACCCTGGACTATCCACCTTGCAAAGACAAGGGACTTGTTAATGTATTTGCCCCAAGTGTTCCTGCCAGTGTGGTATTAACTCAATACTTCTTCCTCTGACTAATCTCTTCCTAAAGACCACCTTATTTACATTGCCATTGTTATAGAAACTGTAATTTCATCAGTTTCCTCCTACCTTCAAGCATTCCTAAACTTTGCCCATCAAGCTTAAGCCTCAACCATTAGATTAATGACTCAACACTTAAGGCTGACGTCTATCTCTTGTCTTTCCCTGGAATGGCAAGGCTCCTCTTTGTCCTGGGAGATTAAGGGCTACCCTACAGAACCCTGAGGGTCCCCTTTTTTCTTTAAGAAGCCTTCTCTCCCAGTAGCCAGTGCTCAATATATTTGGACACCTCTGATATTGTCCCACAATGCATTGTTCTTTCTTCTACCAAATCTAAGCGCAGGTTGCTCAGCTCTGTTCATCAGACCATTCCACTCCAAGATCAGATGAGTATAACCCATATTCTCCCCAGTTCTCTTCATCTATTCCAAACCTATCTACTCAACACTGTTTGTATTCTAGGACTGTGTGTGTGTTCTGCTGCTTTGATTACTGAGTGCTTGTGTACCCTTATTATCCCTAAGTAAAACAGTTAAACTTTATTTGCTCTCCTGCAGATTTATTGCAAAACTGACCTTAATATATATATGCAACAAAGATCTTGAGCTTACCCAATCCTTTGCTGAGCCAAGCGTCTGCTCTCACTAATTCCCTCACTCAAAAAGGGACAGACTCCCACCATTTTGAGTAACATGACTTCCTGTTTTCCTAATACATTTAATTCTGATATTTAAAGAATCCTAGTCAAGTTGTTCAAATGACAAATGACCAAAAGCCAACAATTTCTCCCCGTTCCCCCACCCAGCACAACCTTTTGTAAGTTCTGGCTCAGTCACTTAAGTACATCTGGAAACTGTGAGAGAGGAAGGGAGTGAATAAGCATGCTGCCTAAGCAACAAAAGGGATCAATTTTGGATGAGTACAGAAACTGTCAATGCTACACTACCAAGCCCAAGTTTGATAAGCTACTGAACAGAGGCAAAAGATGAAGTAAAAGTTGATGAGAAGACATTTCCTAACATCCAAGGGAACATAAGCAACTTTTCACATGCTCATCATGTTCTATTCTTTCTTTTCCTTTATCACCCTCTGGCTTTCATAATTTCCAGCAGACTAAGTAATCTGGTACGTTACGAGCAGCGATAAGCAAACACAGTGTGATTTTTATCTTGACAGTCTTCTCTTTGAAATAATGAATTCTGCACAACCCTTAAGGACTTCATGTCTCATTTGATCTTCTCAGATCTGTGAAGCTTTTTCATTTTCCACATTATAAAAAATATTCAACAACAAAATTCACAGAATGTGTGCCATAGATAAAATCCTACCTTAAGGTCAGAGTAATTTAAGAGCAATTGCATCACTGCTCTGATTTTAAAATCTGATTTTCCTCAAGAGTCTGAAACAAATGTTCCCAGTGACAGTTGAACAAGGTACATTTATCGCATATACAATTTTAAAAGTTTTTTCTCCAAAACGGCAAACAATCTTTTTACTGTCTAGTTATTTTCTAAATCCAATAATTTCACGGATTCACTAATCAAAGCAAAATCACACATTGTAAGTGTTTCTGGGATTATTTATCACAAGGATTTCTTTTAACAGAATTAAAAAGGACCACTGGTTCATTGTCAGCATGGTAGCTGCTTAACTCTTTCCATTCTCATATTTCCATGAAAAATCACCACTTCAAGAAGCTTGACATATGCTGGGAAAATTCTGTGGACACCCAGAACACTAAGCCTTGGTTGCAAAAATCATGAACACATTTTAATTGTTGATCCATCATCTCAAAATCAGCCGTTTCAGAATCAAGCTGCACTAGCCTGTGCTATTGGGGAAGGGGGATGAATGTGGTACAGACAGCTATGAGCACTTTTAAAGGGGAGAAGGATGCACATTCAAGTGGGGGACAAGCAAGTAGGTGGGAGGAAATGAAGGAATCTTGGAGTGGGGTGCACTGTCTGCCTAGAACCCTCCTAAACTTGGAACTGGCATGGATATGACTACACCATCGGATCAAGCAGCTTTTTCTTTTGTGGGTCAGTCCTTTTATTCCTTGTAAATGTTTCATGTGGTTATTTTCTTCCATATAGAACCAAGCCACCCCAAGGGAGTCTAACATTCAGTAGTGCACGCATGCACACCAACGGCATAGCTAGGGAAAATGGAGCCCGGGGCAAAATCTGAGTTTTGCGCCTCCTCCCATATGGGCGGCCACCCTCCCCCACCACAACCAAACATTTTTTGCACCAGGTCATTTCAAAGTCACCATCACATTATAGAACATGCCCCAACACACAAATCTGAACACACCCAGGGCTCCCTAGTTTAAACAACATTGAAAGTGATGCTATTATTTGAAAGGGGGAATCCACCCTGAAACAACTTCACTTTTAATGTTGTTCAAACTAGAGTGCCCGGATTGTCCTTTTAAATCCACCTTAAAGGGAGAATCCACCCTTTAAAAATATTCTTGATGTAACTCTTTTCCCATCATCATTGCCCTAAAATGAAATGACCTAGAAGAGCTCCTATTTACCCCATTGTGAGAAACGTATTACAATTTACAAGGGAAATAGTAAGTCCACAAGGCAGGCTCAGGAAAAGACAATGACAAGGAAGAAGAAAGGTCAAACCCCTTTCACTACAGTCATAAGGTGAATCAGGACACTAGCATCATGGAACTCCCAGTGTTGCTTCTAGTCAGACCCTACTACCTCCTAGTCTAGAACCATTTAACATTCAAATATGAATAGAGAACCAGGCATCATGGACTCAGCAGTCCAATAGCAAGGAAACGCAATAGCTATCTTACAGTCTACCATGGGTGCTTAAGGCCACAGATGGCCAACTGCAGTACAAATGCAGACTGGTGGTTCCAGGGACTGCGTACTTCATCTCCTAATCCCACAGACGGAGCACAGAGCTTGGACTGTGAGACCATAGATCTTTTTTCCAAAAATAAATCTCAATTATTTGCTGTTTATCACGAAAGGAGAAAATCTGTGGGAGATGGAATCCAGCTCCCCATTGTCCATCCTAAATAGTTGGTGAGCATGATTTCAACTTTAAAAAATAGCTATGCATCTACATATCCCACTGTTGAACTGGGCTGGACAATAACACATGCAACACACATGTATGTGTAGGATTCCCCAGTCAGCATGTGGACGCCTGCATCTGTGCATGCATAGCTGTGTTGCACACTATTGCTCTATCAAAAGCAGGACTGTTATTCAGCATACCTCCTAACTGATTCTTTTAACTGGAGATACTGGGGGTTGAGTCTGAGACATTCTGCATGAAAAGTAGGAGTTCTATCACTGAGCCATGGTCTCTCTGAGCACGCACTTTTACCACAAAACACGCAGTGTTTTGCAAACACTAGGTCTTTTGCAAAAGTGTAAATGACTCTGTTTAATTCTCATTTTTACAACCTGTTTTACACTCCTCTTGATAATCAGAATTTCAGTTTTGAGAGAAATGCAATAGAGAAATGCACAGATTTCATTTGAAGCATTTTTAAAGAAATTTATGGGTTTTGTGCAAAGTATTTGCAGATCAGGAGGGATAAAAGAGACCAACTATTTTTTCTGTACAATAGAGCAACAGCGCATTCTAGAGGTTGCTCTTGAGAGCTCAAAGACTTGGAACTGCATCAGCCCACCAGCAAATGAGAAGGAAAGATTAAGTTAAAACAGTCATTTACCAAAAAACCAGAAGTGCTGCAAAAACTCAGACTTTTTATTCTTTGGTATTCAAAAATCATGATGAAATATATCTTACAAGACTAGCCTAAGAAATGCACATGGGCTACTGCAAGGTCAAAGCTGTGTTTGTGGATCATCACAAAATTAAACATTTAATTTGAACCTACCTTAGAGGCGATGGAAAATTGCTAGATTACAATGGGAGAACAATGCAACAATACTTCTTGCTAAGCCATAAAAAGTAAAACGTTTCTTGTTTTACACATCAGTCTCAGGATAAGATGCTCATTCTTGGGGAGTTATTCCTTTGTAGTTCCTAAGGAGTAACAAATATATCAGAAATGTTACTGCGGAAGTCACACAGATGCTTAAGAAAGATCTTTGTGCAAGACATTCACTTGCTAATAACCATCGAAGGCTCCCTTCCTCGCGATACGGAGCGGAAGGGGGGTTGGAGTCGGCAGTAATCTACGCCGACCTAGCTGCCAGGGACAATCCCACACATGGATGGTCCCAGAACCGGCTGGGACGACGGCACCGCGGAGCGCCGTCGCCCGGCCAACCCGCCTCTTCCCTGTCCCTCTCCTGTAGCCTCCGTCGCCCTGCTGGCCTCCGTAGACCCGCCCACGCTGCCCTCCAACCTCCAGGGGTCGGAGGTTGCGAGGGAGGAGTGGCTTCAGAGGCTCCAGCAGGTGCAACGACGGCAGCTAACGCAGGTGAAGATGGGAGAGGGATAGGAGGACTTTAAGCGCATTCGGTGGTGCCCGTTCACATCGGCTAGCCACGGGAGATGCTACTTCGTTGTGCATTTTTGGAGGCGGCCTGAGGCCGCCCTGGGGGAGGGGGAAGGGAGCCAGGTCGGCGCTGCTGCATTTTGGCACCGCCGCCTGTGCAAACGACTCCCTGGGGATGGCGTTTTTGCCATCCCCAGGGCGTTGTTATTGGCTTGTGCGGAAAGGGCCATAGTTAAGGACTGCTTTTATTCTTCCTAGACTTGGCACTGAAGCATCCTGGAATGACTATCAGAGTCACTGGCTTCTCAAACTATCTCACTATAGTTTCTTTAGTTCTCTCTGATATTAGGTATTAATGATAAATGAACATAGTATTTTTAGGACTTTTCAGGTGCATCACTAAATCTTGGGGAAAAATTCCACATTTGAAGGCAGCCCATTCAAAATTGCTACAGAGCCTCAACATTTTAGAAGACTGCCATTTCGGAGTTAAAACACCTACTATGAAATGACTCTCGCCATGTCAAAATCTCAGTCTCTTCATCACAACCTTGGTGGCCATGTGGAAAGGTCAGATTTTCAAAAGTTAAACTAGTAACTTGGTAAAAATGACAAGTTAGATTCAGAAAAGTTAGATTCAGACTAACAGTGGGAGGAAGCAAAAAAGAAGCAGGCAGAAAGCAAAAGATGAGCAGTGCTTTTTGGGGGGTGGGGTATTCTTAAGGTCAGTGGTGGGATCCAAAACTTTTAGTAACAGGTTCCCATGTTGGTGGGATTCAAACTGTGGCGTAGCGCCAATGGGGCTGGGTGGGGCATTCTGGGGGCGTGGCCAGGCATTGTGAGGCGGGCCTTGCGGGGCGGGGCTGTGGCAAGGATGCAGCCGCTGCACCGGTTCTTGGGCGGGAAACGAATGCACGCAGGCACAGGCTGCCACGCACGCCGGTGCACCTCCTGCTAGACTGCTTCAAGTTCTGCGCGCTACTGCTGAGAGGAGGGGCGTAACTAAGGCAAAAATCACATGGCAAAATCACCAATTAGTAACCCCCTCTCGGCACACACAAATAATTAGTAACCTACTCTCGGGAACCTGTGAGAACCTGCTGGATTCCACCTCTGCTTAAGGTCAAATTTTTAACTGTGTGCATTTTTGGAGGGCTTGTGTGTTTGCTTTTTGAGGACTTGGGAAAACTTTCCTGTGTGTGTGGGTTTTTCTTTGTCCTGGCTATGTGCTTGCCTCAGTCTTCTCAGAGGTGGGGCTTCTGGTGAGTCACCACCCCTATTTAACTGCCACTCAGCTGTCTTCAGCACTCTCATTGAGGTAGTGACACACACCAAGTGGCACGTGCAGTTTTTGTTTGTCAGTAAGCAGCAATCTTGGGGGAGACAATAGAAGGTGAGTTAGAGTCTGGACAGGGGGTAGAGGCTCCAGACACTGGGTCTCATTCCCTAGAGCTCAGTAAACAACTCCTTCATTAAATAGGCAAGACTTTTTAAAGGAAACACTATGAATCCTACTAAGTATGGATAGTCAGGGAGTTGCTGCAGTCACCTGCAATAGCTGTGGAATGTTTTTTGCTGGGCAATGTGGGTATTTACACCTGAAGCAAGGGTAAGCTGGTTGCTCTTTTGGAAGAGAAGGTCCAGCAACTAGAGGGGCAAGTATCTATACTTCAGAACATTAAGAAAAATGAAGATTTCCTGGACAGAATGGAGCAGACAGTAATAGGTGTGGAACCCACAGAGAGCTCTCCGAGGAGGATAGCAGCTCTCAAACACCGAAGATGAGCAATTGGAGGGATGTGACTCAAAGAAGTAGAGGGACCAGGGAGCATTCTGTGAGTCTGAATCTACAAAAATAGATTCGAAGTTCTCTCCCTTGTCAGTGTGGATAAGGAACAGATACAGGAGCAGCACAATCAGCCCTCAGAAAATGTTTAAGTGTCAGAAGTGTCAGCCCATGAAACCTGCAAAACTCCAGAAAAGACATGTGATGGGGGTGGTAGCAGACTCCTTGTTGAGGGGAACAGAAACAGTAATTTGCAGGTCCGACGATCTCGAGAGGAGTGCTGTCTCCCTAGGGCAAAAATCCAAGATGTCACAGAGAGGCTGACAAGACTTGTCAAGGCCACTGATCGTTACTCCTTTCTTTTGATCCATGTGAGAACAAATGACACTGAAAGACGTAGTTTTCATGACATCAGAAGGGTTTTTGAGGCTCTGGGATGGAAGTTGAAGGATCTGGATGCACAGGTGGTCATTTCATCTCTACTCCCCATTGAAGGACATGGCCCAGGGAGGGAAAGAAGAATAGTAGAGGTCAACAACTGGCTTTGCAGGTGGTGCCACCAGGAATGTTTTGGTTTCTTGGATAATGGTCTGCAGTTTCATGAAGAGGGACTACTGGCAAGAGATGGGTTGCACCTCACACCTGTTGGTGGGAACATTTTTGCTAGGAGGCTACACAAACCTCATCAAGAAGAAGAAGAGTTGGATTTATATTCCCCTTTATTTCCTGTAGGAGACTCAAAGGGGCTTACAAACTCCTTCCCCCCTCACAACAAACACCCTGTGAGGTAGGTGGGGCTGAGAGAGCTCCGTAGAGCTGTGACTAGCCCAAGGTCACCCAGCTGGCATGTGCTGGAGTGGACAGGCTAATCTGAATTCCCCAGATAAGCCTCCACAGCTCAAGCGGCAGAGCAGGGAATCAAACGTGGTTCCTCCAGATTAGAGTACACCTGCTCTTAACCACTACGCCACTGCCACTATGTCTTTGAATTTTTCTCAGGGCGCTCAGTCTGAAAACCTTGCAATAGCTTCTTATCAAATATATCAAAATTAATTGCTGAAACTGGTCACCCTCACACAGCTGCCGAGAAATTAACAGTTCCAGCAATGAATATTTTAGCATCTTGAATATGCGATAAAAAAACAGGAGAACCAAGTAAATATGCTGACGCTATCAAATAACACAGTTAAGTGTAGAATCGTGGACATGGCAGAAAATATCAAAGAAACTGTCATAGGTCACTTAAAAGAATGCAGTTTTCTTCCCTTGCAAGTCAATGAAAGTATAGACTTATGGGACAACGCCAACCTAATGTGTTTTGTGAGATACAATCTTGACAATACAACTCACAATGACTTTCTCTTTTGTTAACCTCTGTCAACAAGAACAGCAGCTAAAGAATTTTTTTATTTGATTGAAAATTACATCAATCAAAATGGCATTGAATGGAAGAAACGTGTTGGGCTGAGTAGCGATGGAGCTTGCACAATGGCAGGCGCACATAGCACCAGACTGTGTATGGGTGCACTGTAGCATTCACAGAGAAGCACTGGCTGTCAAAAAAATGCCACTGCTTTTAACTGCAACTATGCAAGACTGCATAAAATTTATAAACTTTATAAAACCTTGTCTGTTGAATTCAAGAATATTCTCTAACTTGTGCAAAGAAATGGGGAATGAACATGAACATCTTCTTTTACACTATGAGGTGCAATGATTATCAAGAGGGAATGTTTTAAGAAGTCTTACTGAAATGAATGAAGAAGTTTTAATGTTCTTAGACCAATGTCCCCCAACAGCTAGGGAAGTAATATTTGAATTAATCAAGGACAGATTTAATGATGTCAATTGGTTAATCAAGTATCCTTCCTTTGAGTCTTTTTTGATTTTTTGAATAATTTAAACCTGACATTACAAGGTAGCAATGTGACTGTATTTAAAGTGCAAGAGAAGATGGAAGCTGCAATTAAAAATTTCAATTTGTGGTTCCGTCATGTCGAAGCAGGGAATTACAAAGCTATTACAAAGCTAACAGAATTACAAAAAGAGTATATGAGTTCCATTCCAGATGATATTTCAGCTGCTATCAAGGAACATCGGCTAGGACTGCAGACAAGTCTGATTGAATATTTTCCCCCAGTCAACAGCAACAGAGGATAAGGAACCCAGATAAGGAACCCTTTTACAGTTAATGTAAAATCTGAGACAGAATTGCCGGATTCAGATATTGAATCTATAACTGAACTGAACAGGTATATATATACAGCACTCAAAGACATCTTCAACAGAATACCACCGATTGATTTTTGGCTGTCTTGTCGTCAGGAGTACCCAGTTTTAACAGAAAAAGCAATAAAATTTCTAATGCCTTTTGTCATGACCTGTAAGTGTGAAACAGGCTTTTCAACACTGATTTTCCTAAAAAAAAATAAATATAGAAATCGAACCGGATTTAAGAATAAAGTTATCATCTTTTTCTCCAAACCTGAAGTTTCTAGTTAATAAGCAACAGCGTCACACTTCTCATTAATAAATTATTTGATTTTATAATAAATTTAGTTTGATTTCTTTACATTTTTATAAATGCTTCTTAATCATTATCATCATCATCATCACCATCATCAAGTATGTCCTTCCAGTTGTTAGCCGTTCATCAATTTCACCATTTTGCATCGTTTCACTGAACTGCTTGGGTGGATCCCACCCAACACATGCAAATCGAGCTTGCTAATTGCACCCTTTACACTTGTGAACAGGCGAGTGGTTCTTTCTCCCACCCTGGACATTCCACAGGTATATATACTCCACTTGCTTTACTACCATCAGATCTTCTGAAGATGCCAGCCACAGATGCAGGCGAAACATCTGGAGAAAATACTATTAGAACACGGCCATACAGCCTGGAAACCACACAACACCCCAATCTTTTTTTTTCTTTTTATTGTTACCAACCTATACAGGCGCCTTGCAAGGATGGAGGGGAGGCTTAGTGAACAACGCAGTCTCAATGTCCATCTAAAAAATAAAATGAAGGAACTGGAGTAGAAATTTGAAAGAATGGACAATCATTGGGGGTGGGGGATGCTGTTGGTTTTCTTCTTAAACCTTTATTTGTAAATAGCTCCAAATGGTGTATTTGTAAATAGTTTTAATGTTTTATAAAAGTTAATATAGAGATGTTGTTTTTTGCTTTTGAAATGTTATATAAACAGTTACATTTTCAAAGCAATTGACCTTTTTTGTTCTTCAAGGTGAACTATTTCCACCCACACACCACACCAAAACAGATATTTGTAGAAACATCACCCATCTTTTCAAACAAACTTAGAGGAAAGAGGAAACTAAAAACATTTTAAAACCACTGCTTTTGTGCATTGATTGGAGCCAGATTAATTGGAGGGAGGACTGACTCCTCAGATCTCACTAGTCCAGACGTTGAACCCCTTTTACAGCTTATTTTCTCCTGGCTTTGCTTTGGGTGATGTTTTCAGGGCCAGGGGAGATAGTTGGTTCTGGTGTCCCAGGGTTAAATTTTCTGTTTCTTTTTTGCCAGGCACCTTGCTACCTTGTTGTTTCCTGGTTGGGGTCTGTGGCATGTTCTGAGGGACATGTGAGCTTGAGTCTTCATACTGGTAAGGGAAAAATGTGGTGAGGGAACAGGACCTTGTGTTTCCTGAAGTCTCACCATTCAGTTTCGGAATAAAAAGGAGTGACAGTCATCCTGACCTGATTCAAAGGGGCTTAAGGGGCATAATTCCTCCTTACTGATTATTGGCAAGTCATAAGGAAAGAGCTCCCCCGACCCCAGGGATCTGACTGGTGGGTTAGGGGGAGATGGACCAATTTCTACTTTAAGATTAAGGCTCCTAAACTCTCGGTTACCTGATGCAGGCATCTCCTCTGAGGATGTGTTCCAACTCATGTTAAAAGGGGCATTTTTGTTTATGCATTTCTTGGTGGTTATGCATCATGACTCTTTTGGTGCAGGGCTTTTGCTTTTGTTCTGCATTCCAGTGCAGTCCTACGGTGACCCAGATCAGCCATTTCTGCAGCCACCCTCTCAAATACTTCAAGATTGCAGTGGCTTTTTCTCAAAGCATGCTGGATGGACTGTTCCCCTCAGATGCCAAGGAGATCTCATGTCTCCCCCTCCTTTCACACCACCCCTGGAGACTTACCACTGCTGCCAGTCCCACTGGTGCTCACTACTTCCTCCAAAAGAATCACCACAATTATCTTCTCCAAAACAATCACCACTAAATGGCTGACTGTCCCAGGCACAGATTCTCAGCTGCACAATAGGCCCCACCCTCAGATGAGAGAAGACTTCCAGTTGGTGGTGACTTTCTACAACAGACCTTTTTCTGCACCACAGTACAGAACTCCAACAATACAAAGAATTCCCCACTCTTTATCCTTATTACTGTTAGATTTAGTTTAGAGTCATGGATATGCCCAGTAGTGTGTGTGAATGCAGTTTATAGAAACTTCTCCAGAGACATAAATGTAAAAGGTAAAACTTACATTTATTCAACCATCTTCAGTTCACAACTTTGTTCCAAGAAAAGGTAGATAGAAAGAACCCTATCTAAAGAGATTACTTTCCCTATGACAAGTGGGCACAACTAACGCGCCATCACGTGTGTGGATGTGAGAGGATGCTGCAGTGGGAAAGGCCCCACTGAGGAGGCTGCCATTGACCATGCGCTCGGTTCAAAGGCTAGAGTAAAAGTGAGGCTAGCATGGTGAAGAAAGGAAGTTAGTGGGTGGTCTCCTGGCCCAGACAAGGAGGGCAAACAAGAGAGGCAACATCACAGAGTGAGATACACAGCACCCCCCCCCACCCCCACCCCCCCAGTGTCCAGGCATGCAGAAGTCGCTTATTCCAACAATTACTTCAGAATGTGCTTAGGAAACTTCAGAAATGGTTGGGCGAGCAGAGTATCAGCCTGAAATGGCGGGCGGCACAAGAATCAAAAGCAGCTGAGTAGAAGGGAGGATTTCAAAATCAGGCGGGAGAAACAAAATGTTTCCTGTTTGTTTGCACGAGCAAGCAGGAGACATCTTCAACCCGTCTTGGGGAAAAATGACCACTAGTTTAGAGTTTTCTCCACCACATTACAGTACAGGTTGAGCAGAAATAAAATGTCCTGAAGATGTCTTGGGGCAAAGGTTGTGTGGTCTTCCTCCTCAAAATGCTTCTTTAAATGTTCTCAAGACATTTTGTTTGTGATGTGCACGAAGGATCTTAGTCAGGTAGAGATTACAAAGCTTCTTTTCAATTGAACCTCTGAACTGTTTCCCTATTCTAGCATTTGGGATCCTTTGTTATAAATTGACACTTTTCAGTCAGCTTTAAGCTGCTCTTCTTTACATCTTCACCCATCAGACTTGTTAGTTAATTTTGACTAAAAAATTAGCAGTTGTTGTATTATCTAATAATTAAGTGACTGTTGTGTGTATGTATTTAGGTGCTCATGCTATTACCAAGTATTTATAAATGGTTTGACTGGTACAGTTCCTTTTTTGCTTAGGATTTTCCTTCAAGTGGAAACTTGACTTTGGAAAGAAAAATTCAAGGGATTTTGTTGCATTCAGTGTTGATATAATTCATTCAATTGGTTGTATTAAATCACAGTATAAGAAGAACTAAGCTTTGGCTGATGAAGATTGTTGAAATGGTGTTACATTCAGATTCCTGTTCTCATTACTGCAAATATTTTCCTATTAATGAATGTATTTTCTAACAACTGTCAATATTTTTGTTAATTTTTACTCGTTAAATGTTCTTTTAATATTTTATGGAATAAATAATTGTTAGTGCATGTTTTTATCATGGTGTATACAATAGAGAAAAGTCATGCATCTTCCCACCACTACCATCACCACCCCAGCAGGACAAAGCCAACCATGGAAAGCACCTCTTTTGTGAATTAATTTGATTGGGTTGGGCACACAGAGGAAGCGGGAAGGGGACAGTAGTGAGAAAACAAGAGTGCACATGTGGAAAACATTTGCAATTTAATGTAGAATCATTTTGAGTGCTCAACAAAGAGCAAAAATTTCTGAGTGCTCAGAAATGCTGTGTGCAATTTGGGATCAAACTGAAATTTGAATACAGGAGTGTTTGTACATCACTGATTAAAAGACATCTACTGAACATTCCAGTCAAGCCCAAGTGGGTTCATAATTTTGAAGCAACTTTCAAAACGCTACCAGGTTCAGACTTTTTTTGATGGTGGAGCCAGAGAAAGCTTAGAAAGAAATATTAGGAATTAAATAGTGTTTAAGGTCTAAACCTAAAATGTTATAACTCCATAGTCTGAGAATATTTTGCCTGTCTAGATCCCAAATAAACATTATGGATTACTCCTCATTCAGCAGTTATAGAGACTTCCTGTCAGAATGAGGATGTTTCTATTTGCTCTGATGGCTAATAAAAGTCAGGGCTTTGAACTTTAGACTTTCCTTGAAAATCTAAACCTGCTTGGCTTTAGTTTGCAGGCTTTGACTATTACTATTCAAGTGTCAGCTAAATCAAAAGATCCTTTCACCTCCCAAAGTATTTCTTGATTACATTAATGCCCTTTCTGTTGTGTTTTGGGGCAGAATTACATTATCCATATTTTGTGATACTTTTCCACAACATTTTTTAAGCACTGGAACTGTGAATAGAGGAGGAGACAAGTGCAGTGGAAGAAAGGCTATATAACTCTTTCCCCTTGTGCTGTTTTTTTGCCAAGAATTGCCACCATTGACTTATTTTACCCTAACTGTGGAAAACATCAAGAGTGCTGACAGGGTTAAATGTGACATCATGATGGTGCTGACAGGCTTAAATCAGGCTGACAGTGTCTTGAAAATAGGCTGAAAGGGTAACCTTTCTTCAAAATCCAAAACATACTTAATCCTGTAATCACATTCTGAACTTGCTTTTGCAGTGAAGGAAATGGGAGCTTGTCTCCAAATGGCATTGAGGTTTACTTAAAATTACAAGGTTTGCCTGTCCAAACGGACACTAGTGCAGAGTGTCCCACCGCCCTCAGACCCGTTATAAAACCTTGCGTTGAATGTACTTCACAGCCAAATTTGACAATTCCTATAGCAAATGCATGCCATGAGAGGAAAGTTTACATTCTTAAGTTGGGCTTCAGTCAGCCCCTCAGAGAGATGTACCCTAAAAGAGGAAACACAAGTTGCTTGTGTGACACCTATTCTATTTATTTATAAATGTTATTTATAGTCTGCCTTTCTCACATAGCCTCAAGGTGGATTGCACATAGTGAGTCAGTACAGTCAACAAAATTGCACATAGTGCGCATAGTGAGTCAGTACAAAATTGCACATAGGATTGCACAAAGTGAGTCAGTGCAGTCAACAAAATGGAATGAAGGTATTAGGAAATTAGAAGTCTGGAAGCACCAGAAAGAAACAGAAACATACCGTAACGTGACACATTAAGTCAGTGGTGGGATTCAAATAATTTAACAACCGGTTCCGGTGGTGGGATTCAAATGATTTAACAACTGGTTGTTTACAAGCACCGTTTTAACAACCGGTTCTGCCGAAGTCGTGCAAACCTGCTGAATCCCACCACTGCATTAAGTGGTGCAGAAATTACATAATAATATCCTACTTACAATAAGCTGTAAAGACCACAAGTCCCAATCATTTCTCCTAGTATGCCTGTGAAATCATTTTGCAATGTGCAGCCTTATTATCTGTGCAGAAGAGCCTTCTTGAATAGTGTAGTTTTGCAAAGTTTGCAGAAGGCCAGGAGAGTGACCTCCTCAGGCAAGCCATTCTACAAGGTGGGAGTCACAATGGAGGAAGCATTTGTAGAAGCAGTTGTTGGGTTTGCCCATTTCCAGGCAGCCTATATGCTCTCTCCTGGCAAGTATCAGCTCTGGGAGGTAAGGAAAGAAGAAACCTCCCATGCCAGAGCAAATCAAAAGCCCCTACATCTGCTGTTCATGATAGAAATACATGGCTCCACCAAGGTCTTGCCTTCCTGCTCACCGTATATATGGGTTTCTTTTTCCTTCGTTCCCTGCAATGAGCCCCCTAAAATGTCATACGTTAATAGAGTTCAGACATAATATGAAAGCTTCATTAGGCTGTGGTTAATCAAGATCTGTCAAACCATTTTAAGTCATTTACTGTGCAATCCAAACCGGTGGAGTGGGGGGAAGCCACATTGGAATTGGTGGAAGGATTGCACTGGTGCCACCAGTACCATGCAAAGTGGCTCCATCGCAGCAACCTCCACTGGCATTGCGGGGGGGGGGGGTAGCTTCCAAAGGACTTTCAGCTTAAAGAACCTGAAAGCGCATTATTCTGCATGTGCAGAAGGGGCCATAGTGAAGCACATAGTGAAGCACTCCCATCGCTGTGAGACTCCACTGGTTAGAAACTGCTACCGAATGGTTGTGTGAAAAGGTACTCAGTAAACATGACAATCTGTCAAACTGATTACTAAAGACTGTTTCCATTCTGTGCAGATGTTTCTGGCCTTTGAAATATCAGCTGCCAAGAACACTGAAGCAAAGGCCAACAGCATCAATTCAATGGTATATAAACCTCTGGCTCCACGTCGCTTTGTGTCTATGCTTAACAGCATCTCTTTCTCTCTCTCACTCTCTTTGCAATGACAGTTATGTATCACTCAAGCTGTTCTATGTAACCTAATTCATCCCTCAAGTCTTTGACAACTATGCAAATCTCTTCCATCTTTCATTCCAAGTACCAGGCTTGGGGGGCTGCCTTTCCCAGAAGCTACAGTACCCAAGGGAACACTTCACATCTCACTCTAGTATTTTCCAACCCAAGAATGGGCCTGTATCTTCTCCAAGACCATGTGGTTTTCCAAAAGTTTCTTGTATTATCATTCATACTCCACAGGATACAACAGCAAATATGTCCAAGTTGGATAAGATGTATGACCGCAGGCCCAACCACTTGGCCCTTAAATCTGCTACTGAACTTTATGTAAGGGCAAAAATATAATACATTTAACGAGTAAAAATATAATCCAGGGTGTCCTAAGTCAGATACTAACATTCCAGTCTCTCTCTGTCGACCATACTTTAAAAGCGCCCTTCCTATTGAGGCTTAAGGAGAACTTGCTTTTCATCCTGGAGGGTCTTTGTTTCTTTGGACATGTGTCCTCTGCTGTTTCCTGTTTACCTACCTGCTTCGCACTGGGGCATAAACACTGAAAGCATCCCCCTCTACATCATTAAACAAAATTACATTATATGGAGGCTTTTGTAGCGTTGCCCTGTGTAGACTAACATCATCAAACATGGACTACTCAGAGAAACTGGTTGCATGGAGCCAGCACTCCAAAGTAAACTTCCATTTTAATATCACCAAGGATTATTCAGTTTTCATAGATGAGCATTCAAAACTTCCATTCACCTGGTTTCATGGTTTCTAATATGAACAACAACAAGACACACATATTTTCTCTTTCTTACATTACACTAATGGTTACATTACATGAATGACATTAAAGGTTTGTTTCCTTTTACCCCCTCCCCCAATAACTAATAATAGCTGAGGAAGGCCAGCATATACTATTGAAACCGAACTATTGAAGAGTTAAGCTCCAGCTTCCCCTCCCATGTGGCTCTTCTCCAAATCATTGTATGTGCACACAATATAATTGTACTGACCTGTTTTGGCCCAGTGATAGCAATATTTCAAGTAGTCTACTGTTTGCACAGTGGTGACATTCAGCATGGTAATTAGCTGAGTAAATACAGTGCATTCGTGTTAAAATTTTTAACTGTTTTTCTTACTCTTTTATAGTAGTTTTGTTGATTTATGTTTGGGAGTAGTGTAGATTTGAATGGTTTTAGAATGTAACTTTATCCTGTATGTTTTAATTTGTTAGCTGCTTTGGCAGCCCATGTAAGGGCACAAGGATGATATATAAATCTTGTAATTGATTAACTAGCTTGCTGGATTCATGAATAACCCAGGGTCACCATATTTCCTTTAAAAGGAGCTACATATCAACTGTCTATGCTGCTTTTGTATCTGCTCAGTTGACAGTATCAGTCAACTATAATTCATGATGTTGTATGCTCAGAACTTAATGGACTGAGCTGCAGTCCCCAGACAGCAGTGCAAAACAAAAAAAATGCAAAATGTGTGTGATCCAATTTGGAACACTTAATTTGCATGAACACTCTTTGCTTTGGGAATCTGGCAGACAAAACAGGCAGGGTTGGAACATTAGAGAGACAAGACACACAGCTTCTGCCTTCTTCAAAAAGGATGTGGTGTTGAGCTGGAATTTATGCTTGCTGTACTTTTTGCTCTGAACTAGTGGACCAAATGTTATTCTCAATGTTCAACAAAATTCTCACATTACAAACAAACAAATGGAATTCTTAACAGACTATTTAGCCTAAAGCTCATGTTGCTTTGCCAAAAAAGAAAATCTTTTCCATTTTTAATTACAGTTTCAAATAATGAAAACGTTCTGTTTAGAAAGGCACAGTCAGTGCTTCAGCTTTAATGCAGCAAACCTTTCATCAGTCAAATCTTATCCAGGCCTTCCGGTTACCCAAATTTGTTCTGCACATATATAAACAAGTAGGAGATCCACAAAAACTTGCAGAGGGCTCTTCACCCCTACTTCCTCTTCCCCAAAATCCTCCATAGACATTCTTATTTCCATTTTTCCTTCTCATACACCACCCAATTTATTTTTATCTGGGCCCTAACTTCAGTTTAACCTCCTCCTAGAAGCCTCTGCCTAGAAAACTCTGAATTGTGTAGTGACAATTTCCAGGCCAGACTGGACCCAGTTGTTGCATGGACCCAGCTAAAGCCAGCTGCATGGTGGAGAAACTGCAAGGATTCATGGAGGGCAAGTCAATCCCCTCCTTGGTTTACCAGTCAACCACCTTTATCTGTATTGTCGAAGGCTTTCATGGCTGGAATCACGGGGGTGCTGTGTGGTTTCTGGGCTGTATAGCCATGTTCTAGTATCTCCAACAAGTATATATACTCCACTTGCTTTCCTACTATCAGATTCTCTGAAGATGCCAGCCACAGATGCAGGCGAAATGACAGGAGAGAATGCTGCTAGAACATGGCCATACAGCCTGGAAACCACACAGCATGCCACTACCTTTATCTGTTTCTGACTTCAGCTTTCCCTTCTTCCCTTCCCCTAGCTACCTTTCATAAGTTGCACAGGCCCAGTTGCATAGTGTGAAAGCCTGCAAGGAGGTGGGTAGTTTCTCCTGAACTCTCTTTCCACACTATGTCCTCTTTCACACCTGGCAGCTCCATATGTTCACCTTGCACTGCTCCGTCTGACCTTCCCACCAACAAACCAGCCTAATATTTTTCTGCCCAATCTTTCTCATATACAGGAAAGCTGAAACTGATGAGACAGGAGCTAAGACAAGTTTGGCAGTGAACTCATGACAAAGTCGCAAGAACATCTTACATGATGTTTATGAAATCCTATGAGGTGGTAGTGAAGGTTGCAAAGAAGGAATTCTGTTTGACCACAATTGCATCCGCTAGCTCACACCCAGCACAATTGTTTAGGGTGATTGGATTGCCTACATCCCTACCTATGGGATCAAAAATATTACTTAATTGGCTATTGATTGTGAGGCATTTGAGAGCTTCTTCATGGATAAAATCTTGTTGCTCTGCCATGACTTCCTGGCAACTATTGATACAGGAAGTGAACTGGAGGCACCTTGGCAGTCTTCTGGTCTGATATCGAACCACTTTGATTTGTCTCCACAGTCTCCAAGGCTGTGAAATCTACCAACTGACCCCTCAATCCATGCCCATTGTGGCCAGTGAAAACTAGCAGCAATGAGGTGCAGCAACCTCTGCAGGAAATTATAAATCTCTCCGGAACTTTCCCAGAGAGGCTAAAGTAGGCAGTGGTATGTCCACTCTTACAGAAATCATCTCTGGATCCGTTAGATCCAGCCAACTACTACACCGATTCGAATTTAACATTTCTGGGTAAGGCAGTTGAGAGAGCAGTGGCACAGCAACTGAAAGTGTTATTGTGTGATACATCAGCATTGGACCCATTCCAATATGGCTTCAATCCTGGCCATGGTCACCATCACAACAAGCTTCATCGCCACATAGACTGAGGCTATTGTTACTTTTAGATCTAAGGAAAGCTTTTTACATGGTCAATTACAATCTTATGACCCACTCCCTCACCATTTCTGGAGATCAGGGTACAGCCCCACAGTGACTGACCCAGTTTCTCCAGGATTGAGGACAGTGGGTGGCAATTGGAGAAGGCACCCTTTGCTTTGCTCCAAAAGCAATCCTCTGTCCAATATTATTTAAGATCTACATGTGACCCTTGGGGCAGCTGATACGGAGTTTTGGGCTGGGTTGTCATCATTTTGTTGATGGCACCCAGCATTTCCTGTTGATAGAGGGTCAGCTGGCCACCATCCCTAACATCTTGGCTGAGTGTCTGGAGGCTGTGGTGGAATGGTTAAAAAAGAGCAGATTAAAACTTAATCCATCAAAGATGGAGGTCCTGTGACTGGGGCAAGGGGGACTGGAGAGGAAGCTACAACTGACTACATTAGATGGAGTAACATTAACACCTTCTTCCTCCATCAAAAGCATAGGTGTGATCCCTGAGTCCTTCTTTTCTATGGAGGCCCAAACCACACGAACAGCTAGGATATCCTTTTTCACCTACACCAGGCCAGGCAATTGGCTCCCTACCTGTCTGCAGTGGTCACTTCCAGATTAGACTACTGTAACTCGCTGAATGCTGACCTACCTTTGAGACTGCTTGGGAAACTGCAGCTGGTCCAGAATGCAGCATTGAGAGTTCTCACCAGGACACTGGTGAGAGCAGATATTCATCCTGTGTTCAGCCAACTGCACTGGCTACCAGTTGAATTCCAGATCAAATTCAAGGTTTTGGTGTTAATCTTTAAGGAAATAAGTGGTCTGAGATATTTGTATTTGTAGGACTGCATCACATGCCTTAGGATAGCACTTCGTTCCTCCGATGCTAACCTTCTGGTAGTCCCTCATCCCAAAATGATCTGTCCATCCTCAACCAGACCCAGGACATTTTTGGCCCTGGTTCTGGTCTGGTAACTCTCTATCAGTTAACATCAGGGCCCTGCAGGACCTCAATTAATTCTGCAGGGCCTATAAAATAGAGGTGTTCCATTGGGCCTTTGGTTGAGGCAGTAATAGTTGTTTCATTTGTTGGCCTCCCGATCTACCCCTCCTCTCTCTCCTCCCCAATCACTTTATTATTTACAGAAGGTGGGAGAGAGGACAAAAAAATTAGGCTAATTTGGTTTTTAGGCTAATCTTAGCCTAATTTAGGCTAACTTATTTTGATGTGATAAATCATTATCGTCATCCTAAGAAATTTTAGGCTGGGTTAATTGTTCTGAAAAGGTGAAGATATTAATACAAATTATCTCATTTATCCTATCCAAAGTGAGCAAAATCTGTATCTGGTTTTCAGCCAGGTCCCTTACACAGATATTTGACTATAAATGGTGTATGGTTCTTGTTAAAGCATTATGTGAGTGTTAGTTAGATATCCTCTGCCCTGCTTCACCATTGAGTCAAGAAACCCTTACACGAGCCACATCAGATGAAAAAACATAAGGCAAAGGTTGATGGTGCAAAATAAGTAAAATATATATTTTATTAGATAAAAGTCCCCTATGCGTTTCGCCCAAGAGGCTTCTTCAGGGGAATCTGTAATTACTGAGTTTATAAAAATAGTTATTTAGTTAAAAGGTTACTGTACTGTTTCAAATCTTAATAACATCCAGAATCAGGTAAAAGGAAAAAAACCAAGCTGTACATTGTGAAAGCATAAAAGCCAAAACAACATATCAAGAGAATAGTGACTAAACTCAAGGAAAGAAAACAACCCTAAACGTTGTTGGAGACATTTTCACGAGCTTGTATGAATTCCAGAGCAATCCCTGAGGTTTGTAATGCATCCAACCAAATACCACCATTCCCACCCAAACCCAGAGGAATACCAAGCAGTTATAAACCATAAGAACAAGCTGTGACAACAGGAATGTTTATCTATTTTAAGTGACCAGCATTAAGGAGAAAATGAAGCAGGGTGTTGGGTGGGAGGGTTGAAAGAAAAGTAGCTGATCTCAGGTGCAGCCTTTCTTTATGGCAACTTTAGAAAGGAGAATCTCCCATTTTATATTTTGGAACATTTTGTGGCAGAGGTAAAACCAAGACAATAGACTATTTCTCTCAGAGAGGGGGACAAATATGAAGCATAGCAACATTAATTCATATAGTCAGTTGTCTGTCTCGGTATATAAAAATGGCTGAAATTAGATAATTTTAATGGAGAGTCCTTTTCTAAAGGTAGAACAAAAATGGGTGTTGGGCAAGCAGTGATTAACTGAACTTCCTAGTGTCTTACATAGAAAAGTAACTAGTTTTCACTACCTGACTTCCTCATAACTTGGGGAAAGGGCATCGGAAAATACAGAGGAGGAGACATTGACCAGAAGACCTGAGTTACCAGACAGTGGAGATGGGGATTTGGGGGTCAAGTCCATGAGGGCCATGATAGAATAATTGCATTGCATCACTCCTGGGAATTGCATTGCATCACTCCTGGGAAAACCCAAATGTGATGACAAACCCTATGGTGATTTTTAATTTTTCCCCCCTCCTCCTGTCAGGTGATGGCTTAATGTCACCTCTGGGTTTTCACCAGAAGTGATATAACAGTGCCTTTGTGTGTTTTATACTTCCCTCAAACTATTTCCACATTGTTCTCACTGACTCCTGTTAGTATGATTTTAATGTAAAATGTTTGCACCATGAATGTGACCATTTACAGTGTGTAAATGGACTCAAGCACTATGAACTTTGGAATACACATGTTACGTGGAATTCATAACTTTCTGATGCAAATTTCAATACGTGGGAGAATTCCTTGTGCCTCATTGAAGAAGAACATTAATAGCTGCAGCTCTTCACTACCGCTATATTGCTGTAGCAAATATAGAGCTTTGGATATGATAGTTCTCACCTTACAAAGAACATAATAACTCTTGGAATCACCATGTCAAAATTGACTCTTTCAGGCAACTTATAAAAATCAAGGAACACTTCCCCTGTAGAGAATCTGACACATCAACAGAAATAAAAGCATTCCAAAGGTGGATGACTGTCACAAACAGTGCAACATACTCACTTCCAATTTAGAGGTACAGAAACAATATACACGTCCTGTGCACACTTTTTTTGGTGCTGGCCCCAGTCTGGTAGAATGCTCTGTCTAGCAAGTCCAGGGCCCTGCAGGATCTTATGACGTTCCACAGGGTCAGTAAGACCCTGTTCCACCAGGTAGATGGGTTGAAGCCCCTGTCTCTCTTTCCATTTCTCCATCTGGCTGTTATTGAGTTTATTCCACCCCTCACGGGATTGTTGTATCTTCACATCTAGACAAAGTAGTAGTAGTTTATTGGAATTTATTTATTGGAATGTTTTAATTTTTAGATGATTTTATGTTTTATGTACATGTTGTAAGCCACTCTGAGCTGGAAAGAGGAGGGGCAACCTAGTAAATAAATAAATACACCTACTCACTTGAAACAGAAGGTACAAATAAGAGCAGATCATATTGGAGACTTATGTGTGCAAATTCCAGCCTACTATAGCCATTCACTTGCTCCAGTTACCTTGTGTTTTTCTACTCCACTCAGCTAGCAACACCTTCAGGCACAAGAAAACTTTTCCTGTTACAAGACTGGGTCAAAAGAAGAATGTCTGCACTGGAAGAAACTATTACAGCTAGCTGAGTAAAGCAGTGAGATACAATCTAGTGAATGATATGCACCAGAACATTTCCATGGATAAAAGGATTTCTGCCTCTGGAGGACAACTTACTTGCCTTTCCCTTCCTGCTGCAGCCCAAAAAGTACTGTTCCTTGGGGTCAACCATTCCCCAGAACCCAGAAGCAACATTTTGGGCAGGGCAGGACTGCAGCAGGGGTAGGAAAGCAAGAAAAGTAGAAACCTTTCCATCCACTAAATCCTTCCATTCATTGGATCCAGGCTTTGCTTGCTTCACAGACTTGCAGCAAGCATAACATGGCTGTACTCATCTGTGATGCTCTGAACTTCTGAGACAAAATGCAGGAAAAGTTATGCATTTCATGCAAGCTTTTAAACATTTATTTTGCTATAGATTGCATTAGATAACATTCTTTTGCTTAGAGCTGATCACCTGGAGCAGGATATCTAAGAACTGATATGAACTGAACCATTTCAATGTACTGCCGAAGGTCAGAAAACCCACCACAACCAGTTGAACCATTTCAGTTTAGAATCCAGACTTGTGGAAGATAAACACCTCATTCTCATGGTCCTCATACATTCACTGATCAAGAGAAAAAGGTCTGCACTCACTGGCCCTGTTCTTTATACATTCATAACCCCTTTCCCCCCTCCAAATAACTTGTACACACATGCGTGCATGTAGTCTATTTGCAATTCAGGGCCCAGCCTTGTATGAGCTCTGAGTGAGCAGGAGTACATCTGAGAACCTTGTTTTTGTGTAGTTACTGATTACACGGAGAGACCATGCATGAACATAGTTTTTTTCACATCTGTGGGTGAATGGAGGGCAGCTGGAGGCAGGGACTGTGGGTACCATTCCCTTCTTCTACCTATTTATCTAAATCTGTTGACATCCTTTGAACCTGAGGGATTCAGATACAAAACCTGAAAAAGCACATTGAAATGTGACAGGCTTAACATTGAAAATTTCACATTTTAATTACATTTTGTGCAAGAGCCCTTGATAGATATTATTTACAGTACTTTCCAACCAAGAAATTCTATGTTTCATTCTGGCTGACTGACTCTGTAGATGCTGTGGTAAAAATGGGAAGGAAGGGGAAGGAAGAATTCATGTACCACTACGTCCTCTTTTTAGAACTGCTAATATTCTTAAAATTGGAACTCTTCAAGAAAGATGACCTGGAAACATAAACACAGCCCTTCTTTTACTGCAAAAGAGACATTTCAGTCCATCAGGAGCTGTGTCGGTTTAGCTTAATCCTTCATATGCTACCTCCCCTTGGGAAATGAATGCAGCATGGTCTTGTGGTTAAGAAAGAAATTAACTCTGGAAAGTCCAGCCTGGGGATTTGGGATGTTTGAGGTCATTCGCTTGGCTTGCTGCATGCAACTTGGTAGAGAGCCAGGTGAAAGGAAGGGCTGTTTCCCCTAAACTGATTTTGTGGATCAGTAAATTTATCAAAATACTCTCTAAATTCTTTTAATGACAAAATGTGGAAACCTGCCCTATACCAGACTTTGGCTTTTTCATCCTGTAGTAGGCTATTGGTCCAGCTCGTCTGTTATCCTTCCTGTGGCTGCAGCCAATTCCTAATGCCTTGGAGGAAGACAGTAATCCTCTATAAAGCACCTGGCCAGTTACAGGACTGCAAATTTGTGGCTAAGAAAAAGTAATGGTTCTTTCCTGGCTCCTGCAATATTCTTAACATACTGAAGCAAGTGATCTGGTTACTTTGCTGTACTACAAATGGTAGTGATCAAACTCACATTAACCTGCCCTCAATATTTAAATTCACTCCATAGTTTTGACAAGCGGGTTCAAGAGGTTTCTTGTCCATTTGTGACCACACGTTGCCTTTCTTTCATTCCCTTTCCCTCCAAACAATCAGACCTAAATTGAAAGTCAGTTCTCAACCACTCCAGAGATACTTTACAAAATAACTTGGATCTGTCACAAGTTCAGAATTAGATGCAGGGTCCCCTAAGATGTTACATATTCTTAAGCAAGAATAAGCAGTAAATGACACCAATTATTTTAAAGTTGACTTGCTTAGGCTCTTAAGGAGGCAGTCATAATCAAATTAGCTCCACCCTCTATCAGCATCTACTCTGTGCTACACAGCAGCCAATCCTTTCCTTGAAGGGTCAAACCAAGACACACATCTCAAGATGATCAGTTCAGATTTTGAGATTCACTTAGCTCTGAAGCTGCCCTCTCTTAATATGCCCTTCCCCAAAATTTGAGTGAATTAATATGAGAAGAGTGACCCAGTTTTCATGTATTGGTTGGATTTGTTCTGGTGAGGATTGAAGACCAACATAACTACCAGGCAGATCCAATTGTGTTTGTCTATTTGTTTTATTAAAACATTTATGCACCACCTTTCTTTACAACTAAAGGTGGCTTATAATAATAGTTTTAAAATATTTTCAGTTAAAACCAAAATAAAATAACAAACCCTTAAATTTCTTCCTGCCTTCCCCCTTAAAACGTAAAGAAAGTCCCCTGTGACAGGCCATTATTGACTCATAGGGTGTTTTCACATCATGATGTTTACTAAACAGATTATGTTTAGGAGGTGGTTTGTCATTGCTTTCCCTGGTTGCCAACACTTTACTTCCAGCAACCTTTACTGACCTTGAAAGGTTGGAAGGCTGAGTCAACTTTGAGCCAGCTATCCAAAACTAACTTCTTTTGGGACTGAACTCATGAGTAGAGTTTTGACTGCAGTACTGCAGCTTACCAATCTGCACAGGGCTCATGGGCTCCCCTTAAAAGATGATTCTTAATTTTAATGGAAATTAGCTAGAGGTACAGCTATCTTCTTATAAATACACCCTTCTAAATCCATTGAAAAGTGAGAGAGTGATGCATCAATGTGGTACATCATAGGAAAGTCCAAAGCCATTTTAATGACTCCAACTGTATACTTTTTTCCTACCAGCCTTCATTATCAAACAAACTATTTGTTTGTAGGAGGTAGCTTCAGAAAGTAGCCATATTGGACTATAGTCAAACCCACAAGCATCTTACAGGCCAACAAGATTTTTGGGTTATAAGCTCTTAAGAATCAAAGCTCCCATTGCTGCACACAAGAAACTGCATAAATAAGTGACTATGAGGTGCAGTTGTCTAAGTTCTAATTCACACATTGCAGATTACACAGGTAGGGTCTGGAGTGGCAAGACCTGAGTGTTTGGTCTTGCCATAAATCTCCAGGTGAGAGCGGGGGATGTAGCATCTGGGATTGCTCTGACACAATGACTGATTTTGAGGTTGCTTTTGTTTTGCTATCTTACTGCTTTGGCTGGTCAGTCTGCTTGTTTTGAATAACCTTCATGGGTGCTTCTGAGAGAACGGTTATTATCTGGTCTTGTGGGGGTGGTGCATGGCTGTACTGTTACCCAAAATGCCGGGATGCAACGACCGTCTTTGGTTGGGGAAATTCGTTGTAGAGCACAAGGTCTCTTAGCGTGGAACTTCCCCTTCTCTGGGTCAGGTTGTTATCGCTGCTGCTCGGGTAACATTAAGTGATTTCAGCTCAGGCAACGTAGTGAGGCACAGGAAGCCGGTGTTCTTCAAAAGCAAAGTATTTTATTTGGAAGTGGTTGCTGCAGCTTGGGCAGAGGAATCGCACTTTTATAGCCAAGCGCTAGAACTTTTATACACCAACATCAAAAAGGGGCAAGGGGCAGGTAAAGGGGCAGGTCCCTTACCATACAACAATACAGAAACATCAACACATAAAAGAAAAGATACAATTACAACTTTGTGAATGGGACCATGAAATCTCGCTGTCAGGCGTCTTCCAGCAGGACTTTACGCTAGTGCTGAAATGGAGAGCGGAGAGAGTCCATTCATAAAACTGGGTGAGCCTGTTTAATGCACCCAGGAATCTGGTTATCAGATGGGCTGCTTCCTTGAGTTATGACCTGAGGCTCCCGTGCTTCAGTCCCGCAACAAAAGAAAGTTCAAATGGTCTAACTGTGATCTTGGCACGTTCTTCAATGGCTGGGATGGCTGGGGTGCTGTTATCAGATTCAATTTGTAAATCCAAAGGAGTCTTTGTTTCCGCTAAAGAGATCTACCAGGTATTGACCCAAACTGAACACCAAGGCTAGCTTCCTTGACTCTTAATATCAGCTGTTATAAGCTATTGCTTTTACCTATAGATACAAATATTTAAAATAACATTTATAAACTTAAACATTAGAGAAAACCTTAACGAACCTTCAATGCAGTACAAGCACATATACCTATAAGCAAGCGTATCCTAAATTGACAGTAACAAAACCTTAATTTAACTAAAGTATAATTCTAAACATTGGGCAGCTAATACATTCAACATTGAGGGGGCTTACATTAAACCTTAAAAGGGACAAAGGCAATAAGGACCACGTAAAACAGTGATGGCGAACGTATGACACGCGTGTCAGCACTGACACACATAGTCATTTTCACTGACACGCGGCCGCATGCGGCCGCATGCAGAGAAGTATGGGGCCGCATGCTGTCTGGGCTTGGCCCAGCCTGGACTGCTGCCGGCGCCCAGACTGCTGCCAGTGGCAGCCCCGGGGGTTCCCTGTGGCGACAGGGCATCCCCCACAAAAGGGGAGCCCCAGCACGGGCTGACGCCCTGCCGGAAGGAGTCCCTGTGAACCCAGAAGGTGCGGGGAAAGCCCCAGGTGGGCCGAGGAGCGCTCCAGCGGCCCCACTGATTAGCGCAGTGCCGCTCAGCTGGGGCTGCAGGGGCCAGGCACACCAGCTGCACCAGGCCAGGGGAGGGCGCAGGAGGGAGGGGATAAAGGGCAGAAGGGGGCAGAGGGCAGGGAGGCTCCGAGAGGGATAAGGCAGGGGGAATGGGAGGCTGTGACATGTGGGCGGGCGGGAAGGGGAAAGGCGGGCGGGAGGAGAGGAAGAGTTGGTGGAGTCAGCTGCTAGCCCCAGACCTGGACAGGCGCAGTGGGGAACAGCTGGGCGGTACCTCGAGGGACGTTTGTGGGTCCCCCTGCAGGTGGAGCCCAGGGAGGCATTGGGAGGGTGGGCAGAGGGGGGAGAGAAGGGAGCTCCCCCAGCAGCATGAGGACGTGGGCCTGAGGCAGGATCTTTGACCTCACTTCCAGCCGGCGGAGCAGGGAGCAGCAGAATGCTGTGTGGGATGCATCTCTGTGGGCCCTGTGATCACCATTACCAGCAACCACATAACCACAGTAACCATCGTCCAAGTTTTTGGCCCCACTTTCCTGAGTGCAGTCACTAGCTCTACGCAGGAAACATAGCCCCAAAGCAAATCACCAAGGCATTGGATGGCCAAGACATAGTAGTGCTAGAGCCAGAAACTTGGAAACCAATAAAATCTCACAGTTGGGGTGAAATGCAACCTTTTTTGCCTGTGGCTTGCCCTTAAAAGGGCCAGCGACTTTCAAGATGCCAGGAGAGGCCTCTGTGGAGAGAAAGGCGTTCCCCAAACCTCAGGCATCCCTTTCCAAGCCTGGCCTGTCTAGCCTTTGGATGAATGATGATAAGTGACAGGAACAGATTGATACATCTAGAAGGAATGACCCGTCATGCTAAACTCTTGGCTGCCAAGATGTGTGTCGGGCTTTTAATCGAGGGAATATCTCTCACCCTGCACATCAGAAGCCAGGGGAAATCTTTTGGAACTGTTAAATAATATCAAGACCAACAAAAGAAACCGACTGACGGATGAACAAAGAAGTCACTAAGCAGGTAAGTTAAATAATTAGTTTTTGGTTCATTAAATACAGTTATATATTACAATTATACATTTTTGTTATTTAAACTATAAATATTGCGAAATTATGGTGTTTTTTTCTTGAAGTGACACACCACCCAAGTTATGCTCGGTTTTTTTGGCAAATTTTGACACACTAAGCTCAAAAGGTTGCCCATCACTGATGTAAAATATCAGCACATTTGTATGTACACGTTCTTTCCAAGCCTTGCGGAGGCTTTCAGACAACACTGGTCTCTTTGTTCTGATCCTTAGCCAGTGTAGTTCAGGTAACTTGACTCAGGAAAATATTTTGGCTATTTTCCTGGCGGTAACAAGGTCCTTAGACAACTGATATTAACAAACAAAAAGTTTGTTTGGGTATTGGGTATTTACAAATTCAGTTGCTTTGTAAAAATATGCAGCACTTGAGTCAGCAGTTCCAGAAGGTTGATTCTTCCAAATTCTCACAACCAAAACATTTTGGAAAATGTCATCTGATCAATTCTGAAGGCATCAAGGATATTTATATATAAGGGGAGAGAAAAACACTACACATGAGAAATGGTAGTTTATACGGCTTATCTTTTCTCATGTCATCTTTTCCCATTCCAGCAAGTTGAGTTATAGCATGCAAACTGGCCAAAGAAAAAAGCTTGAGGACTGGCTTTCTTCCTTCTGATGTTAAATTTGATAAGAAAGGGATGAAGCAGTGGAGACTAAAAGTACCATTCTGACCAGCAGCATCAAGCAACTAGCAATTGCGTAGGGAATTCTGGGTGTATATTTGATGAGAATCAGTTGAAACCAAGCAGAATAAAAATAGAACATGCCCCTAGCACAAATTATATTTGAATCAACTTTGGGAAACAAAATATACAGGGATTTGTTTGACCAAAGTGGCTTTTATGGCTATGCAATGAAACCAGGAAGATCCAATGAATTTGCAAAACTTTTTTCTTCTACCAATCCATAGACTGACCCAAGAATCTGCCAAAATCAACATTACAGACTGTGACTATTCCTAAATACTCCCCCCATATATGTGTGTGTGTGTGTGTGTGTGTGTGTGTGTGTGTGTGTGTGTGTGTGTGTGTGTGTGTGTGTGTGTGTGTGTGTGTGTGTGTGTGTGTGTGTGTGTAGTGTTGTCAAGTTGCAACCAATCTATGAAAAACCCATTGGGTTTTCAAGGTAAGTGAGAAGGTCTGCCATCACCTTCCTTTGCAAAGTCTTTCTTCCCTTGCAAGTACCAAACCTGTTTGTTTGTTTGTTTGTTTGTTTGTTTGTTTGTTTGTTTATTATTTTTGTAGACCGCCCCATCCCCTAAGGTTTCTGAGATCTGCTGAGATCAAGCTATATTACACCAATCCACAACCCAACTCCTTGCAATACCTGTGTTCTATATAAGGCTATTACATTATAATAATTATTGCCATGTTTTCTTAGCATGAGTAAATTTTAAAAGTACAATTTGTGATTAAGGACTGATTTGTGTGTTACATAATTAGCATGTACTTATATTACATGCACTAAAGATGTACATTTTTGATGTAAAAAAATAGGAATCCATGCTCCATGTTGCATGCATAATTTCCCATCCAAAATTGGAGCTTATATGATGGCTCAGTTTTGAGACTGACGAACCACCTCTGAATTAGAAAAGACAGCTGACAGCTGACTAGCTTCATTTGTTTTTTTTACTGTATCTTTGAATGCTTTCATTGAGTTATACAGTCTTTCTTTTAGGCAAACATATTTAAAATATGTTTAATGAAGGCAGCAAGAAATGCGGTTGCCTTCCTGTGAGCAGGATAATGGAGAAGAAGGAGAAAGGGGCAAACTACAAATGATGGTCACCATTTAAAAAAATATCACACTAAATGCATTTTATCTATGAAGTTTCCTTATGCTGAGTCAGAATACTGGTCTGTCATGGTCTCCCCCATTTTGTAGCATTTCTGATATTTCTTCTATCTTTCAAAGTGCTAAACTGGTAAGTAATTTTGTTGATTCTTCTGTAAGCCAGCTGAAAACAATACCATGGATCAGATGCAGAACTGATGCATCCCCACCCTTACTACAATTAGAGAAGAGCTAAGGTAAAAAATCACCTCATAAATAGTTGGAGTGGTGTCAGTTCATGAATATTTGTAAACAGAAAGGTTGTTCTTCTTGTAAGCACATAAACAGTGAAATCTTATATTTTTACAGTTTTCTCTGCTCAAGTCAGATTTGCAAAAATTCAAACTTACAACACTTTTCTAATTTTTGTTTTGGATGAGCCAAATAGCTTATCCATCCAATTAGATACTATGTTTAACTCAGACCCCAAAGTTGAGAATTCCAGCAGAACTAAAAGATATTTGGCAGAACATGTGTAGAAAATCTTATCCAAGAAGTCTGCTTACATTTAATGGACAGGGGCAGAATTCATAGCAAATTGCAATGGCTACTTCTGAGGAAAAGGAATTTCTACAATCATTGGTCCTTTCCGCATGGGCCATTTACAGTGGCCCAGGGATGTCAAAAACGCCGTCCCTGGGCCTCTGTTTGCACAGGCAGCGCCATCCTGTGCGGCCCTGAGCAACGTGAAGGCGCCGCTTTCCACCTTCCTGAGGGAGATTTTTGGAAAGCGCCGCCTACCCATCGGTGCGGTGGGTGTAAACCGAAGGCGCCGCTTTCCCGTCCCCTCCCCCCATCTCGCCACCTGCATCCTCCAGGCGATCGGGTCTGGAGGGGCTGCTGAGACCTCCGCCCCATCGCTGCCCCTCCTGGGACCCCTAGAGGCTCGGAGGGAGGCAACATGGGTGGGTCCCTGCAGCCCTCCAGACCGATCGCTAGAGGACGCAGGTGAGTGGGATGGGATACAGAAGCGAGGCTGCACTCCGTCGCGGAGCCGCCTCTTCTGTGCTGCCAGCTCCTCTGTGGGGGCCGGCTTCGCATGCTCCCCAAGTGAGTATGGTCGGCCCCCTCCCCTCCACTGGCATAATTTCTGCCGGTGGAGAGGCGCCCTTTCCGCTGTGCGGAAAGGGCCATATATTCCCCAAAAGAACTCCAAAGGCATCTTACAAGAGGAATACAATTTTGAAGTTGTTCATGTTGAATAAACTAGGGTGTTGTGTGGTTTCCGGCCTGTACTATACACTTAATAAACTACTTGCCTGAACCATCAAATGTGAATGTGAGAGGAATTTCATAATATGTGCATTGTCTCTAATTTCAATGTTTAATATGATGCTGGAGCAGAAGAATAAATAGCCTTTCTAGTAATACCTAAAAGTAATGAAGATGTCTCTTTCTGACTTGTAACTTTTTCTGTATTAATCAGTGGTACCACACAGCAACTTTGACATATTACTGAAAGAAAAACACAGTTACCAAAATGTTAGTCTTTCTTTTATAACAGAAAATGACTGCTGCCCTTTTTCTGTTTGTTATAGAGTTTCCTCAGATCTTTCCCCTGTACACAACACATTGCGCAACTTGATAGTCCCTGCTATCCATCATTATCAACGTGAGCCTAAGCCATTTCCTCCCATGCACACACCTTTTATATTCTGTGGTTTTATATGATGTACCACCATCACTCCTCTTCATAATGTTTTGTTTTCCTTGAGTGTTGAAAATGCTTTCCAGACCATCCCTATTAATAAAATTGTACTAGATGAAGTGTTACCAACAAAGTAAAACCAGGCAGAGATGTACAGGCAGAGGATGTACAGAAATAAACTGTTTCTGTATGTAAAGTAGCCATAGGACTTAAAGAAATGTTAAGCATGGCACAGACAGCAAAAGCACATTTAAGTAGGTTCAGACACTGGAAAAAGAAACCCGCTGAGCAATATAAAATTTTTAATACAGCATAACTGGTTTAAATCCATTTTTGTATCATTTCTCTTTCATCTCTGGTTTCTACTGCTGTTTCATCACACAACCATAGTACAGAGTTTGCAGTGCATTTGTTAGCAGCTGTCTGCTTTTTCACACTTTGCAGCTGCCAGAGCTTTCTAGTCTCCTGACTGTGCTTTCTTTACTGTGAACTTGGTCCTGCCGACCATTTCCTAGGAGCAAGCTACATCTGCAGGCCAGGGGAGAATATATCTAATCCAGCAAGTTGCTCAAAGGATTCCAGAACATGGTTTCGACCAAGGTTGGGTTTAAAGAAAAAAATGCAGAATGAGAAAGCCAAAGCATTAGATTTGTTTGCTGGTTTTCTTTTTTCTGTGACAGCTGAGCTTGGAAACATTACAGTAAAAGGGTGTGGACTGACTTCTCCAAAGCAAAGGAAGTTAATTTATCCTGGAATCCAGAAGAACAATGCTTTGTACTGTGACAGATTCTGAGAAGGCTTTGAATTGGCTCTGGTTTTACTTAAATAACTTGCTGGAATGGAAAATATTGCAATACCAAATAAGGTCAAACAGTCATCAGCTCTCTTGCACTTGTCCTATCCTGTGGCATAAGGAAAGAATCACCTCTCCTTATGTCACCCTTAAACAACATTTGATGCATAATGCCCAGAAGACCATGGTTGCCAGTCTTAGCTGGAACAACAGAAACTTTAAAATTCCCAGTGTAGTGGCATAAAAGGTAGCTGTGGCTGATACTTTACTCCGCTATCTACTTCCTCCTGCTGGCAAGTAAGTTTCCAAGCATCTCGCATACTAAGTGAGGGACACTAGGGGATGGCAGGACTGGAAGTAGAAAGTTGGGAAGAGCCATGCTTGCTGAATTTTATCCATGGTTAAACATCAAAATATTTATTTACTTCATTTATATCTTGCTTTTTGCCCCAGTAGGGACCTCTCCTCCATTTTATCCTCACAACACCTTATGAGACAGGTTAGGTGGAGAATATATGCAGGGGCGTATCTGCCATGGGGACATAGAAAGTCAAATGTCCCCGTGCGTCCCCATTTGGTCACATAGGGGGCACAAAAAATTCAGGTTTGTTTGTGGGGTGTTTTTTTGCATTTTTAAGGGTTTTTTCACTTGTTGGTCTGCAGGGGGCGCAGTTTTTAGGCTAGCAGCACCAACGTTTCAGGGATGTTTTGGGGGACTCTTCTGATGATACTACCCATGCTTGGTGAGGTTTGATCCAGAGGGTCCAAAGTTATGGACTCCCAAAGGGGGTGCCCCATCCCCATTGTTTCCAATGGGAGATAATAGGAGATGGGGGCTACATCTTTGAGGGTCCATAACTTTGGACCCCATGAACCAAACTTCACCAAACTTGGGTGGTATCATCAGGAGGGTCTCCTAAAAATACTTGGAAATTTTGGTGCTGCTAGCTTAACTATTGCACCCCCCAAATTTCCCCAGATTCTCCTTTTAAATCTACCCCCTTCGGCATGGATTTAAAGGGAAAATCTGAGATCCCTAGTTTAAACATTGAAAGTGATGCTGTTTCAGGGTGGGGGAGGATCCATCCCAAACAGCATCATTTTCAACGTTGTTTAAACTGGGGACCCCAGATTCTCCCTTTAAGATGAATTTAAAAGGAGAATCTGTTTGGGGGTGGTTTCCAGCATCACTTTCAATGTTGTTTAAACTAGGGACCCCAGATTCTCCTTTTAAATCCACCTTAAAGGGAGAATCTGGGGTCTTCAGTTTAAACAATATTGAAAGTGATGCTGTTTTATTTTGGGGGGGGGGAGAATCCACCCCCAAACAACATCACTTTCAATGGTGTTTAAATTAGGGACCCCAGATTCTCCCTTTAAGGTGGGCACCACAGGTTGAGTGAGGGCGCTGACTCTCTGGAGCCAGAGCCTGTGCCAACACACTGACTCAAGCCCTTCTGGCCTGCCCAGCAGTAGACCTGGGCCCCTTCCAGCCTTCCTAACCAGTAGACCTGGCCCCCTTGCTGCCTGCCCAGCGGTAAACCTGGGCGCTCCTCTGTGAGATTGGCAGATGGCTTGATTTCTCTCCCCCCTCCACTGTATCTAGGGAAAATGGAGCCGGGGGGGGCAGAAAACTCAGATTATTTATTTATTTATTATGAGATTTATAATTATGCTCCGGGCTCCATTTTCCATAGATATGCCTTTGCTCCACCCTCCCGGGATCCTTGCAGGCAGGCTTCTGCCCTCAACAAGCCCTGGGGAGAGCAGGAGCTGGCAGCAGGGACGTGCAGGGAGCGGGGTTATGCAATGCATGGGGATGGGGCTACACGACCCGTGGGGGGGCACCTGGAGGACGTTTTGTACCTGGGCGCCACTTCCCCCCATATGCCTCTGAATATATGACAGTCCAAAGATCACCCAGTAAGGGATTCAAACCTAGGTTTTCAAGACCTTAGTCAGAAATTATAACATCTACAGCACCCTGACTCTACATGTTTGGTACCCAGGGTAAGAGATGAAAATTCTCCTTGAGAACTTCCAGGAACCTGTCAACAACTCCCTGTTTTTTCAGGGCAAGGTGTCAGGTCTATGATCCTTGCTCAGTAAACAAGACACTGATATTGGTCATAGAAGTCTTTATTAGTGATTAGTAAATGTGAACCAAATTTTTTCCAAGCCAGCTCTGAAGAATGCGGAAACTCGTTAGTGTTTTATCGACCCTGCACCCCCCCCCCCACTTCCCCCCTTCCAGCTCTCATCCGGTAAGAAATACTCAGGCCTTAGCTTAATTGTATCTACTGGGAAGATCATCCTTATCACGTTGCCTGGCAACAAGGCCTTGGACTTTCTGCAGCTAGGTGATAGGCATGTTACATGATCGGCCTCAGGCTTACCATCCTCCAGCCAGAAGGTTATCCCTGACTACAGACACAGCAACAAGTAAAGACACAAGCAAATAGCTATTACATGAAACAGTATATGAAACTCAGGACTCTGACACAAGGTAGACAGTAAATGTGGAAGTTTTAGCACTGTCCCAAGTAGGCTATCAAACATAGATGTATTCAGGTTGGTGGGACACAAGTAGGGTTGCCAGCAGGCCTGCAGAAAAGTGCCCTTAACGTGTGGAAATGGACATCTTATGTTTCCCAAGGTATGGGGATAAATAACTTCGCCTGGTTAATGAAATCCTATTAAGCCTGTGTTCAAATAACACAACTTTTTTTGCTCCAAGTGGTTGGGAACTCTAGCTCCAAATAATGGTCCTTTCAGCATATTAATGTTTCCTCCATGGAGTTCCACATTGTTTTTATCCCAAAACATTTTTATTTGCAGCTTCAAAATGTTTAAAATGAATGCCCTTTTAAAACCCTTCTTTAGCTGAAATGTTTTCAAAATGACTTCATTTGCCTGTGCAGTTCCTTTAAGATATTTCTAATGCCGCTCTGCTTCCCCTGAACTTCCTCCTTGGCTCATTCCTTGCCCCTCACCTGTTTTTCCTGCAGGTTTCTCTATTGGGGGCGTGGCTAATAATTGAAGGAAGGACTACAGGAGACGCAGAGAATTGCAGCACTTCACTGCAAAGCATAGAAACAACATTCTCCAAAAAAAAGAGAAAAAAGAGAAATTACAAAATGGTGGCCAGGACTCATTTGAAGGGGATGAGCATGAACATACATTATGGTAAATGGGGGGACTGAAAAAAGTTTTACAAACATTTTCGGGGATTTGGCAGAAAAGGCCAAAATGGCCAAGGACCTGGCTCTTGGCTGCCATTGATAAGAGCAACAGGGTTACAATTTTTCTCCATATCACAACTACCCCACAGTCAGGCCAGCAGAATTACCTGGGCTACTCTTATTCATTCAAGGGATTATGGAAGTTCTCCCCCTCTTGTCCTCATTTTATCTCTGTCCAGTATGCAAATCTCTAAAGTAATGAGCCTGTCGCTTACTGAATGGAAATTGTCCTTTTAGCAGTCCTTTTCTTAGCCGTATAATGTTTCAGTTACAGGAAAGCCACATGAAACAGACTGAAGGGGGATGCATCAACTCATCTCCACATAACACCATTCCTACATGAGCTACTTTATCATCCTTCATCCCAGTGACAAATGGAAAGTATTTTTATTCACAGCTATTTAGCAAGTGGATCAGTGTACAAAAATGGTGTGTGATGGTATTTGCCTGCTGCAGTCATGTCCTCTATGTAACATTCTTCAAAAATCTGCAGTGGAAATGAAGATCAGTTTTTTCATAAAATTTCCAGAATATCTGATAGGGGAAGAAATGAAATGGAGAAAAGTAAATTTAAAAAAGTCTCCATGTGAAACCCGGCAGATTTCCAGTTGTTCTTTACACAGGCTTTTAAGAAACATTCCTTAGTCTCTACAGTGCTTTGGGGCATTTGGCTGCCAAGTACAGAATCTGACCTAGCTGCAACTCTAGGAATCTCAGTTGTTATAATAATAATGAACAACAACAGGAATGTACAAGGATTTTAAAAATGTATAGGGATATCTGCTGGGGATGTCAGAGTGCATTTTTTTGCAGTGGGTAAACAACAGGATTTAGTTCTTCATAATTCCTTTGTCAGGGATGTTCTAAGCTTTCTCCTATTGTGCTCTCTTGCTCATTTTATCCTTGATGTCCAAAATCCCCACTTTGCAAATGGAATGAATTATGTAGTTTAAATAGGCAGTGTTCCAATTGTTCCATTTTTGTATATGTGCTGCCAAAGCAAGCACAAATAGGCAATGTCCATGCAACATTTTTCTGAAATGCATAAATGACTTCGTTTCATTCGATCATAGCTGTGTAAAGAGAAGAAGAAAAGGAGTTTGGTGTATTGTCGAAGGCTTTCACGGTCAGAATCACTTTGGGTGCTGTGTGGTTTCCGGGCTGTATGGCCGTGTTCTAGCAGCATTCTCTCCTGACGGATCCTCTGAAGATGCCAGCCACAGATGCAGGCGAAACATCAGGAGAGAATGCTGCTAGAACACGGCCATACAGCCCGGAAACCACACAGCACCCAAAAGGAGTTTGGATTTATACCCCACTTTTCTCTCCTGTATGGAGTCTCAAAGTGGCTTATAAAGATGGATTCTGCACAGGGCAAATATAACGGGGGTAGAATACAATACAAACCATTGGGGGGGGGGGACTTCACACAGGTTCCATTCCCCAAACGAGTTTTCCTCTTTTTATTTCCTTCAAACTGGGATTTCTGCAAATCGCTAAACCAACTATTCTTTTGCAAAATCCCAAGTTGGAGCCACGCCCGCATGAACGGCCAGGCAGGAGGTTATTTCCTACCTTTCCACAGTGCTGTCCACAGTCAGGGAGAGACCTCCTGGCACAGCAAAATGTTCATTATTGCCTTGCTGCTGCAGGGAAGTCTCTTTTTAAATTTATTTTGTGTGTTGGATATGTGCCGCTACGCAAGTGCAGCCAATCATATTGTGGGATGGTCGGCATGGCTGCAGGGGTTCATTTCTGTATGCCTGCACCGCTACATATGTGTTGCAGAAAATAAAAAGAAGTGTTTCCATATGAAGGTGTGAAAGCAACCTAGATTGTTTCCATGGGCTCCAATCGCTGCCTGAACAGCATGCATGTGAATGGGAAAAAGGAAAATGGGTTTCTTTATAATGACTGCTGCAACCTGTAATACATTTGCTATGCAGAATCCAGCAAACCTCTTCCCTTCTTTGCCCCACAACAGACATGAGGTAGGTGGGGCTGAGAGACTTCTGAGAGAACTGTGACTAGCCCAAGGTCACCCAGCAGACTTCGTGTGTGGGCATGGGGAATTAAATCGGGTTTTCCAGATTAGAGTCCACCTCTCTTAACCCCCATACTACTTTGCCTCTCCCAATGTCCTTTATTCCCATTTTATTGATGGAGAAGTGAGGCAAGAGGATGATGAGATTTAACAGAGATTTAAATTACACCTGCCCAGGTGACAACCCAGCATTTCATTCGCCCTACTCCAATAGCTACCTGCATTGTTTATGTTGCAAGCAGACTTAAAAAACAGGCCAGCCACTAAAAGTCTGGCCAGTCCCCTAAACACTACATGCAGGAAAAACCACACAAAAGCTAAAATCATGCACACAGTTACTAGAAAGTAAGTCCACTTGAACTCTGTGTGCCTTACTACCAAGGGACCATGATTTGGCTGCACAGATTGTAACTCTGGGGGAGCCTATCCACATTTCATGGGAACACATTTTTGATGTGAAAAAATGAAATTTTGGAGGGACAGAAATATTCCCCACAATACTTCCTGAATCCTAACCGGTTTCAAGTGATTTCATTCCTCTCTGTTGCTCCTCTCTGCAGCTGTTTAGTGCAATTTTTTAAATAAAAAGACATTTATTATTTATTGTTAAGTACACAATCCAGTCCATCAGGAATCACACTTCCAGTTTGATAACATCATGACCCTACAAAGCCAATCAGATTTCACTATAAATCCAAATCATGAAAGCAAATTTTTTTCCACTACTCAGAATGGGAGAATAGTTTTGACCTGTTTTGCATACCTCCCCCCATACACAGAAAGTCTCACCCACCCAGGTTCATAGTATATAGATGTATTGCCAAGATCTTGGGGAAAGTGTTATTGATTCTTATCTGTTAATTTATTTACACATCTTATTTAAAGCCTGTCTTTCTCTTTGAGACTCAGAGCAGATTACCAACTACAGAAAGAGGAAAAAAATGTGATCATACAGTTTAAAATGAACAACACAATAGAATTAGGAGTACAAAATTCAATGGCGGCATGAGCAGCAAAATGAATATACAGTGTAAGATATACAATGAACAAAGGAACAATGAAATAGAATTAGGAATACAAAATCAAACGAGCAAACGGACAGCAAACTGCCCAGGTAGGCATAGTGTGAGTCAAGCAAAGTTGAGGTTACAGAGGTGGATACTGCAAGGCAGTATCCACTCCCCACTTTCATATGAAGGCACCCTTAATTCTACTAGAGATCATTTCCATTACGAGGATGCCCTCCTGAATATTAGCACATTAGTGATTCCACTTTTTTTTGCACTCATACACATCCCTAAAAAAACAAAACTTTATCAACCAATTCAGGAGGAAATCACTTCTATTCTTCCTTCTCACCTGAAAAGGAATGTTCCCTTTGACATAGATCTGTGTGATGATCCTGAAATAAGCAGGGAGCAAGATGGGAGGAAATTACAAAAAATATTGACACAGTTGCCAAAAGCAAATGCACATGGCTCAACTCGGCCTAGTGAGACAAAAATATGCAGCTGCTGACAATGAGCAGAAGGGAGACAGATATTTGTCTTTATATTTTTCCAAAGCACTGGCAATTAAACCCTGATGAGTGTCAGATCATCTGGGCATCTCTTTTTTTTAAAAAAAAAACCCGATTAACAAATACAGCGTGGGCTGGAATGTTAACACAACTTTTAAAATAAGATTGACCATCTGTTGCCCATTAAACAATTGTCTGCTGCTTTCTTATAAAATCCTTTTGGCAAGTAAGCTTCGCATGTGCTTATCTTCCAGTGTGGCCCCCTAATAGGGAATGACCCCAATTTAGTATTTTATAGAGGTTGCAGCCTTGTTTTTTATTGTCCCAACTGGCCTTTTCAGAGGAGTATGTAGCAGAATTTCTATTGTTGTCTCCAGAACAAATTAGCTCACTGCTATTTTTTTCCCACCTGGGATTAACTCACCTGTCTGTTCTCTTGGTTGTATATTTAGATTTGGTATTTTAGAATACAACTAGATATCCAAGCCCAACTCTGATTTTGAAACCTGAGCTACTACTTCTCTACCACAAAGTGTGGTTGGGAAGGAGACTCTGCAGGGGAGTATAAAGAAGGCATCTGAAAAATGCCCATCCCTTCCTAGAATATTGTAGATGTGAGTTTGGAAGTACAAACTTGGAACTCCGGGGGGGCGGGGGGCGGGGGATGGGAGCTACTGGGGAGGAATTGTAAGAGGAAGCAGACAGGTGAGGGAATATTTTTAAAGCCAAGACATTTACCATTACCAAGTGAGGGATTATCAGCACCTGGAGACACATTTCCATATACAAATTATCCTTGCCACTGTGGAACACATTGTCCTGTATGCAGCAGCCCTAGTTGCACATGGAGGTTTCACCCTGGAACATCAATCTCTCAGCTACTCTGTTCAAGAAACCTCCACCTTCTTTTAGGAAAAGGAGTTATCTCAGTGAAGGCACTCCTTTTTCCTGTTCTGTAGTAATCTGACAGGAGCAAAAAGCAGACACTCTCAGGATAATACGTTGCAGATAGACTTTTTCCATTATTACATTTTTCAATTGTGAAATAATATTTGCACTGGTGTTTAGGAACTCAACAGAAATCCATAATTTTGGAAAGGCTTGTTGGCATTACTTAGGAATTTTACAACTCAAGCCCTTCCCTTGAAGATCTGTATTTTTTTCCATAAAACCAAGACCAAATTGCTGAAGCACCCTGGAAGTAGAAGCAATCATGAGTGAAACAATCAGCAACAAACAGAAATAGGGATGCCTTTATTCTCACACGGATCCCTAAACAATCATTATGAGATCACTGGCCAAACTCCAAAGCCCTACATTTTAAAACTGGGGACACTCTTTATTGGAACCAGAGCACAATCAGGAAGGTCTGCACAATCAAAGAAAGGTAACTGTACATTCATAGGCAGGAGCAGCCACTATTTCATCTTATGTTCCTATCTTCCATCATCCACACTTCAGGCCCAGTACATACTATTCGGGAAATGTGGCCAAAAATGTGCTTTTACCGTTTCCCCGAAAATAAGACCGACCTCAAAAATAAGCCCTAGCATGATTTTTCAGGATTTTTGGAGATGCTTGAAATGTAAGCCCTACTCCAAAAATAAGCCCTAGTTACAGATTCCCCAGCACAGCGAAACTGTGAACTAAACATGTCTGTTCTCCCTGGAATTCAGAATTGAACTCCTTCTAATCCTATCAGAAACTCTTCTTCTGAAACTCCACCCACTTCTTCCTTGTCACATTCTCAGGTTCTGTGAGGGATTAACACTTTAGAGCAGTGGTTCCCAAACTTATTTGGCCTACCGCCCCCTTTCCAGAAAAAATATTACTTAGCGCCCCCTGGAAATTAATTTTTTTAAATTTTTTAATAGCAATTAAACAGAAAGATATATGTATTAACGTTTCTACCTGTGGCCATCACCACCCCCCTGGATCGCTGCAGCACCCACCAGGGGGCGGTGGCGCCCACTTTGGGAATCACTGCTTTAGAGTTTAGTTTTTCTGCCTCTGCCTACTGCCGAGGTCCATCACAATCACATTTAAGTACTAGCAAATGTTTCAAAATATTCTTAAGGCATTTTCCTATACAACACTACAAAAGACACCTTAAGTCTCTTGTATTATTTATGTATATGTCTAAATGCTTTTCCTGCAGGATAGGAAGTGCAGGAAAAGTGCATACACACTATAGCCAAATAAGCAGGTCTTCTATTGCAGCCAAATAAGCAGGTCTTCTACTCAAACAACAGGCACACAAAATATGAAAGGTGGCTTTACAGTTGATTTTATATTTAAGAGCTACCTCCCCTTCTTCACTGAAATAAATGTTTCCCTATCTGCTTCACACACAAAGGTTTGAATCTCAAAAGGATATTCCGAGGACGGGATAAAAGTTGGAACGAGCCACAACAGGTATTAAATGAACTACAGGACCACAAAAAACAGTGGCATGCATTAGAGGTACTCCAGAACTCCAATCTAGAACAAAAACTGCAGAGAGAATGTACATTTATTTACCCTTTCCAGGCCAAAAATGCCTCCGGAACAGGAAAAAAAGGCACAGAACAGCCCAGAATGGGCATTAAATGAACTACAGGACCACAGAAAACTGTGGCATGCATTAGAGGCACTCCAGAACAGCAATCTAGAACAAAAAATGCAGAAAAAACATGCTTTCAGGCCAAAAATGCCTCCAGAACAGGAAAAAAAGGCCCAGAACAGCCCAGAATGGGCATTAAATGAACTACAGGACCACAGAAAACTGTGGCATGCATTAGAGGCACTCCAGAACTCCAATCTAGAAAAAAATAGGATGCCACAGTTTGTTTGTTTTTTGTAGTCCTCTAATCCGTTCAATGCCTGTTTTGGGCCATTTTCTTGCTTCAATGGCATTTTGGACTGGAATGGGGTAACAAATGCAGATTGGCTATACTTTTTTTCTAGATTGGAGTTCTGGAGTTGTTGTTGGCGATGCAATGACTTCACCTTTGGTACACACAGAAAATTATTTTGCCATGTTTGGGATGCCAGAGGCCTTGGCCTAAGTTTACAGCTGATAAGTTGCCCTGTTAACTGGCTAAATGGCACCCAAAAGTGGGGTGCCAAAGTGGGAAATCTGTTACCAGCGGGGGTCTGGCAAGCCTACATGCAGCAAGGTATGTAATTTTAGGCAAGGAGCCCATTCCCAATGCAGAATAAAGCTATGAGTTAGCAACACAAATGCTTTCAGGCAACAGAGGTTCACTGCAGCATTGTCATCCATTACTAACAGATGTCTGGATGCCAGAAAAAAAGAGAGTAGCTGCCCTACTTAATTCTAAAGCAAGTTAACTGTTTCCATAGTGAAGAAAGTCAGCACTCAGAAGGCACCTTGGATGTCATCTAAGACAGCAAGACAAAGGACAACTGTTCTCTCTCCAGATGATGAGGATTTGGGTTAGCTGACTTCTGTCCCCCATATAATAACAAAAGTAAATTGCCATTACCACCAGCACCTCTCAGTTTTTTTTCTTATTTAGTGTAATTCTAGACTGCCTTTTCTGTAATCTTTTAAAATTGTCAATATCAAATACCATACCATTAAATACCATTAAAATTTAAAAATAAGGAAATTATAAAATCCAGATAAAGCAGGTGTTTAGGAAGGCATTTTAGAATAAATATTTCAGAAAACCCTCAAAGCTTTCTTCAAATGAAACCAAATGTATCACCTAAACTTAACTATTAATCAGGTCAAAACCAAGTGATATGCACCCTAATTATTGGTGCCTTGTCTCACAAAGAGATTACATAAGATCACAGCATCATGATCTGGGCAGTAGTCTAACTCTGAGCTGAAGGAAGGTGCACAAAAACAAATTTCTGTGAAAAATTTCCAGCTCTTTCATTCTCTTGACCTTCACTGCTACCACATGCCTCCACCCAACAACCCTTTATTTAGGACAGGGGTCTGCAACCTAAGGGTCTCCAGATGTTCATGAACTACAATTCCCATCAGCCCCTGCCAGCATAGCCAATTGGCCATGCTGACAGGTGCTGATGGGGATTGTAGTTCATGAACATCTGGAGAGCCGCAGGTTGCAGACCCCTGATTTAGGGTTAGGGACTGTAGACTACACCGTGAATACTTCGTACTATCTGTTGCTGTAAGTAGATTCCTACTATGTAATTTTTGCTTTTGATAAACATGCCATATTAATGCTTACACTGTGCTTCATCTAGGAGAAGAATTTTTTTTAGGAAAACTTTTTTATTAAATAACAACCTTTCAACATATATACAGTTAACAGCAACAACAAACACAAACAAGTGTTAAAACATCAACATTTGTCAACATTATAGATATTTACGAATATTTTACATCTATGGAATAACAGCAATTATTTTAAATAAAAATACAAATTAGACATACAGATTAGATTACAAATTACACACTACACAGTTACCCCATTATGTTTCTGAAAACCAGGAACTCAGTACTACCACTCCTCCTTATATTTGTGATCTATTGTACTTAAGGAACTGGCGGGTTTATGCTTTCGAACCATTTCCATCTTTTCCACCAACCCCGCCACTTGGTATTTTGCTTCTCCCAAAAGTTGATCTTAGCCAATGATCTACACACTCTTTGCGTCATCTTTACTACCGGGGTAGCTGTACCAGTGCACGATTCCTTGTGCCTATTGGTAAAAATAATCTGCATCGTCACTAAATTAATTAAGCAAACTACAGACCAGGGAACTATGTTATGTGTTTCATCTAGGGTTGCTAGAAGTCTCCTGTGGTTGGAGACCCCTCTATTGACTAGTTACATGCAGGGGGAGGCCTCCTTAGCGTCGGGCAATGATAATCTGTGACCTTGGTGTGGACGTGTGAGCTGCCAGGCCGAGCATGGTGAAGGCCTGATAGTGGGATAAACAGTGGGATAGCTAGCAAAGATTGAGTCATATTGTTGACCTCTAATGACAATTGTTGATCTCTAATGACAGAATATCAGTCACATATTAACTTTTGCATAGAACTTATGGTCAGTGTGTGTACGTTTTAAATTATATTTTCCACACTAGTTTCCTCCTGCTGACAGCATTGAATGAAATAAATTCTTAACAACAAAACTCATATGAGAATGTTTATTAATTTTATGGCACTATCACCCTCCTTTTTCCCTTTCTACATTACAATACAAGATAGCTACATTTCTGTAATTCATCCCTAGAGCCCATTTTATCCAAAAGCCAGTCATGGAGTAATTACTACTAAAACAATGTATGCAGACACCATTACAATAGGTGCAGTTCTAGCAATAGTAGCAATTAAACAGTGGGAAGGTTGAGGGCTATGCAATCATTCTGTTCACGAGCACTCTGTTTTGCTAGAACATAACTAGCCCTCACTGACACTTAACCTAAAGCCTTGTATACAGCAACACAAAGCAATTTATCTTGTCTCCACCCAACCCCAGGCAGCGCTATAAAGAACAAGGCTTGCAAGATTCCCATCCAAATATAGGACACTCTGATACCCTTTCCCTGCCACAGCCTCAGAGAAGATAATCATGCGCTAGGAGAACAGGTAGGCACACACTACCATCCTCCTGTTTGTCCTGTACAACAAGCATACAACAACCATGGGGGGAAGGGGGTTCCAGGACAAGGAGTGCCTCCTATCCTCCCTGCTCTCTATGTACTCAACTTCCCCCCTACCACCATCACCAAACTCATTAATCATAGATCAAGCAGACCAAAGAACTCCTTTTGTGGGTTCTTTCACACCTGGGAGAGTCTTGGGCCTACTGCCAAAAAAAGTAACCTGTGTTCCTGGGAGCTGGGTAGAAAAAAACTAATGATTTTTCTGACCAGTCTACATAAGAACATCATCAGTGCTTAGGGTGGAGTACAAGTTCTTTTCCACTTATATGCAAGGCACCTTGGCATTAAATGTTAAATGAAGAGAAAAACGCAGGTCCAGGCAAGGGTTACTTCATTGCAAACATTATGGGCAGTCTCAAAGTTATGCATGCAATGCTTTACATTTTCTCTTTTCATCTTTTCCTCCTGTCATAATGTCTCAGCAGATGTTACTGTTTCCATGAGAAAGCAAAGCATATTCAGACCCATAGCCAGGCTGCAAACATCTGGATTCAGTGTGCAGAAGAATGGGTAGCATCTGGAACCAGGGATCCATTTCACTAGGTAAAAAGAGTAGCAGCTGGTTTCAGCAAGGCATGACAGCAGATATAATATATGTGAACATTGGGACCCAAGAGACCAAATGATTTCACTTGCTCTGAAGGATCAATGTTGCGGCATAGTCGGAGAATTAATGTCTAGAGAATGCAAGTCAAATGGATCTCTGCAAAGTCTGGCTGTGCAGAAACAGGCATGTCCTGTGTGTTTCCTCACAACTGGGACTAACCAGCACTGCCAACAAAACAAACAAAATGTTATTGGGTACAAATGGCTGCTGCTAACCTGTACATATGATGGGGCTGAGATTGCTGTGCACAGTGTTTCCCCATCCCTTGCAAACAATGTCAAGTCAGTTAGAAGAAAGGTAAGGAAATACTGAGCATAATGATATCATGTTAAAAATTCACTAGATGTAATAGGAGAGATGCATGAGGGATGTACAGATGGCATCCTTATATTCTCCGTATTATCTACTGAGCTGAGTAGGGTCTAAGCGTTCCTACAAGAAAACCCACCCCACTGATTCAGTCACCCTTTTTAATTGTGGCCTTTTCCACATTCCAGAACACTGCATGTACACATTGCTGCCCATTAGGTGAAGGCATGGCAATTGGAAAGAAAGTTACAGAGCATACAATGCACATTCTGACCATTTTTGACTCTCATGTGCTGCGGAGTGAATCCTTACTGGCCTACTCTGTGGTCGATTCCCCTCAGGGGAAATATCCCAGGATACTCATGGTAGACATCCTGGTTCAAGAGGCCCCCGGGCCAAATTTGGCTCTGTTCCAGCTGTGCCCTGCGATATCCTCCTCATCCTGGGATTTTCAAAAATCACCAGGAAGGAGGATCTTTTTTGATAATCCCGGGATGAGGCCGGTATTGTGGGGAATTGTCCACCATTATCCTGGGTTATTTTTCCCGCCCTGAGTCTCCAATCACAGCATACAGTGGCCTGGGCATGCTCAGAACGGGTGACTCAGGGCGGGCAGGAACGCGCCTTTTTAATGTTTACTTCTTGGATACAAAGCTACAACCATGCAAATGAAAAAACTGGAATGCGCCTTTTTGTGTGTGCTGTTTTTGGCCATGAAGCTCTATGCTTTGTAACGATGTTGCTACTTAGCCGTGATGGGGAAAAAAAGGAACACTCACTCATTTTCCCACCCCAAAGCAACAGCCAATCTGAGAACTAGCAACAAAAGAGCCGCCGAGCTGATCCCGGGTAGAAAGGAGGTGGACGTTTTGATCCCAGTTTCAACTTGAGACCTCAGCTTCGGTGGGGAGGGATGGACTGGGATAAAAAGGTACTAGTATTTTATGGTCCCCGTCCAATCCCAGGATATTTCCCCCATGGGGAATGGACCTGTGTGGGTCAACAATACAGGAAGACTTGATTTTTACTCCTGTAAGGACTTACACAGTCTGTCAAAAAAAAAAACTCCCTTGTTATAGTATGTAAATTCCCAAACCCATAGGAAAATCTTGCATCTTTCTCTCTTGCTTGGTCCAGCTGCTTCCATTTAGCTCCAATTCTCCATGTAGCTTCCACTGCTACTACATCCCCAGTGAAAACAGAACATCTGTACTGCAGTTTTCACTGTACTTCCTTTCACATTTTGTGTGCTGGTGATGGGATTCTCCCTGCCTCCATTTGCTGAAAGTTGCCCCTGGATATTTGCTCTGCAAGCTCCTGGGCACCTTTTCAGCCCAAGGAGTACATAGTTATACTAAGATTATCTTGCTGATTCCAGTAATATATAGTTTTCTTTAATTTTGGAGGAGCTAAGATTCCCACATTTGTGTCTGTGTATCTTTGAATACAGGCCTGGCAAAAATAGCCACATCCTCTGTCTACTTAGCTTCCCCATAGTTCTATGCAAGAGTCACCTGGTACATCACAGATGTATGTCCAAGGATTGTCAGCACAAGGGTGCCACTGGATTGCCAGAAGGTAATATATCTCCCACTGCTGTGCTATGAGTAAGCATGATCTCTGAAAACAGTGGATGTTGCATTTCAACTTTGGAGCCTTCCATCATCCAGAAGCAGACAATGAAAAATGGCCTCCTCTTAGGTGGTGAGAGGACTACTAATTCCATTCTAGTTTCAAGAGAGCTTTCTTTTAGATTACCTACTGTAATCCTTACAGTGACGGAGAGATGGCAGTAGGAAATTGAGGAAGGGGGAATAAGTATGACAGGGTTGAGAAAATGTATTTTAGAAACAAAAGTGTAGATAGAGTGCTTCATTCAGCTGCTAAATTTGCAGTTAGTAGCCAGCAGAACGTTGGCTTGGCTGATTGCCCTGACAGAAATTGATGGGAGTCATGTGGCAGTCAGCACAGGAAGAAACCATACACTGCAAAGACTGACTTTTTTGCCATTGCCTGTTGCATATCATGCCAAGTGGGTTGTGGAAGCACAAATAAAATAAAATAAAATTGAGGAGCTGCGTCAAAGCAAGAGCAGATCCATATACTTAGGAGCATGTGGAGGACTGGGGGCACGCCAGATGTTCACCACTAATTGGAAAAGGCCTTGCTACCCTCTTATTGTGGCAACTAAGAGCAACCTCAGGGTTATGAGGTGGGAACAAAGGATTAGAAAGGAAGACACCAGTCTGCATGTCAGAAAATGCTCTCTGGATAATTTTAGCAAGCTGCTGTGGGTTACTGAATTCATGTGGCACAGTGGTGGAAGAAAATAGAGGGCAATTTCCCAAGTACCACCCAGAAAAGAAGCTCTCTATAGCAAAAGGGAACATCTGAACCTAAGCTCAGTAGGCATCAAGGATTCAAGTCTCTGCTTAGCTGAGTAGAGTAAAAGAATGTTGTTCTTTTTTCCTCATTAAGACATTGAATGATATCTTTCAATCCACTTTCAATGCATTTTGCAGCTGGATTTTACTGTGAGGAATAGCAAAATCCACTTGCAAGCAATTGTGAAAGTGGATTGAAAGTGCATTATTCTGCATGTGCGGAAGAGACCTTGGTTTGATGTGGTGCAGCCTCAGATGCCAATTTGTAGAGCAGAGTGCTATAAAAGTGGAAGCAGCAGAGGTGCTACAGCCCCTCAGATGGAGCCTGACATGGATCATTCAGAAAGTCACACACCAATAAGAAGTAACCAGATAGCACATGTTACAAATAGGAAGAGGGGGTAAAATTGGTGATGGTAAAATGGGCTAGTAATGTGGGGAGAAACATACAAATGGAACAATGGGAAAGATTATGGAAAAAAGGTCTGAAATTTACAGCTTGTTATAATCTGAAAGAAAATTACTATAAAATGATTTATAGGTGGTATGTCATACCGAAAAAAATTGTCTAAAATGTATAAAGGGCTGTCAAACAAATCCTGGAAATGTCAACAGGAAATAGGAAATATGATAGGAAATATGAGAGCAATGATTTCAGGAAAAGACTGCACTGTACAACGCTGTACTGCACTTAGGGAGGAATACAGCAAAGCAGCCTGTCAAACAGCCACGAACAGGCCAAAATAAAGTCAAACCAACGATAAACAACAAGCTTTTTGGTTGCAAGAGGTAAACTTCTAGATATAGCCACATCCTCTGTCTGAGGATAAGGATAACCAGCTGGAAGTGATAGCACTTAACACACAGCATTATTTTCTTTTCCAGGGATTCTTGCTTTACCGACACTTTAGGGAAAAACCAGCTAGCCTTGTGACACTTTGAAAATTAACTGATCCAGGCATCTAGGAAGAGGAGGAGAAGGAAGCTGGTGATGCAGGACCAAGGGGGAAGGAAACACAGGAAAGGTTGCCCCCCTCGGTGGGCACTGTTAACCTACCAACAGTTTTCTGGAGACTGTTGTATTTGTTTGTACAACAGGTATTACTGCTAGTAAATATATAAATATAAATCTTACATCTTAAAAACAACTGATTAAAAATGGTGCCTGATTTATACAATCCTATCAGGATGTCTTTCCTACATGCACCGCAATACATCTCAAGCATGAGACAGAAGAGAGCACAGAGCCCCTTTCCACACGTTTTGTTGAGCTGAGGCAGGATAGGCTGTAGCACAGGAATATAGCAACCTAGGGGCTGAAGCAGCTATTGGAGGACAGCCCAACCGATTTTCCAGAATAAGTGCTTTGTACCCCAGTGAAATACAAGTACATGCTCAGTCCATCTAACATTCCAGCCCCAGGCAAGGAACAAACAAAAAATGTGTCCCACTGATGTCTGTCAAGCTCCACCTCTTGACCTATCCCTGCCCCCACCTAAGATATAAAATACATGAAATAAATGAGTGACAATTCCAAAATACCCTTCTTTTCTTCTTTAAATAGTTCTGCTGCTTTCCAGGGATCAGCAGATTCCATCAACTCGACTCTGTTTATGCGACCGTGGTCCCATTACGACTTGGGTTTTGTTCCAGTTACTTTCTGGAAAGAAAGAAGAACTTCAGGAACTTGACAGGGGATTTTGCGCAAAAAGGAAGTTTATTCCTTTGAGATTTATAAATAGATTTTTAAAATTAATGAAACAGCTTTTGTGGTTGCTTTCTTACAAAAGCACAACAAAATAGTTCTGTGTACTGAAGGAACAAAAAAAAAACTTGAAAGTAAACCATTGTGTCCTGAAAACCACATTAAAAAAGGGGGAGTTGACATGCATTCACAGTCTTTTCCAAAGTAAAAACAAAAATAAAAGAAAGTCCTTTAAAATTAATCACTGTTGTGACAAAATATTTTTATAAGCTAACTTTGAAGGTGTTTCTGTTTTTTTCTTGCCTATGTTGCAGGAGAGTCCAGCAGCCTTTTCTGCATCATGAACATTAAAAATCCAAATAAACAAGTAAATAATATGTTTTTCAGTACATATGGCATTACTTTTAAAGGAATTAATTTTATTTTTATTGTTACATCTTTTTGAGGCTTCAGCCATATGGGCCTATGAGCTTCTTATAAATATATTGCAAAGCAGAGTGCAATATTTTTGCCATGTGGTTACCAATATGCATATGCTATAAGCCCTAGGCCTCAAAGCACATGCATTTTCTGTACAGAGGAGAACAGGTTTGAATGTGCTTGCCTTGCCCTGGAATATCCAAACTGTGCATTGTGTGTACAAGTGGAACTTTGTGGGATACTTCAAAAATGAGGACCCTACATGCATGTATAAAGCCTATGTACAGACACTTGTACAACACTAGGTTTTCTGCAGACAATCCTCTGTGAGAGCAAATGTTTTCATATATAAGCATAGGCCTACTGTACATTTGTGGTCTACCCTGCAGTGAGTGTACATTCCCTTCGGGTCAGATTTTCTGTTACACACAGGTTTTCCCTCCTCTCAAACGCATTGCATCACACGTCTGATAATCTGTGTGGTTTCCAAAAGCAGGGAAAGTGTGATTTTTTTCCCCTACCTGTGCAGGAAAGTTGAATCAGAATTTACTTCAAGTTTTTGCTCCTCTCCATCCACACAAGAGCAGTTCTGGCCACCCTTCTGCAGGCATTCCTGGGGGATCAAGCAGCCTTTAAAAATGTGTTAACAGCAATAGAATATTAAAATCCCCTCCTCAATTAAAAAGGTGGCATTCAACCTGGGAATGACCTGGAAACAGTGGCAAGCAAAACAGTGACTTTGTTTGGATCAGCCAGTGGGGCACCTCCTCGTGTACACAGAGAAATGCAGGAAGATCCCACTGTGAAGCAAATTGCCTCACGGTAAGCTCAGCATGGATAAAGGGCCACAGAATGTATATACTTCAAATGTCTGAGCAAGGCATTGAAGATCCAGTGCACTATCACAACATTTAGTTGATGAACAGGATACAAATATAATTGAAAGTTTGGCAGATGATATTGGTTTGATATGAGGTTACCAATTTGGTTACCAATTTAGGATTGGGAAATTTCTAGAGATTTGGAGGTGGACCCTTGAGAAAACAGGGTTTGATGAGGGGAGGGACCTCAATGAGGTACAGTACCATAGAGCTGACTCTCAAAAGTATGGCAGTCTTCAAAGAAACCAATTCCTGTGGTCTAGAGATGAGTTGTCATTCTGGGAGACCCTCAGCTCCACTTGGAGGTTGGCAACTCTGGAGTACAACCATCAAAGGATCTGCATGCAGTGCAACATTCATGCTAATTTATTTAATACATGTGATCTTCCTACGCAACTAATCTGGAGTTTCAAGCTGGGTTGTCATCAGTATGCAGATGACACCTAGCTGTATCTGTTCAGGGAGAGCCAGCCAGATACTGTCCCAAATACACTGGCCAGGTGTCTGAAGGTCTTGGTGAGAGCATGATCATGGTGACATCAATACCATATGTCAAGAGCCTGGGGTGACTCTGGATGACTCCTTTCAATGAAAACCCAGGTCACAAACATAGTCAGTTTGGCAATTTTCCATCTTTGTCAGGCTAAGCAGCTGATGCCCTATCAATCTTGCTCTGATGTTGCCATTGTGATCCATACAACTGTCACTTCCAGATTAGACTACTTTAACTCTCTCTCTCTGCAGGACTATCCTTGATACTACTCCAGAAATTTTAGCTGGTACAGAAGGCAACAACAAAGGTTCCTTACAGGTACATCATTGATGTGCTCTGCCAGTTGAACTGGCTCCCAGTTGAGCACCAAATCAAATTCAAGGTTTTGGTGTTGACTTTCAAAGCCCTAAACAATGTGAGACCATGGATCATATCTCCTGATGTATCACCCAAAGGAGCATTATGTTCAACTGGTAAAAACCAGCCGGGGGTCTCTGGCCCTTGAGACATCCAGTTGTTTTCAACCAGAGCCAGAGCCTTTTGAGCCTGGTGGAATTCTCTGTCAAATGAATCCAGACCCTGTCAATCTGGTCCAATCTGCAGAGTCTGCAAGACCAAGATGTTCCACCAGGCCTCTGGTTGAGGCAGTGATGGCTACATCTTAGCTGACTTCACTATCCCTATCTTCTTTGTTTCTTCAGTTATTTGATTTGGGGCTTTGTTTTCCTTTATTGTTTTCCTCCCTCACTGATGGTGCCCCATGTCATGTTAAGTTTGATAGGATGCCAACTGGATTTTAAAAATTCGATACTGTTTTAATTCTATTATCCATATTATATATTTTAACTTGGTGTATTTTTTAACGGTTAGCTGTCCTGAGCCTGACAACAGTCAGGAAAGAGTGGGATATAAATCTAATAAAATAAAATAAAGGTAGGAGCTGTGACTCAGCGGTAAAACACCTGCTTTGCACTCAAAATCTCAGATTCAGTTCCCAACATCTTCACTAAAAATAAACAGTGGGTGGTATGAAACACCTTGCAGTAAACAATACTGATCTTCATACATCAATGGCAAGACTCAGTATGAGGCAGCTTTATAATGTTCAGTTAGATGCAGCAGAAGCACAAGAAGTCAAGAGGGCTTGTTCCCAGAATCCTGACTCATTATACCATTAGTGGCTATAGTTGTGGACTGAGCAGTCCATTGGTCTGGACTAAAGCTATTATCCCAGGATCTCATTTCCAACACCAAATTCTTTTTATAAACATGGGGGGGGGGTATTTTCCCCCCTGGCCCAAGGGAAATGGCTCTGAAGGCCTAAGTATAGGCTTTCCCCTAAGAAAATAACTTTCTTTACATTATGGTTTCCGCTATAGAAAGCAAACAAACTTAGAACAAAAGCCTGATGCAAAAATATAAAATGAACTGAAAAGCACTTACCAAAGTACGTAACTCTGCAACATTCCTTTGGGGGTTTCAATCTTACATGGTGAGCCCTGTGTTTTCTTTGTGTGCTTGCTTGCTTGTTTTTTTACAAACACAAACTGACATAATCTCAAAAAAGCACCTTCAACATCTGACCTGAACCATTTGGCCCGTCAGCTGGCTTAATTGTGGTACACCCATCAGTCTGGTGATTTAAGCAGCACTTCCAGCATTCTAGTCTCCTTAAGCTTCTCTAAGTTTATGCTTTTTTATGGAGCATACTTCAGAATGGAAGCAGAAATGGCAGAGGGGAATGTTCCAAAAGCAAGCTGCTGAATTATCACAACACACATGGCTCTCACCTGATTAGAAACTTCTGGGTGCAAAATAGATTTCAGGAGGCATAAGAGGCTATGGGGTTAACCCTCCTTCCCCTGGGGAGTCTCAAGTTTCACCTCTGGTTGCATAAAGTAGGTGGCTCCTTGCCAGCAGCCAAGTAGCTATCAGAACTCTGATGTATGACAGTACTAACCACCTGCCCCAATTTCCACCGGCAGCACCATACAGCCAGCTTTCATCACCCATCACAACACCGGTTGGTGTCCACTGGGGGCCTCAAGTCTCTTTTACAGTGAAGGATATTTTTACAGCTGACTCTGGGTGTTGGGGGTGGGATAGGTGAAAGAAGAGGACTGAATTGCAGACAAAATTCAAGAGACTTTTCTGAGGGGGGGGGGGCTTTATGGCAATGCAGGCACCAGAAACAGAGAGCACTGGATTGGTATAAATTTATCTGGGATGACTTTGTGCATTCCAGTGTGCGTAAGAAGTAAAATAAATCCAGCCAACAACAAGCACCTTCATGGCCCACTGATTTCCAAACAGTTAAACATGTACTCACATCTGCACCATTGAAATTGGCATTGACGGGCCCTTTATTTCTGAATCGTCAAAAAAAACCCTTATACACTAAATTAATTTAACACTCCTCTACCAAAATATGTATACTAAGTTTTCATTTGCTAACTGGTGAATCAGTATAAAAGTATAAAAGCGAACAAACAACTGACAGCACCTGTGGCTACATGGAATTTTTCAGCCTTGTCTTTTGACTGTGCAGATATGAGCAGCCCCATTCTCAAAGCTGATCTGAACATTAGGAATAGAGTCTTCAGATGTAATTAATATGCCTACCTCAATATAAATTTGTGATTCATTATCTTCAGTGAAGCAGAGGGGGTATATAGTAATTTTCACTTCAGAAGTCCTAACTGTGTTTACTTTGAAGTAAGGCTCTTTGCCTTCACTGAGACTTCGTTTTGAATGCAGAGGCGTGGCTGAGGAGGCAAATATAAATGCTTTGCAAACACCAATATGTGCACTGTATGAACTGTAATTTCTGTGGTCATCCTCAGTCCTATGAGCAAAGGTTGGGGCAAATGGACCACACTATCTTTTTCTACTCCGTTGCCTGGGCCACATGAATGGCTGAACAGGGGGGAATAAGAGAGGGAAAGTGAAGAAGGTATGTAGTCAGGAAAAGGCAAAGAGGAAATCATATGCGCCAGGGGGGTGGGGAGGCCTGTTCTCTTTGCAGGCCTCCCCATGTGGCTAGGAAGCCCCTCTGGAAGCAGCAACTGGGGCAACTGTAGCACCATGGCTAGGTGCCCCACCATGTTCCTTCAACCAGGGGTGGCAACTGAACACCAGTGGAATCATCCCCCCACCACAGTAAGGGCCCCGGGAAGGCCAATCTGCTGGCGTGGCTGCTCCACTGCTGCCAAGAGCAGATTTACACCCCTGCCCTCGGATGGGAATGTAAATGTGCTACCCTTGGCAATATTATGTGGGAGATTCCACTTTCAGCTAGGCCAGTGGTGGCGAACCTATGGCACGGGTGCCAGAGGTAGCACTCAGAGCCCTCTCTGTGGGCACGCGCGCACAGAGTTTGTCATGTGGGAAGGAAATTGCCCCCTGCACATCTAGGCTGGCCTGGGCCACTGGACTTGATGTGCGTGTGTAACCCGCATGCTCAGAATGGGTTGACCCAGAAAGGGGTGGAGACTCAAAGCAGCAGGAGGCTGCAGAGCTCATGTAGTTTGGAGGAGACAAGGCTACCAGACTCGGACCTTGATTTGTATAAGCCCTTAACACCTTGTTAAGGGTTTTTGTGTGTGTGTTTGTAATGGGTGAGAGTTCTCCTGGAAACTTTCATCATGTTGAATCCTGTTCACCAAGCCCTTGGAGTCTTCAGGAGCCAACCCACTTGCAGGAAGAATTGGACTTGGCAGTATCAGAAGACTGTAACTAGAAGTACTTGAAATGAAACCTGAACAGGACCTTGAAGTGTGATGTTAAATGTTGATGTTTGGTGTTATATGCTAAGTAAACCATTTTGTTTTTAAAATTTGTTGTTGCAAACTCATTCCAAGTTCTGCCCCACAGAACCCACAGACAGAGGTTACACGTGCACCTCAGCGAGCAGGGAGGACTCGGCTGGCAGGTCTGGTGCCTGTTCTCCAGGCGGCTGCTGCCGGGGGCGGGGGGCAGAGGCAGAAGAGATGCTAGAGAGGTGCAGAGCGGCACATGTGGGACTTGCTGGAGGCTACAGCAGGCTGGCCCCTGCTTGAGGGGGTTATCCAGGTTAAATTGCCACATTGGCACTTTGCGATAAATAAGTGGGTTTTGGGTTGTACTCTGGGGCACCTCGGTCTCGAAAAGCGGTTCGGGCTATCACTGAGGTCAGTTTCACAAGACGGGCGGTGGAAATGGCGAGGGTCGGGCGATTAAGTACGTCAATTCGAAGACGCTTGACCGGCCAGATGGACGGCTCTGAAGCAGCTGGCAGCCGCACCGCTGAGCCGCACCCAGTCAATCCGCCTGTCCTCCTTCATGTTGTTCCCAGGCCTCGGGCGACGCTACCGGGAGGTCCGGGAGAAGGTGAGTCAGGAGGGCACGAAGTCACGTCGCTACCGCAGCGTTTACGCCAGCGCTTACAAAAAAAGAGCGCCGGGAAGCGCCTGGGGAAACGCCGCCTTTCAGGTCGGCGGCGCTGGCTGGCGCTGCTGGCGCTGCAGCTGCTACTGGTGAATGGCCTGGAGATCGCAGGTGTTTTTACCGTCTCCAGGCCGCCATGAATTGCCCGTGCAGAAACGGCCTGAGCTAGGCTATGCCTTTGCAGCCATTGCCATATAGAATCAGTGGCAAATGTTTTCCTGTACCAGATGATTTCCATTCTACCAGATAATCCAGTCCAAGCTTATAACCCTTTTGCTTGGGAGAAAGAAATGGCACTCCGATGAGCTCAATGCATTCTTTCTGATGACTTCCCAGTATATGAATATAATAGAATCAGTTGCTAAATTCTTGTATCAAGCAATGAGAAGTTCTGAATGTGATCTATGACTCTCTTAATGTCTAAACCATGAATTTTAATCCCTGATTTTATTCTATTCATATTTTAATTCATTGAGGCCTTTTTCTATGCCAACAGAGATCTTGAATTTGAATTGTGATTCCAGGAGATGTCCAGGCCCCACCTGGGGGTTGGCAATCCAAGAAGAAGAAAAGAAGCCAGAAAAGGAAAGAGAACTTTCGGGAAAGGGAAAGAGGAAATAGTGTGTAGGGGAGAGAGATTAGGTGCCTCCTTCGAGTTCTTGTGGGTTCCCACTGGTTTCTTCCTAAGTACTGCAGAAATTTTATTTTCATTTATTTATTTAATTTTATCGCATTTATATCCTGCTTTATCCCTGAAGGAGAGAGAGACTCTATTCAGAGTGGCATCATTTCTTTTTGAACTCTTGATGTGCCAGCAATAATTTTAGAAACATCTGTTTTATTTTTAACCCTTCATGAGCAGCTGCAATTTTTTTTACAGAAGCCCTGTAGGTGAACTTCTTCGGCAACCCTGAATTTGAACTTGGCAATTTTCTATCCAGGTCAGAGATCCAAAGAAGATCCAAGGGAAATGTTTGTATTTATTTATTTGTGTTGGCTATCTAAATGTTGCCAGTAGAGTTTTCCAGAAAGCCCTGACTTGGTGCCCAGAAACCCAACACAAAGTGCCTCCTCCCTGTATCTGTTTACAAAATTAAAAGCCTCACACACACACACCCACACCCCACCCCAGCCAACTCTCCTATTACAATAATATTCTTCTCATTCTATCTGAGTCAGTGTATGGAAAAAATGATTTCACTGTGAAAACATTTTTGATGAATCAAGACGGAGAAAGTAAACCCATGCAAAAGAAGAATCCTGGGATTTTCAGGGTAAATCACCCTTGAAGCATAGGCCTCCAGCCTGTGAGCTCTGAGAACAAGCAAATCATCTCTTGCCGTTTCCAGACAGAAGGGAAAAGATATATTTTCCAGATGTCATTTTGCCTGTTGCACCTATACTTAAAGAAGTTGGGGGGTTTGCCTATGCTGCAAAAGAACCGTAACATGAAATGATGAACACATATTGCCCCAATTGCAAACAAATGGATGAAAAACATGGTCCCAAACTGACCCAAGTTGAAATAAAAGGTACAGATTCAGGAGCAGGACCTAGGCAGCCCAATCCACAAATTAGTTGAGTCTTTGTAGCTGGATTGATCTAATTTAAACTTGCTAAAGCTAATGGGAGTGAAGTGGCTCTAAATCCATATATTCCCATTTAAATCATTTGTGGGTTGGGACCAAGCCAGCAGCTAGTAATTTCTCCATCTCTGGAAAGTCTCTTGAATTAATTACTTCTGAGTTTCTCGGTACAAGAAAAAGTGTTAATCATGTCTAAACACTGACTACTGCCCCGTGATGACTTTGTTCCTCCAACAATAATATTGGTAGCTAAGTCACACCAAACCTGTAAACGGAGTGCAGAGTACATGGCTGCAGGGCAATAGCTCAAAAACTACTCACATCATTATAGCAATTTATTAATTGCTTATCAGTACTAAACTGCAAGATGGTAAACAAAGATTCATCGTTCATCGGAGGAGGACCTCTTAGTGATCCTGGCCCAAAAGCTATCAGGCTGGCCTCTACAAGGGCCAGGGCTTTTACTGCCCTGGCCCCCACCTGGTAGAACAGGCTTCCAAAGGAGATCAGGGCCCTGCGGGACCTGTAAGACGGACCTGTTCTGCCAGGCATTTGGCCAGCCTGGTTAAAAACATCGCTGCCATTTCATTTGGCCTTCTGTGTGCATAAAGGTGGGGAGGGGGGAGGGATGAAATGCCATCTGACGCTAAACGGTTCCTGGTTTTATTACTGCTAATTAGTTGTTTTATGCTATGTTTTTAAGCAGTTTTTATCACTGTTGTCCACCGCCCTGAGCCCCTAGGGGGAGGGCGGTTTAGAAATTCAATGACAACAACAACGATAACGATAACGATAGTAGTAGTAGTAGTAGTAGTAGTAGTAGTAGTAATGAATGAATGAATGAATGAATGAATGAATGAATGAATGAATGAATGAATGAATGAATGAATGAATGAATGAATAAATAAATAAATAAATAAAGCAGGGTCATTGAAAAAGAACACGAGAAGGTCACTAGATACCGTGATTTGAAAATCGAGCTTAAGCATCTATGGCACAAACCAGCTGAGGTCGTCCCAGTGGTAATCGGCATGCTGGGCACCATCCCAAAAACACTAGGGCAGCACTTGAAACATCTTCGAATTGACAAAATTAACATCTGTCAAATTCAGAGAGGCAGCCCTGCTGGGGATCCGCACGACCTATCACTAAGCCAATACATTACAAATTCCTAAGCTTCTGGGTGAGGCTCGAATTGTAATGAAGGCCAACAACCAGCTAAAGATCTGGCAGCTGTGAAATCAACAACAACAACAACAACAACAACAACAACAACAATAATAATAATAATAATAATAATAATAATAATAATAAAGACAGACACCTGGCACACAACACCCCAGACATAACAGTGGTAGAGAAAAAACATGTTTGGATCATAGATGTTGCTGTGCCAGTTGACAGCAGGGTAGAGGACAAAGAGCTGGAAAAGATCACAAAATACAAGGACCTACAAATTGAAGTTGAACGATTGTGGCAAAAAAGAACAACAGTAATCCCACTAGTAGTCGGTGCTCTAGGAGGAATCCCAAGAAATCTTGAAAAAAAAACATCCTGGAAAGCCTCCAAACTTGGACAGAACATCCCAGGTCCACATGCTGCAGAAAGCAGAACTTCTAGGAACTGCACATATTCTACGCAAATACCTCTAATATCCTAGGTCCTTGGGAAGGACTCGATATTCAGAGATGAATTCCAGACACTTGTGCTGTGTTGTTATGTATATTATAATAATAATAATAATAATAATAATAATAATAATAATAATAATAATAATAATAATAATAATAATAATAATAATAATAATAATAATAATAATAATAATAATAATAATATATTAAAGTCCACCAGAATTCAAAAGTCCTTCGTGGTAATGACTTATCAGGTACAAAAAATGCCTCACATCCAGGAATCTGTTGCACAACATGTCAATGCCAGTGCATAATTTTTCTAATTCTTTCTGACAAGGATGAAAATTCCAAAGAAAAAAATAGTAATTTCTGATTTCCAGATTTTGTGTATGTAATTAGGCCTTTTCCACATAAGTCACTGAGAACATTTCCAGAATGTTTTCAATCTTTCTCTTTGCCATGATGTTTGTCTTCACTCACCTATGAGGGGTTTTTTTTAATTGATGCTCTGTAGCTCTGCTAAATCAGCGCTTTGTGATTCAACCACAATGGGAGGGAGGGAGGGAGGGAGGGAGGGAGGGAGGGGAAGGGGAAGTTGGGCAATGGCAGACAAATGGAAAGCAGCAAAAGAAATGAAGGGGAAAGAAGTGAGTGAATGATGCAAAAAAAGCAGCAAGGGGGAAGTTGGACGATGCCAGAGGCATGTAAAAAGGCAGCGGAAAAGATAAAATGTTATAAAAATGACTGCACAATGAGGGAAGATAGCTTGGAAATGTTTCAGTCTAAAGACTCGTCGAAACGGGGGTTTGAAAAGAAACAGACTAAAAGCTGTTTGGAAACGTTTTCAGAACCAAAGGGGGAAAAACATTGTAGAACTCCATGGAGGAAATGTTTCATTTCCTGCCTGAAAACGTTTTAAACATTTTAAATAGTGTTTGTGGAAAACCCTGAAAGGTAGAGCTGCCTGCTTTTGTAGATCCGACAAATCATTTTGTCTCATGTAAGATTCAGTGAATGTGACAAAGTGTAGTCATGTAGCAAATCCACTTATAGTATGATTTTAAATTTGCTCCACTGCTAGAGCAGGACAGATTTGCCATTGGACACACCGTTGACTCAGACCCCTTCCCTCCATCCTCAACCAACCTGACTGTAGCCAGCCCTCCACTCCCTCGTGCTGCTTTGCACACTTCCCTCCTCACCCTCCTCCCTGTTGCCAACTATTCCCCACTTCTTGTCCTGCCATATAATTTCTATTGTCTATGGCCTTCCCGCTCCTGCATATCTTTAGATACTAATTCTAAATATTAATACTGAAAAAGTAAAAATAATAAGACTAATTGATCATTCCAAACATCCAATTTGCCCCTTCATTTGGTCAACAAATTGGGATGTCTCAAGCCTTGTAGTTTTGTATACAAGCAATCAGTCATTCCAGACCACAATGGGAAAAGCCCGTTGGCCTTGACGCTTGGGTTTACAGCACACTGGGAGAGGGACAAGTGTGAACTTGGGGAACTTAGCAGATGACAGTTCACATCCTTTTGCAGTTTTACAGTTTGCATACCACCATAACCACCACCCCCCCCACACACACACCTGCCACCATTTTAAAAAATCAGTGTTCGGGCAAAGTATACAGATGCCATATGCAAGACTTTGCTTTAATAGTTTCCCTTTTTATGTCAGTTTATTGATACAGCAATATATTGATGTTGATCTATTGATATACTAATCTATTGATAGGATTAAAGATAAAATTTGAAGGTTATATTAAACATTAAAGCACACATACACAATCAAGACCCCTTGAAACATCGCCAGTACAAGCAAAAAATCCAACTGATAGGTAATGCCTGCCCCACTGCAAACAGAATGGTGGGTTATAATGCCAAACAAAGACTCACTATGTGTAATCAGCCTGAGGCAATCCAACCTTGAACCGAATTTTTTTTTTTTTTGCAATCTATCAATTCTGCCAGTTTAAAAAAATGCATTTGTGTATTTTCCACTGATTCAGTCTGCTTTTGCTGGCCCTGGAACAGGATAAAAGGCTTTTCATGGTAAACTCCAAGCTGCTTCACAGTCTGCTGTGAGGACTTCTGAGAATTTGCTATAGCCTTGCAGCTGGAAGGCCAAAAACTTAAGAACAAGAACAAACCTACTGGATCAGACCAGAGTCCATCTAGTCCAGCACTCTGCTACTCGCAGAGTGCCCACCAGGTGCCTTTGGGAGCTCACATGCAGGATGTGAAAGCAATGGCCTTCTGCTGCTGCTGCTCCTGAGCACCTGGTCTGCTAAGGCATTTGCAACCTCAGATCTATGAGGATTAAGATTGGTAGCCAAAGATCGACTTCTCCTCCCTAAATCTATCCAAGCCCTTTTTAAAGCTATCCAGGTTAGCGGCCATCACCACCTCCTGTGGCAACATATTAATTTTCAGAACTTCACCTTTTTCCAGAAAAAAAATATTTTCAGGATAATGAATTCTATACCAGGTTTTGCACCTCCATGATACAATTACAGAATTATAGAATACACACAGCCTTGGAAATGGGTTTTCTTATTACAGGTCTTTTCTGCATGCGCAAGCGTCCCGCAGATTTTCACAGTGGTCAAATCTTGTATCTTGGAAACATTTTCTGTGAAATCATTCTGCACAACTCCACTTCCCCTGTAATTTTTCTCCTTGTCTTTTTGGTTGCAGTTATTCCACACGCTACTGCTAAAAACATGTTATTTCTAATGGTGGTGGGATGTCTTCTGTGATGCGGAAAAATAACCCTTCTCCCTTTTTTCTTTGTGCAGGCACTCCAGTGTTACTGTGCAGTTAAATTGAAGCAGCAATTCAAAAAAAAATGTCTCAGGCTCCATTTTTACTATGGAGAATTATTTACACAAAATGGAAGACAAAAAAAGAAACTAATGGAGCAAGGGCCATTACCCGAAGGAACAGAAACATGTAGCCCATCTTCTCTACCCCCCCTCCCAAAAACATGTTTCAATCAAATTAGAACTGCAGTGAACACATGATCCTTACTGTAGCAGCCACTTGTCAATTTCCTCTTGCAAAAGCAACTTCCCTTGTTAATTTCACTGGTTTCTAACTGTCAGCACAGTGTATCTTCACCTCACTGTTGCATTGCTAATTCAAGGTGAAATTGACACATCTGATACAATCAACATACCTTGTGTCTGTGCCCTAATGTTACATCACTAATGCAATATGACAAAAGAAAACAGGATGAGTGGGAGGAGAAAATGGTTGAAAGGGCGTCTGGGTTTCTACATGGGGACATAAGGGCAGATGTTTGGTGGGGACGAGAAATAAAGACTGTTTCAACATGATCACACACTCAAGGGAAGCTAGTGTAACCTCCTTCTGTGGGTTCTGTGGGGCAGAACCTGGAATGAGTTGCAAAGAACCAAATTTAAACAACAAAATGGTTTACTTTTCTTTACAATTAACACTTTTAAAACATCAACATTTAACGTTACAATTCAAGGTCCTGTTCAGGTTGCATTTCAAGTCCTTCTATTTACAGTCTACTGATATTGCCAAGTCCAAATCTTCTTTGCAAGTTGGCTGGCTCCTGAAGACTCCAAGGGCTTGATGAACAGGCTGCAACATGATGAAGGTCTCCAGGAGAACTCTCACCCATTACAACCACAAAAGAAAACCCTGAAACAATAAACTCAAACATTTACAACACAGCAAAACAACAACTACCTTCCCAGTAGTTCCCAACAATATTAAAATAACCTTAACAAAGTGTTAAGGGCTTTATAGAAATGAAGTGTCCCAGTTCTGGTAGCCTTGTTCTTCTGCAAAAGAGCTCTTTCAGCCTCTCTGCTGCTCCGAGTCTCCACCCCTTACTGGGTCAACCCATTCTGGGCCAACCCATTCTGGGCATGGGGGTTACACTAGCTTAAAAACAGATTTTTAAAAAATGTGGTAAAAGTGCTAGGGAAACCAACTGAGGAAGAATGAAGGGAAAACTTTTCCAGAACCAAATAGAGGAAAAAACACATGGAATTCAAAGAAAAAATGTAGCATTTGGCAGCAAGGTTTGTTGTAAACTACTCAGGAAGAAAAGGCCATACTGATACTCTTGAGAAATATAGAACCCAAAAGCATGAGACTTTTGTTCCATGTAAATGGAATAGCCGGATGGGTCTTTGGGGCTTGGCTTCCCACTGACCAGAATTTGTTATTTGTTCACTTGTTACAGTAAGTAATCTAAGGACATGGAGACTTCTAGAAGTGAGTTCACATGGCTTTCTACACGGCACCAACTGCTAAAGTCTATAATGATGATTCAGTTTTGTAAAAATATTATGAACACCCATTGCTTGCAGTGTTCCCCCCCCCCCCCAGGTCAAGCACCCCAGACAATTGTGGTGGTTATTTGTCCTCCACTTAAAATGGGCAGTATTTTTGTTGGATGTATGTGTGGGCATTCAGTAGTATTTGGCACAGTGGATGACTGGGCAGCGCACGCAGATTGCAAGCTGGTTTGAGAGTCTATCCACCAGAGACTGTGGCCTAGATCCACTGTAAAGTAGTAAACTGTAGGCTGAAAGTGAGAGCTTACATGAGGGAATGGCACAATGAAGGTCCCTCCTCACAGAAAACTGGTTATATCAAAGAAGTTAGAACCCCTTTCTTTGACATCAGCTGTTCCATGTGGAGTTTATTGCATTGAGTATTCCATTGGATGAACCCCCACCTACAGCTGAAGTGATACAGTTATGACACAGCTTTATTGCCTCAGGAAGAACTAGGTCTATACTGTTGTCTTTTTTCAATGGAATGCTGAGATGGGTTTTTTTTCTGTGTGCAGCATATGCTTGTGTAACCTGTGTAGTGTTTGAGTACTGTATTGTAGTCTCGGTGAACTGGGTTCAGGTCTCCACTCTGCCATGAAGTTTGGTGGGTGACCTCTCTCAACCTCACGGAGTTGATGCAAGGACAATGGAGTAGGGAAACCAAGAACAACATCGAGAGCTCATCCTGTGTCTGTTTGGCTGTTCTTCCTATGTTTTCCCCCATTTTGTGTCTTCTGCAGAATGTGATTCCACTCAATCAGGGGCTCATTCTGCACATGCAGAATAATGCACTTTCAAACTGCTTTCAGTGCTCTTTGAAGCTGTGCGGAATGGCAAAATCCACTTGCAAACAGTTGTGAAAGTGGTTTGAAAACGCATTATTTTGCGTGTGCGGAAGGGGCCAGGGTGTGATTCCACTCAATCAAGAAGGCACATGACAGTGTTTTACTGTTGACTGTGACTATGACATTGCTGCAATGCCAAATGACCAATCTGATCTGGCAATGGGACATCACTGCAGGCAACATACCCAATCCAGAGTGACAGCCATGTGTCCTGAAATACATTCATCTTCCTGGACGGAATGGCATGTTTGCTTCAAAAAGAGTGTTGGCTGGAGGAGGAAGGCTGCCACCTCCTAGGTTCCTGCCTCCCAGTTTCATGTGCTGTGGGGGTAACAAGAGAAACTGCATGTTTGTTCACAGCCCAGCACACACACCCTTTCCTGAATGCTGCTGAAAACAAGGGGGTCTTTAAGCTGCCTATGAACCAGACAGTGACAATAGTAGGTCTGTTTTGACTCAGTCCTACTTTTGATATAGACTGGTTCAGGCTGTTTGCTGTAGTAGTGCACTGCAACACTCCAGCTACTTCGTAGTAGAACGTTGGGGACGCTTTAACGACTCATGGCCTTTACCGGGTCGTGACGCACCTTCACTCCCTCATCCCCCCCCATGAGTCACGGGTCATGAATCCGTCTGGTTCAATCACCACTGGCGCAGGGACAATGGTCTTGCCTCCCAGGTGAGGATTAGGCTCAGTGACGCTGCAGACGCCTTCTCCGCATCGTGAAGCCAGATGAGATCATATTATCACATGATGATCTTCCGACCTCCCGCCTCCCCGCTCTCCGAACTCTCGGTCCTCCTCTCCTACACGCCTCGAGCAGAGTAACAATAAAAGGTGCCAGGGAACCGCAGACGCGGAGATCTCGCTTAGGGAACATCGGACCTCCTCGGTCTCCCCGCCAAGCTGGCTATCTCCACCAGATGTTATCTCGCGCTCGTTCACTTTACGCTGACCGCTGCGGGTCGCACCTACAAGTTGGTGTCAAACCCGGAATCCTCTCAATCCCCACCCTGCTCACCGTCAGCTTTGGGAAGGGGTCAGCTGATATCGAAGTCCGCTGGATCGGCGCATCCATTAGGGACCACCGCTTTGGTATCGCCTGTCCTTCTGGATCGGGCGCGATCCAGAGAGACACGCCAGTCTCTAGGACACTCCCCTCGCCCGCACGGAACACCGGTGGAGGCTGGGAGCTTGCAAAAGCAGGGCTTATGACAAGCACGCTGGATCTAACTGAAAAGCTGCATAACTAAACGCGCAGGGGGTCCCTGCAGAAGAGAAGTAAGGAGCTGCGCAAATTGGCTTGAGAGGAGATTGAAGCTCAGTGTCCATGGTACTCCAGAGGGGGGACATTAATCTTGTTGACTGGGAAAACATCGGGCGACTCTTTCAAGACAGAGCTTCCTCAAGGCTACCATGTCGCTGCTACTTCGACATGGAGATTACTGCTATGTCGCCATCAGCCTGCAGACCCATGTGGCTCCCTTTGCTGTAGGTCAGCCTCCTTTCGATCTTTCAACTCTCAATTTCAACCCGGAAATTTCTCTATCCACTAAATTGGACTTCGTCATCCTTCTGCCCTCGCCCTTCACCCAATTCAAACTTCCGCTGCTCAAGTTCACCGCTTCTCCCCTTGCCCTCGCCTTCATTTTTTTTTCCTCCGCCAAGCCGCTGTGACCTCCTCCACTAATATAATGGCGCTGTGTTTCAAACTCTCGCGAGAACGATTAGCTAATTCCATCTGCAGAAGAAAGAGAACCCTGGACGGAAGACGATGCCGTGATATCCTTTTGCATTGTGCCCTTCCGGCCCACTTCACAGATACCGTGGGGAGGGATGAGCATAGTTCCGGCTGGTTGTCGAAAATCACCTCTTTGAGCTATAATATCTCTCACCGAAATTCAAGAAAGCGAAAAGCGGACGGGAGTCACCCAGCCCCTATGTGAGAAGCAGATGCTCGAGGTGGTCGCAGTCAGGAAAGCTCACCTAATGGTTCCGGGACTGAAGCAAGACCACCTCCGCGATGCTCCTGAGCCCTGCACAATTTAGATCTGGGAAAGCGAAGTTCCGGGCCAGCAATGCCTTTAGCAGGGCATAGCGCCTCCGCAGCTCTGGCACAGCCGGCCAGCTTTAATGGCTCATCGCTTTTCAACCCCAACTATCAGGATTTCGTCCTTGCCTGAGGCCACCCCTTTTACGGGTCGCCTTCTGGAGTGCTCTTCTTTATAAGGCATTTATCAAAGTCCCCACGCCGCCAGCCAACCCAGAGTTTTCCACCATCCGCAAAACCCTAAGAGCTCCTATGTCGAAGTTTGTGAACAGGCTCCAGGAGGCCCCCCCTGCAGAGGTAGTAGTTGACAACGAGGGAGGCTCCAGGGCTTAACTCCTTAAGCGCCTTTGCCAAGGAGAACGCCCGGCTGAGTGCCGCAGTTTATCACAGGCCTAGGAAGGAACCCCGAAGGCCGACATGCCTCAAAAGCTTGCCAGGATATCGGTCTTCACTTCCATCATGCCAGCCTTTCTAGTCGCCGCCTCTCACGCTAGCGAGGCAGCCCCGGAGACGAAAGTGTTTCACCTCATGCAAGCCAGGACATTTCCCGAGGAATTGTAGGCTGCCCGCTGGGGCCTAAGCAACCCTGATCGGAGGAGGGTCTCTCCCCAGAGGGCTAAGACCCCCAGGAAGGTCTAGGGCGGCTCCCTAATGCTCCGCTGGGGAGGCCCGCTGCCTGGTATCTCCCTCAGCCCGGAACCAAGATCCCAGACCTCTCAAACCCCTTCCGAGCTCCCCCCATGATCTTCGACTGCTCCAGCTCAGTATAGTGATCCCATCCCCACGGGAGACCATTAGGCTGGTCTTGCCAGCAAGCTTCCAGCTGGAACAGGGGTTGTTCATCATCCCAGGGGTCATCAATCTCCATGCACCAGGGAGCCATCCACATCCAAGTATGGACAAACATCCTCGCAGAAAACCGCCAAGTTCACCTCGAACACTTCTGCCTCTATGCTCTCACTTGAGTCTAATCTAAGTTCAGCTTAATCTAAACTTCTGCTCGGCCCCCCCCACGCCTATAAGTACTTCCTGCTCTGCTAGCCCCTTCTACTCTCCAAAGTCACCATGCCTCCGCCTAAAGCCCTGCAGAATGGCAATTTATTTCAAAAATCTCTGCAGAGTCCACAGTCACTGAATTGTACACAGAAAGAAATGCTGGGACGGAAGAGGACTGCTGCTTTGAACCCTCCTCAGAATGCCCCATAGCTAATCCACAGGACAATGAGGTATGGAAAGGGAAGCGATGCTCGGCCACAATGGCCTTTAAGCCAAAAGTCCTCCGTGGAAGAAGAAGCCCCCTTGGCCTCTCTCCAGCTGTAAGGCGGTCTAAACCAGTATCTCATAGCCTCTGGCGCTTCAAGCCAGTGCTCTAAGCTCAAAGCTCCCAGTAGCAGCAAAATCAAGCCAGTACCTCAGAGAGAGCAAGATCTCAAACTAGAGTTGTAACCTCCTTTGTTACTTTATATGTGCTCTGTATGCCCATGTATGTTCTGCGGTATGTCTTGGCCCCTTTCTAAGAGACATTCCCTCAGGGGATTTTTTCTCATTGCTTCCAAGCTAAGGCTGTGCCGCCTTTGTGCTTCACTCAAAGTTTTCTCCTTCTGGATTATGTGTGCCAATGCTCTGAAAGCGCTTCGCCCCTTTATTACAGCATCCTCACTTTAAACGGGACACAGCTCGGGTAAGGCATTCTCTAGGATACCGACGCTGGACCTTGCTTCAAGCCGCTTCCATCTTAGTTTAAACTCTTCAAAACTTCTTTCTTCAAACCTCCTTGAGAACCTTTTCCTTCATGGCCCATCTGAGCTCACACTGCATACACATTGGCGCATGCAAGCTTACTCGACATGAAGCCAAAAATCAATTTCATGTTCTACATTCTCTCTGCTGAGCGCCTCCTGGCTAGTCACAGTGCCAAGTGGGGGTCTCTCTAGCCACACTCTATCTTTAAGCACAGCCTCATCGCCGTGAAGGTAGGAAACGAGCTCAAACCGCTAAAGTCCCCTACACGGGAGGGAAGCGTAGAGCTGACTTCCAAACCCTTCCCCCCCTGCCTTCCTTTCTTAAAAATAACACACCCTCCCTCTTCTAATGGGCTGACGCACTCTCCACCTCTAGATCTAGGACCTGATAAAGGTTTTTTTTGCAAACCCCTCTCATTTGCTCCTGTGATCAAACCTCAAGCTCCAGTGGAACTGTTTTCTTTCTTGGCATCTTCTCCGTATTCCTTTCCCTATAGACGCTTATATTACGATAGTATATGACTATAATTGTGGAATAAGTTCTAGTTACTTCTGTAAAACCCTACACCTTTAGATCGTGATTGGGACTGCTTTTGCAAACAAACATCCTGGACCTGGATATGACCTCTCCTTCCTCTAAGCCTTCTCGGGCAATTCCCTCGCCTTTGTATCTCTTAACGCCTTTGAATGTGTTGCAAGGTGATCGTTATCGGAATGGGGCCAACTGCTTCTTAACTAAAAGGCTTGGCCAAAACAAATCTAAAAAAAGGGGAGAAGCTTCCATTGACCCAATCAAGGTCTCCATCCCTCTCTAGCAGACCATATCCAAAAGTAATTCTCTATTCTCTATCAAAAAAATTGCCCATTTCCACTCAGGGGCTCGAAATTCTTCCATTGTCATTCTCCATATGGGTGATTTCAATCCAGCCAGCACGCGAAAACCCCTAGGGGAAAAGCTGCTGTTTGTCTCTTTCTCTCCCATACAGGAGTCCAGCTCGGCCATGCCACCAGCGCCCCATCCCGGAGATGGAGCTGTGGCTCTCCCTGGAGGATCCGACCGGGCCAGCTCTGTCGAGGGGTCTGGATTGCTCCCCCAGCCTGGGCAATGAGATGGGAGGGACTTCTCTGGAGCCGCACACCCATTCTTCCACAAGGATCACAGCCCCTGGCTAGCCACCCCCCTGGGGGGGAACGGCAGCCTGGGCCAGCTGTGGCTCAGAGGTTGATGCCGCTGCGGCTGCTGCTCCCTCATCTACAATCACTGGCTCCTCTCCCTCTCTAAAGTCACTTCCTGGCTGGAGGCTTGAGCTGTTTGTACATTCCTGGATAGGATTTTGAACCTCCTCAGCTGTTCTCAGCCGCTTTTGAATATTGTTGGAACACGCTTCTTCTCACAACCTTGCTCGTGGAGAATCACTGAACCTGCAATGCTAAAGACTATCAGTAGCTCTCCCCACGCTTCTTGAGAAATCCATGGATTCTAACGCCATCGCTTCTGTAGCTTTGTAGTCAAACAAAATGCAAAGAGCCATGCATTAATAACATAAAATCCAAGGGTTGCCTTCCTTCCGCATGACATCAGTCCAGCCTATGTATCAAGCAGTAGCCATAGGTTTCATTGTTTCAATTTATTGTATGCCCTAATTTTTTGAAGTTATGTTATTTGTTATTGCTGCATTTCCGCCATTCGTTCAAGCCGGACCCCTCTGCTACCCTTACATGCTCCACCTCCTAGAGCTCCTCGGCCGCCGCCAGCCGCCCGCTGCTCTTCGATCCCCTCCTTGTCGTGAAACGACGCTGGAATCAGCTCTTCTAAGGAGCCTGTCTCCCTCGGGGTGAACTTCCCCTCTTTGTGGGAGCCCCCCCCCGGACTTGTTTCCCTGTAACACCAAGACTATTGGCTGGCTTGGCTCTGTGCCCTTCTTGAAAGCCCATCAATTCTCACCTTCCATTGCTCTGGACGCTCTCTGGCCTCCGGGAAAGCAGCAGGGAACTTCGCTGCCGCAATCTCTAGACAATCATGTGCCGCCATTGTTGATTACTTGTTGTTGTTACACCACCAAGGTTGCCAAGGTTGTGAATGGTACATAATATGGCAAGTTTTAGTCTTTCCTGATAATTCCCAGTTGATTCACAAGGAAGTGCGTGGAGCTTCGCAAGTAGATTGTATCTTAATCCTGAAGTATGATGTTTTGTCTCTTGATTGGTGGTCAGCCCTCTGGAGCTGGCTGCCGGCAGGATGGTTTGAAGTGCTATTGTACAGCTCTTCCTGCATTGGTTTAACAGTGTGCCTCATTATCGGATCTTTGTTTCTTTGCCTAATGCGTGTCTAATATTGGGCTCTGTAACGTGTGCGCAGCTCCCTCGTAATTTCCCTTTACCCACTTGTGCCAAGTTCTAATGTTACACAAGCAGCTTGGTCAGCTTGACCAGACGGGCGGAGGAGACAGCCAGCCCCTTTGAAATCGCTCTTAACGCCAGACCCCCCCCTTTTTCTAAAATGCAAAAAAAAGGAGGAGGATGTAGTAGTGCACTGCGCACCCAGCAGCGCCAGAGTAGAACGATTGGGGACGCTAACGGACCTGGCGGCCTTTAAGCCGGTCGTGACTCGGGCACTCCCACTCTCTCATCCCCCCATGAGTCACGGGGTCATGAACTGTCTGGCTCAATCATCGGGCGCGAAGGACAATGGTCTTGCCTCTAGAGTGAGGATTAGGCTCAGATCACAGACAATCCTCCTCTCCGGTGACGTAGCCAGATGAGAGATCATACATCAGCATGATGATCTCCGACCTCCCGGGCCTCTGCTCCGCTTCTCCTGAACTCCCCGGTCCTCCTCCCTCCTACACGCCCCCGATAGAGTAACAATAAAAGGTGCCAGGGAACCGTAGGACCGGGAGATTCGCTTAGAGAACATCGGGACTCCTCCGGGTCTCCAGCCAAGCTGGCGATCTCTCACTAGATGTTATCTCCGCCTTCGCCTCTGCGTCAGTCTTACAGCTGACCGCTGCGGGTCGCCACTAAGAAGCCTGGCGGAGAGGATAATTTGAAGGCAGAGGACAGTGTTTTACTTTTGAAGCTTAATAGGTCTGCTTGTCATTCCTACCAGGTTGGGTGACTGTCTGAATATCATACATTGGAGCTTTCAAGAGAAAGTGTAGACCACTTTCTTATGGTACATAAGAAATAAATCACAGCTGCTCACCACAAGTTCCCAAGCTACTCTTCTATAGATCCTATTTTGGTGTCACGTCATGGTGGCTATTCTAGAAGCCTGCCCTCCTGCCCCCTTCTGCTTTTTTCTTCAAAGACCTGCCACTCTTCTATCTTGTCAAAGCAGCTATAACAAGAATAGCACCAGTTCTGGAAAGCTGGCCTGGAGCCTATAGAAAAAACTGTTTCAAAGGAAGTAGCTGACTGCCCAGCATACACTTAGACATACCGCTCAGTCCATCCTCTGGCCAAACTATTCGCACTTGGCCCTATCTCTCCACACTGCTTCATTCGTAGGGAAAGACTAAGCCCTGCTGGCAAAACAATTTATCAAACATAAAAGGAATCTGAAGTTTTACAGCCATGACCAGGAAAAATAACCAGAGAAAAAAAATGAAGGATTTAACCTTAGGATAACACATTTTGAGTGGCTGTAACAGTAACAACAGCCAACGAACTGCCAAATTTACAATGGGATCCTAAGCAGAGTTACACTGTTCTTAGCCCATTTAGGATTCCAAATTAACAAGTGAATTTGCCTAAGTCAGAATCTGAGGGCATTTGCACACATGTTGAACAATGCACTCACAGTCTACTTCCCATGTACTTTACCAATCATTTGCACGTGGATTTTGCCATTGCAAACAGTAAAAATTACTTGTGAAGTGCATTTGTCTGTCTAGCTCATTGTTATCTATTCTGACTGATTCTCTAATCTGCAACAGAATTCCCCCTCTGCCAAACATATGCTGCACTGCCTGAGAACTTTTACCAGGGTTTGAATTTGAAATTTACTATATACAAACTAAGTGCCCCATCACTGATTTGGGCCCCTTTCCAAAAACTAAATCTGTAGTCATAAGTTTAATTGACAAATCACATTTATTATTTTACATAGTTTGTCTACTGCAAAACAGTGGGCTTTTAAAGCAGTTTTCAAGAGGTACTAAAGTAATTAAAATAACCGTAGCCTAAAACCTAATAAAATCAGAGCAGAGCAGCAGCAAATAAAGTTGAGAGTAATTGGATCTTTTTGCACTACGTAAAATGCTCAGTAGAGGAGTTAAATCTTCATTTGACTCCCAAAAGAGCTAAGAGAAGAACAGGCAAATTCCATACTTGAACAAGGCCTCAGGGTTGCTGGTCACTATTATACCTTTTGTGCACCTAGCTCAGAACTCTGTCCTAAAGGAACAGTGTTTCAAGGTCATATGTCTTTGCCAGCACTTCCAGCTGAGATCCTTTACCTAGAGATAGAGTTGCCAGCTGTTTGTTGGAAATTCTTGAAGATTTTGGGGGCAGAGCCTGGGAGGGTGGGATTTGGGAAGGGAACTGACCTCAGCCTGGTTTAATCTCATAGAGTCAATCTTTGAAAGCAGGCATTATCTTCAGGGGAATTGTAACCTGGAGATCAGTCATAATTCTAGAAGATCTCCAACCACCACCTGGAGATGCTGTGGCCTGAACCTACCTGGGTTCTTTTGTATGCAAAGCATGCTTTCCGTCAGTGAGATAAGATCCCACCCCTTACATCAAATTATGAAAATGCAAAACTTCCTTGGTTCCAATATATTTACAACCCTTTGGCAAGTACTGGGGAAATAGAAGGGAGATAAGGAGTAGGAAGGGGAATACAAAGAGTGGCAAGAGAATAATAATTTAAAAGGGTCACAAAAACCTTCACCTCTGAAACTCTGCTCAACCCTGTTGCCTCTGCAACATTAGACAGTGTCTAGGCAGGGAAGACTAATGTTTATAGCACCTTAAACAACATAAACACAAGGGAAAGTATGTCCCCAACTGTAATTGCCAGTTGTTCAGCTTCCCAGTAATTGGGCAGTGGAGGGCTTTCAGCTGCCAACATTACATGGAGTAGCATTAGAAGCTGCTTGCTCTGCCAAAAGCCTGGGTGTATTTCCGAAGACCTCCCTATCAATGGAGGCCCAAGTTCTCCATATGGCTAACGTGACCTTTTCCATCTTTGTCAGGCCAGGCAGCCAGCCCCCCTGCCTATCCCATTCAGACTTGGCAACAGTGATGCATGCAACAGTCACCTCCAGGTTCGACTACTCGCTGTACCTTGGCCTGTCCTTGAGATTGTTCCAGAAATTGCAAATGCTCCAAAATGTGGCAGAGTGTCCTTATGGGGACTCAAGTATGAGCACACATCAGGGGCATATCTACCTAAAACAGTGCCCCCCCACAGCTGCACCCCACACCTGCTGGATAGGACGCAGTTGAAGGCCAACAAATGGGGCAAGCAGGCTTGCCCCACCTCCCTCTCTATGTGGAGGGGGAAGCAACAGGTTCCAATTCAAGCCTGACCCCAGCCAGACTTAGACTGAAGCCAGCTGTTCTGGAACCTCTAGCTTTACAGTTGGCTCCGCTCCCGAAGCTCCACCTTCAGTCACACAGGGATTGGAGTGTGTGGAGCCAACAGTATAAAACTAGAGGGATCGAGAGCAGTCAACTTCAGGCTGAGCTCAGCTGGGGCTAGGCTCAAATGGGCTCTTGTTGTTCCCATCTCCATATGGAGATCAGGTGTGGCATACCCAATCTCCATGTGGAGATGGGGGCAGGATGAGTCCCACTCACTGGCCTTCAACTTCTCTCCCTCCTGAATGAAGAGTTCCCAACTGGGGCAAAGGGTGGGTGTGTGTGGCCACAGCCGCATAATGCACCCCCCAGAAGTGGTGCCTGGGGCTTGAGAACCCCTCCCCTCTAGATTTGCTACTGCCATATACTTGACCTTTCTCTGTATCACTCCCAGAATACATTTCTGTCCTCTGGAAGTAGTCTACTACGGTCTTCAGGGCCTGTAAGACAGAAATGTTCCACTGGGCCTTTGATTGAGGCAGGTACTGTTTACTTTCAATGTTGCTCCCAAATCACTCCTACCACCCAACTTTTTCTCCATCCTTTTTTTTAATTAAAAGAAAAAACTAGTGTATTTTAGTTAAGAAGGGAAGATTTAGAAATTGGGCATGTGTTTTAATTGAGTCTGTCTGACAAAAGCCATCTGAATGCAATAGTTTTAATCTTACAGTATTATTTATTGAAGTATTATTGAATATATACAAAATGATTTTAATTGTTAGCTGCCCTAAGCCTGGCTCTCTGCTGGGAAAGGACAGGATATCAGATACATTTTAAAAAAAAAATAATGAGAAAACTTCTGCCTGTTCATGAGCCAGAGAAAACATATCTAAACCCCCAACTAATTGCTGATTCTAACAGAGGGTTGGCATGTGGATTTGGCTGTAGTTGGATTATGGGGTGGGACAAAAATTGGCAAAGGCATTGTCAAAACTGGCAGGGGAAGTACAATTAAGCCCGGGCTTAGATAAAACGCTTGTACATAAATTCAAGGTCTAGATAGATTCTGGGCAGGCACCTCTGACATGAAAGTAAGCTCCCAGCCACCTCCTTCCCACTTTCCCAGCAATTATGCCCAGCAAAATAGACAGATATGTTCTATCTGTAGTCTAAAACTTGTGTATGGAAAAGGAAAACAAAGTTTATATTTCACCTTAGTATGTGACTCTTCTATTTTCCCTGGAGCTTAAGTAGGTGTGTTAGGAGGAAATACCTGTCTGGGTTGTTTTTGGGATGGTTAACGAATAGTGAACTGGTCTGCTTTTGTGGAATTCTGTCTCTCCAACTGTAGTCTTTTGCAAACTCTTTCTTTGCCCCTTAAAGTGTCCTGCGTAAAGGGGCAGGCACCGCTGCTGTTACCTAGGGACTAAACTTGATTGACAACTTGTTTCCCAAGGAACATAGGTAGGCTTATTTTAACAAGCCTTCAAAGCAATGGAGTTATTCAGAACAAGGATCATGGAAGCTTGCTCAAGACAGTTTGATGTGCATCAAAGCTCCCTCTCGTGTGAAATCAAGTAAGCATCTATTTTACCATGAATATGTCTGTATGGGTAAAACCCAGGAAATATTATCATCTATGAAATGGCACCTCAGAAAACAGAAAATGTGCCTCCTCTCATATATTAGTTCATACTTTAATAATTATGTGGAGTGGAGCTTTTGGCAGATGCAGTGCCTTCTAAGTGTTGCAAAGCAAAAACCCCAAGTCTTCGCAAATCCTGCATCATCAGAGCAAAGGAGCCTGGCCCCGCATAGTTGGCAAGGTGGCCTGCAGAAAGCTAGTGCAGTACAGAAGATATCTTGGTGCTCTGAAAATAAATTAGGCAACAGTCAGTGCAAGTAATTCATAGATAACAAGTGAGGGACTTGGAACATACCGTAAGGGAACCCACTTGGTTGTTACAGAACAGGGATGTATAGTTAAATCAGAATATCATCCGTTTGAACTAAGCAGATGCCCAGCTAGTTCCAAAGTACTGAACGGGGAAGGTGGACTTTGAGACTTGCTCAGTCATGATTCAACAAATAGAAAGCAGGAACATCAGGTACCAGAACTTCTCTCCTCGCTCATTGGTATACAAAAGTACAAGGCTGCCATCTAGTGGGTAGAAATAAGAAAAAAATTTTCACAGGTACTTCCCATTTTAATACAGTTTGGGATGTACTATTCTTAGGACATATAAAGGGATATATAGGGATACATAATGACAGGCACAATCCCGAAATCAAGTCCTGTCTCTCACCAAACAGGATTATCAGCAGCCCGTATCCATTTTCTGCACCCCCAGGCATGCTCCCAATGCATGGCACACACACCCATCCCCTTGTAGCTCCGCCACTGTTCCAGAGTAATACAAACAAGATAATAGATGATCTCAGATTTTACTCAAAGAAAAGGTGGAAAGTAAATGCAAAAATTGTTTCACTATATACATTGAAAATGAAGGCTGGCATCATATAAAAGCAATAACCTTTGTCCCTCATGAATTTTACTGTTGTCTACCTATTGAACACATAATGTAGGTGTATTCATGTCTCTGTTACAGTGGTCAATATGGATAATTTACCACAGGTATTCCTTCATCATTACTGCTGATGTTCAATTATTTGATTTTGAATAAAAGAGTAAAAGTTGGAAGCCAAAGGATAAGCCAATGATGTTGTTCAATATACATGCACTGGCAGAAAGCTGCAAAATCCACAAGGGGCCATTATAGTATCACTAACAGACATGGTATGTGATAGTTTGATATTCCTAAAAAGGCATTATTGTGGCTACTTGGCTCTGGGGTTCACTGATTTCTCACTTCAGAGAAAGTACATCTACATAGGAATAAAGTCTTTCCTTGTATGAATCCCAGTTTGGGCAAGAGGAGCAAAAGCATAACAAAAATTAGTAGCTAATTTGATAATTACTTCAGACTTTCCCTCTAGGTTTTTTGTTGTTGTTCTTATGGGTTTACTGTACGCGTTTTCCCTGAACATCTTGGAAATTCATTTCAGTGTGTTCCCATGGGTCCTGAACCAAATCAGAAACGACTACTGGCAGGTTCTATCCTACCACTTGCTCAGTAGAGCCTTTATTCAGAGGAACAGTCTCTTGCCCAAGAATAAGCCTCCTTCTGATTGAGGAAAGCTCTGCTTGGGTTACCTAGTAATGGGTTGGCACTTTTTAGGATACTGGGAGTAAAGAAATGGGGGTGGTGTTGAAGTGATGGTAGTGGCATGATGTCACTTCTAGGTTTCCCCACATCACATCAATGCATCAATGATGAGAGTATTGTGTTGACATCAATGAATCAATAATGAGAGTATTGTGTTGACACAACAACATTGCTTCTGGATTTACCCCAGCAGTGACATCTCATACTCAATCCAACAGCAGTTTTAAGCACATTTCCCACCCACCCCTGGGGGCTTCTGCTGGGAGGTCTGCTGCTATAGTGGGGTCCCCTGGCAGCTAGGCTCCACACTTAGCTGAGTGGCACAATAAACAATAAAGCAGTGGAAGGACAAGACACTTTTTCTCCCGAAGAAGGCTCCACATTTAGACTTGTATTTACTGGAACATTTTCATATACAGAATGATGTCCACCCACAGAGTGTGTTTTCTCATCGTCCCCATCCTGTTTCCACTCCCCCATATTTCCTTAATGCTGGTCCTGAGGGACAGGGGGCCACCAAGAAGAGCATTTCATGGGGCATTTTTGGCTGCAACAACAGGGAGGAATATGAGAGATGGGGAAGTACATCATTTTTTTTATTTTGGAATTTTTCAGATTTGGGTTTAATAGTCCCAGAAATTTTTGAAAATCTAAAAAAGCCAAATCCTCAAATCAGCTTTCGTTGGGGTTTTCGAAAGTTTTCAGGTCTATTAAACTTGCACATGAAAAATTCTTGCTGCCGCAGCAGGGAGGCATAATGCTGAACGGCGAATGCTGAGTTTCTGGAGCCCAGCGTTCAGTTCTGCGCCTGCCACCTCTGAGCCCGCATGGAGCAGGAAGGCAGCAGACGTGTGCAAAGCTGATTACTGGGCTCCTAGAACCCAGTGTTCAGCTCTGCGCCTGCTGCTTCTCAGCTCCATGTGGTCATGCCAGATCATGCCAAAAAAATTCAGCATGATTTGGGATCTGCATTGTTGCCAGATCCCTTTTCATTGCTGCCAGGGGAGGGAGTGTGTGTGAACCCCCCCCCATACTGATAAGGTAGGAACCCCCCCCCCCAATACTGATAAGGTATTTTTTGTTTTTTCCCATTTGGCTTTTTGCCAAATGAACATCCCTAGCATTGCACTGTATGGGCAGAAATCATTCTGTCCATGGAAATTCTCCTAAAGTGGTCAAACATGAAACATCTGTGATTTCATAAGACTGGACAATGCAAAAGAAGTGACTGGTAAAGGACAAAATAAACCAGAAGTTCCTGAGGAATGTTGGAAATGAAACAGAAACTATCATGAAACAGAAACTATCATGAAAATGTATATTGGAACTAATTCATGAAGATCAGACAGGATTTGTGCCCCAAGATATATGAACAATTATATTAGATACATAATAAATGCAATAGAATATGTGAGGGGGGGGGAGAGAGAAAACGTTTCTTTTAGATGCAGAAAAAAGCTTTTCACAATGTATCTTGGTCCTTCTTAATGACAATGCTCCAACATATGAACTGTGGAACAAAATTTTTGAATTGGATCCAAAGTATTGACACTAAATAGCAACCAAGAATTTTAATAAATGGGACCATGGTAGAGAAGATCAAGGTAACAAATGGTACTTAGCAAGGCTGCCGCTATTACCTATTTTATTTATTCTAAGAATGGAGATTTTGGCTTAAAAAATTAGGCAAGATAAGAGGAATTTTGGAATAAAAATTGTCAATAAAAATTGACTAAGAGTACAAAAAATGAAAATCTATGCAGACAACATTGTAATATACATAGAAAAAGATATGTAATATACATGGAAAAAATAACACAATGTGTTATAGCCAGAAAAAAAAATTTAGAAACTTATCTGACAGAACAATATACTTTTTCAGGAAAAATATCAAAAAGTATGGACCAGTTTCAAAAAAGATCTTCAACGATGGGAAAAGTTAATAATTTTGTGGTTAGGGAGAATGTCTGCAATTAAAATGAATTATTAACTGGAACACAAAAAGAGGTTGCCAACATCAAAATATATACACTAGGTGAAACCAGATAAGTCAGCAAGTTGGTTTATAGTTCAACTAGCAGGATGCCCGTGCTTCGCTACGTGGTTTGTAATATGTTTGTAATCTGTTTTGATTGTATTTGGCTAACCTTCTTATTTCAAATATTACCAATCTATACATTTTAAAAAACCTAAAGGAATGGCACAGAACAGACAACATCTGGAGTGGAAAAAAGCCAAGAATAATATTCAGTGTATTATAAAAAGAGAGAATGTGGATGAACCCAAGTACAGAGATAGCTTGTGTCAAACCCAGCAGAAAGCTGCAACCAACAATCTATGGCTGATTCCGCATGAGCCAAAAACAGTGGTGTGAAAACGGTGTGAAAACAGTATAAACCCTTTTACACCATTTTAAACCCTTTTACACCATTTTCACACTGTTTTCACACTTCTGTTTTTGGCCCATGTGGAATCAGCCTATATTTATAAACGCGAAATACCACTCACTGACTGACTGACTCATCAACAGAACTCAAAAACCATCAAAGCCACACACATGAAATTTGGCACACCTGTTTCTTACGTACTCCAGGTGCTCACTAAGAAAGGATTTTCCAAAATATTCACTTTCACTCGATTTATTACCTATTTACTGTTTTCACTGCTCATCTCTGGCCATCTGGGCGAACATTCTATGGGCAAACCAACCGCTCAGTCCACAGACGTGCTGCACGAACATTCTAAGGGTGACAGTTACACACCAGCAGCTTCATGTCCTTCACCAACTGCACTCTACCACCGCCCTCCACAACGCATGTGAACATATTTGAAAACAAACCCATCAGTCCACAGACAGGCTGTGAGGAAATATGCTGCATGTCACCCCAAAGTTCACAAACAGGTTGCAAAATAGTATGCTGAATGTCACGCCAAAGTTAACAGACAGGCTGTGAAAAAGTACTCCTCCATCCACTCTCATGTTAACAACACCGCTGCAGCCAAATACTATCAAAACAGATTGCAAACCACACTATCACCTTGGACTACTAAACATTTGTCAGGCTTTGCATATGGATATCAGATTGCTTACTGTGGAGACAAGTTTATTGCTCTCGGCCTCCGATCACCTGGTGCTTGGTGTCGTGCTCTGAAGTGGCGGGATGAGTTCCCAGGAATGTGCTGCAGTGGTGGTACAGTCCAGCTCCCTGCCCTTCAACCCTACCCTGAACCTCTTCACAGCCTTCTCACTCATCATCATCCAATGGCAGAACACTTCCTTTCTGCATCCTGAAAATACGACTGCTTCCAAGTGACGTCTTTTGGAGCCCACCAGGTGAAAGAGAACAATTTCATGCCAACATTCAAAGTGCATGGACAGGTCTACTGAATGCTGAATGTCACCCCGAAATTCATAGAAAGGCTGTGATGAAGTATGCAGACTGTCAACCTGAAATTCACAGACAGGCTGAGAGCAACTATGCTGAATGTAACCCCGAGGCTAACAGACAGGCTGTGAAAAAGTATTCCTTGACCAACCCTCACATTAACCAGACCGCTACAGCCAAATACAATCAAAACAGATTACAAACATATTACAAACCACGTAGCGAAGCACGGGCATCCTGCTAGTTGAACTATAAACCAACTTGCTGACTTATCTGGTTTCACCTAGTGTATATATTTTGATGTTGGCAACCTCTTTTTGTGTTCCAGTTAATAAAAACTTACTGCATTTGTTTAACTTTTTGAAAGCATAAAAGCCTCTTGTGCCTTTCTTCAATTTGGAAAGTCTGACAGGAAAAGAAAAGGGTTTGGGGAATTTTATATTTATAATGTAATTCTCTGTCTCTACTGAGTAGTTTATTGTTCTTTTATTTGACTCGTTTTTTTTAAAGATAGGACATCAATGTCCATTACACTACCTTTGTGCCAAAAACAGTTGATGGCTGCTCAGTGAGCCCTCACAGTGACAGTTATAATTTTGGTGGGAAAACCTTCCTGAGAATACCTTGCCAGGGCAGGACAGAGGAGGTCATGATATCATATATATGAAGGAATGGGGGGGATTTATGAACTAAAGAAATCAAGCTTCCCCAATGTCTGAGAGAATTGGTAAGATGGTATATTTCTCCCAAAGATATAGCAAAAACCAATTGTAAATACTATGGGAATTGTTGGAAATGCCAAAATACGGATGCATCTTTCTATCACATATAGTGGTCATGCAAGAAAGCAAGGAAATATTGGGTAGAGATATTTTATGTTAAAAGCAAATACATTTAGATAGATGTAAAAAAATAAATAAAAGAATCACCAAGTCAGGCCAAGATTGTGCCAGGGGGTCCAATTTTTTGTCAAACCTATGTCAAACCAGAATAAAGGGTGATGGTTACAAGCCCTGCAAAAACCATTGTGATGTGCAGAAGTCCTGCAGAACACAGGCACATTCTGACAATGAATGTCTAACTGAAGGAGCCCCCCCCTTCCTTTACAGCCTGTAGTCAGCATTTGCAAAAGGATCCAAAAAAAGGCGGATGAATAGTTTCTGTTGTATTTTCCTGTTTTATTTTTAGCTGGAAAAATACCTGTTTGATTTTTGGGGGGCGACTTTTTTCCAGATCAGTTTTACTGAATGCTCATCCCCACAGACCAGTGGGCTGAAAGTTCTGCTAGTCTGGATTCAATCCACTGCTTCTAAATCTTCGGTTTAAGCTTTCTTTCCCAGTCCTTAATTCTATGACATTTCATGTGTCTATATGCCTACAGGAAAAAGACAGACACATTTAGTTTCTGATTTCTGGAGTAACAGCATCAGGTGCCACTTGGCGCTCATGGGAAAGCTTCCATGCTTATCAATAAACATCCCCTAAATAACCTGTTTGTCCTGTAGTTATTTTAGTAAAAGTACAGGGGGAGGGAAGGCAGGAAGGAAAAAGAATCACAGGAATTTTTAGAGTTCTGAGAAGCTAGAGAAGTCTTGGTATCTTAATACTCAGCTAGCATTTGTTATGGAACTGGAGAAATTTTGATTGAAACTCAATTCCTTTTCTTAATGCAGCACAGAAATAAAATACAGCTAAAAGCTGTTATTCATTCAATTTCATGTAATGTTGATGTAAGACGATATGCACATTTCCACATTACACAGAACCCTTTGGGTAACGCTCATCATGATGAACTAACATGGGGCTGCCAGAAAAAATGGAACCTGAGCTGCATTCTTCCAGGCCTTAACTAGTGAGGTAACTTATTTCATGTTCAAGCATTATCACTTTGTGCATTCCCTTGCGCTTGCCCAGTATGATTGACTGCCATTGACAGTAGTGGGGAAACATATCACAACAGGCAGAATTTGGAATAAGTTGTGCTACATGTTGCAAACCAGAAGGTCAAGTAGCTTCACCTCTATCATGGAAATACAAGAGGAAAGTACCTGGTTTAGAGCTAAATTTATAACCAGCTGACTTACTTATTTAGTCACTTCAGGTAAATGGTTCCAGTGTAGTGGTTAGCAATGCTTGATTTAACCACAGAGAGACCGAGGTTCAAACCCCACAGCCAGAGGTGTAGCAAGGGGGAAAAGCGTCCGGTGCACTGGTGCATCCTCTGCTCCTGTCCCGCCCTGGAACGCCCCCGCCATGTCCTTGCCACACCCTCACAGGGATGTGGGGACCCCCCGCCCCGTTGGAGCTATGCCTCTGCCCACAGCAATACCCAAATGGGTAATTTTGAGCTAGATACTTACTCTCTCAAGCTAACATACTGATAGGATTTTTTAAATGAGGATAAAATGTAAATAGAGAGAAAGATGAATACCACCCTGATCACCTTGGAAGAATGTGAAATAAGTATGTAATAAGAAACAAGACAGTAATTAGCATATAGTACAGGACGTAGGCCATTATGTTCAGGAGCAAACTTGTTACATACTGTAGGAAATGATCCCAGTCCCTCAGCTGATCCATTGCCAGTATTATGAATTCTGATTCTCTTAACCTTTTCTCCTATTTGAGAAGGAGATACATGCTCAGAAATGTGGTCATGTTGGGAGAAATCTTCATCACTGTTCTGTTTCTTGTTTGCTTACTAATCATAATCAGGTTGCTGATAGCTTAACTGCCCAGATGCATCCAATTTTATTGAGATGCATCTGTTTTAAATTCCAGCCTGCTTTCTGGCAGCTGCCTCATACTGCCATCATTTGCCACCTCTAATTTTAAAAGGCACATAGTTAAAAGGGAAAAATCCATTTGAGGTTTTTGAAGAGAGACTGTGTGCCTTTGGGGTTTGCTCATGACGCATAGGTGACAAACTCGCGGCCCTCCAGATGTTATGGACTACAGTTCCCATCATCCCCTGCCAGCATCATGCTGGCAGGGGATGATGGGAGCTGTAGTCCATAACATCTGGAGGGCTGTGAGCTTGACACCTGTGAAGCTGATGTTGTGATCACTGCAACAATAGATGCTGCTGACTGTGGAGGCACAAAGAACAAGCAATATGTTGTATCCTGTATTGGTCACTTGATTCATTCATCTGCAGATCCAAAGAGAAAAAAACCACAAGCAATGTTTTACAGATTGGTTAGTGTAATGACTTGACCATGACCCTGGGAGGGGTGACATACCACTTTTATGGTAAATAAGGCCATTGCATTTGCAGACTGAAACAAAGTGACTGCAATTTATTTATTTTGTTACAATTTGGTCCTCATGCAAACAGCTACTGTACAGACACAAAGCTGCTCAATACATTGCTCCAGATCAACTTGGACAAGAAACATCCAGGCAATCTGGCCAGGAGGGAGCTCCATTATGGTAATTTCACCTATGACTCTGTGTTCCTGTCAAAATTCTCAGTAAGCCTAGTGGCATGTAGAGATTTTCTTTCGCTTACTATACCCTCTCAGTCGGAGCCTTATGACTCTAGCTTCCACCTTTACCCAAAGAGTTGGTTCTGGTGATTATATGAAATATATGTCAACAATCAACCCTTTTTCTTTTGCTTCTCTGACCACTAGACAACATTGCATTAGTGATACAAGAGATGTGTAAAAAGTGCAGAGCAGGCCCCTAATATGTGACCTTATGGTGTTCTATTTACATTCATAATGCTTTATTAGCCAGCACTGATCTCAGAGCCTCTTGTGCTGGCATCCGCAGTTCCCATGATTCAGGTTCTTAGGAAGATCAAACTCCACAGCATTTACCAGATTAAAAATGTGCTACATAACTTTACTACTAAAAAGACCTACAGCTACAGATTTAGTTCGTTCACATCAGTACATGAGATCCAGTTCTCACAGCTTCCTTTGACTCTCCTCCTTGGTCACCCTCCCATAAATGTATTGCCTTTTCCAGTCTGTTTCCCATCAGTATTGCAGGGCTCATTCCGTACTAAAGGGCAGTTTTGTTTTGTTTCCCAGCCCCTCTGCTTCACTGGACTTTTCTCAGTCCTCTCTCCTCTTTCAGGCCCATCTTGTTCCCATTTCTAAAATGGACTACTTTCTTCAGCCACATTTCCTCTTCTTCTGATTTTCTGATTTTCTTCTGATTTTCATCTTCTACCTATGAGACCCTCTCTACCCCACTATCCCATCTTACTAACAGAACACTGATTTCTCCTTGAAGGATCTCTTTATAGTCATTCCCAGACAACCCTACCCCCTTCCTTTCTTAATAATAACAGCAAGGTTTCTTAACTTTCTGTTAATTAAATTTTCCTTTCACAAGAATTGTATCTGTAAATTTTCTGTGACATCACAACAATACAGCCTACAGTACCCAGGGTTCTTTCACCTTTTTTCAGTACAATATATATGGAAATAAAAAACAGCCCCCACTTTTGCAGTTTAATCATGCTGAAGTTTTGATGTGGTATCACCTTCATATCAAGTTAAAATAAAATATATGTGTGTGTACCCTGGAGGCTCAGCAAAACCAATCTGTGATGGAAGAAATTCCTTCATAACTCCAGAATGTCCATAGAGGCATTACCTCCAGAGTTCCTGGCCCCACCCATATACACAAGAACATTGCACTACTGGAAACCAGTACTTTTGGCTCTCAGTGTACCCTAGCTGCCCTTCTGTGGAAGATGTTGGGCTGTTCCAAGAATGCAGTCCTGAATTTGCCTTGGCAATTATGCAGGTGAAGATCACTGTTGATCTCAGGATGTGCAAACCCCTAAGGAAACTGTTGTCTATCTTAATGAAATGCTTTTTGCTTCCCTCAAGTGTTTTGCCCAAACAGGAACCTTCAAATTCTCAAATTTATCTTGAGATTAAATTTGGGGGCAATTCTAGAGGCAGTCTGATGGTTTCTACATTGTGCTTCAGTGAGGGCAAAAGGTGTAATGTGAAAGTGTGAGGGGATGAGAGGGGGTGAAATACAGCCACCAGAGTGATTTCCCTGTGCAAAAAGTAGTGAGTCTTTATTCCTTCACTCCCTTAAATTTTGAAGATACAATTCCAGCAATCCAGACACCAAGCTGGGCGTTTCAAGCAATGGTATATTTCATATAATTGATTCTGTTTAAAATCTTATCATTTATAAAGCCATACAAGGAACTGCAATGAGTCAAGATAGCTGTACAAAGGGTAAGGAAAGCTTGACTGTGACAGTCCATTCACACATGACCTATGATATAGAATTGCCTTTTATAAATGAGTGACAAAAGTTATGGGCACAAAGATACAAAATATAAAGGAAAAGTCCATCTTTATAAATACATCGAAAGGGAGTTGATTCCGGTTCCCCTTCTTGCTCCTCTTCACATATATGCATTTCCACATTTACATTTAAAAAGAAAATTGGAAGGACACAAGCAGGGAAACAAAAAGTTCTGTTCCAAACAGTCATTAATACTGATCAGCAAAGAAATCTGTAACCATCCCAAAACAAACAAATGAACAAACAAAAATAGTGGCAGTCACAACACAGTAAAACAGAATAACATTCAGCAGTGGATCTTGACTATATTACTGACCAATATTTGGAAGGGGGGGATTCCATTAAAATCAATACAAATACTACTAAATAAACATTGTTAAATCTGCCCTGTTGAAAGCTACTTACTTTTGGGCAATTCCATTGATGTCTAGTGGATTTTTTTCAATTGGATTTCTCCTGATCAAGCAATTTCCTTCTGTTCTTTGTAACAGGTCAGCACATTAGTCCTAAACATTTTGTGTGCAAGGGTCCAAGGAAGGCATTTAGGAATGAAATGCAAGTTTTCCTTCTACAGGGCTTGGTATTCCTGTGCCAGGATCAGTTCATCGCATACTCTACTTAAATTGCTGCTTTTAAAAGTACCATATACAAGCACTTTTGGTAGTCCCTGCTGTTTTGGGAATAGTGAGTTGCATTGGCTTTTGTACTGGCTAGTGGCAAATTCGTGCAATAATGGGGCATTGGACAAATGAGGAACCATATGGAATTAAGCATTTTAATGTGGGTGTTGATGAACAGCTGAAAATTCTTTAAAAAGCTATAATGACAAAGAATGGAACCACTGATTTTTAAAGTCAACAGCAACATGTTAGGCTTCATCACTCTGCATGGCAGAATTTATGTCCATGCAGAAGACCTTTACTCACAGGCAGAATTAACTCGTTCAGTTATGCTTTTCTCCCATTCAGAATTTATCTGAGGATCTTAGTTAATGAAGCAGAAAAGTCAATGGAAATATTTTAGTTTGGATGTACTTGTTTTAAACAAATCACTGTAGACTCACTAAGCAGTCTTTATAAGAGCAAGATACGCAAATTGGTTCCTACTTCTAGTAGAGGATGGGGAAAGGGGATCCTTGTTCTAGGTGCCTCCCTGGAGATCAGCAAGATCCCGGGAGGTGTAACATTGAGAACTAAATCTAACCACACTGAGGAGCAGGCCATAAGTGGAAGTGGGTAGTACTGTCAAGCTCTGTAGGCTAGAGAGCCAGGTAGCTCTGTAGGCTAGAGAGCCAGTGTTGGAAGATCTATTAAGCAGCAGCATATTCAAAGGGAAAATATTTATGACACCACCACACAAGACAAAGAGGCAGTGACCCACTTCCCAGCTGCTTTAATGAGGTCTGGTTCATTGGTGACTCCTATGACCTCCGAACGGCATGAATGCTGGTACTATCATTGTTTTAAAAAACAAAAGCACAACCCTCTTCTGAATGCATAGAAGACAGATCCAGCCATGACTATTAACCTAAGATTGCCAAAGAATACTCATAGGGTCCCCAAGATTGCTTGTACTGCTGAAACTGATACAGAGCAGCAGACCATGGATCAATTCAGATTGATTTTGTGCCTTATATATTCCAAAAATGTGCAGCAATGAAGTAAGCATGAAATCTGTTCTGGGATGGATCAGACTATATATTTCTGTTCATTTACAACCTGACCATCATTTTGCCAAATATTTCCAGACACACCAACAGCCTGAAGCCAGCTTGAATCACAGTTGCTTTAAATTGACCAAGAGCCAATGACTGGTGACCATAAGATAGTGATCACCAGAAGATGAACTGATATGATGACTGTACGTTGACTTAATGCATCCAGCTTACAGTGCAGCTGGAAACAGGCTATTCTACTGGCTGGGTTTGAGAAGAATAGAGAGTGTGATAGACCAAAGCAGTCTAATGATATAACTATCAAGTGGATATGTTAGATGTTTAATCCTCGCTACCCTAATGAGCTGATCTCTGCAGCCAATGAACATCAAATCATCTTTGCCAATGCATGAAATTCTGCTGAGCTGCAACAGAAAAAACACTGTCTACAATGCTTCCTTTATATTCATCTCCGAGGAGTTGGGAGGACAGATGTATGTGGCACGGAAATGGTCTCTTATTTGAGATTATACTTAAGTAACAGCAGCAATGTTAATGGAAAATCTGGGGCAGCTACAGTTTTTTGAAGAATAAGTGTTATGGGCAAGCAAATTAGGGAATAAGGCTGTCTGAATGGCTTTGCTCCTGTCAACTGTCCTGAAAACTGCTGAATTGGTTTCTCAGATTATCAAGTAAAATCTAAAGATACTTAACCACACCCAAATGTTAAGAGGTGGCCACAGCTTCAAAACTGTCTGGAGAAAACCATACACTAAATCACCATCAGCAAGGTTTAAAAACAAAACAGCACAAGACAAACAAAACAAAAACAAAAAAGGAAAGGAAAAAGGCACATACAATAAATGTACAACCAACACTTAGAGAAAAGTGCATTTCAAACAGGTATCTTTGGCAATATTATGCAGTTCTTTGTGTACAGAGCGTGTTTGTGTGCAAGTGTATAAAATATAACACCTATTGAAAGAGTAGAATTATTATTACATTGCATACATGGGAGAAATCTACGTTAAACATCAGTCCCAGATATCAGAAATGAGGCTGTTCAAGATGGGGGAAAAAAGCCTTCTCTTGTCCTCTTTAAAAAAGGCAATAAACAAAGGGCACAAGTTTTTTAGGAGATTGTAGGAGCTCCTCAGGTTTATGGGTCTGGCAGCAGGCAAATTGATAAGACTAGAATGGGTATGTATGTGTGTGACCCTTGGGCCACAGCAAGTCAACAAAGAAAGCCAACCTTCTCCCCCAAATAAAAAACCCTAAATAAGGCAGCCTGTTGTGCTACTTGTATCCTGGACAAGCAGCTAGATGGGTGCACGGCTAAACAACAGGGCCCGTCTTAACAGTCAGCGCTCCCTCCTTTCCTGGTAAAGATGACAGGGAGAAGAAAAGGCAAGAAAATTTAATCCCCCTCGGAATTGTGAGGGTAATTATGGTGAGGTTCATAAACTATGTGCCTTCCCACATTTGCCAGCACTGTCTCGCCATCCATAACAAATGGAGAAGAGGTCTGGGCTGAGATTCCAGCCTGCTGGGTGTCATGCCTGCTTGGGGACCCTGTTGCAGGAAGGAAAGGACAGGTGAATAAAGTCTTCCCCTTTCTGGTTTAAATCAAGATACCCAAAGGAAGTGGAGAGTCTAGATGGAGCCCTCATTGTTGCTAGACCACTGCTGGTGGCTCTTTGGGGTTATCTGCCTCACGCAACACTTTTAGACTCCTGGCTCTACAACCACACAATGAAAGAGCTGTGGAACTGGATCAAAATAACTCTGGGATGATAAATGTAGCATTTACTCCTAAAATGCAGCTTTCATCTTGGATGCAAACTAGAAAAGCAACAGGTTACAAAATGTGATTAGTTTTTGTCCTTTATTAAAAAGTCAGCGAGTGAGCCTTAAACTTTCCATCTTCAGCTAGTGAGTTAGTAAAGGAGCTGTGAGCTGGTCACACCTGGAAGTCACTAAGTCGGTTGACTTACATGTGCCTAACCTGATAATATTTATCGATAGGTGATTGCTGGATGCTTTATATCAAGGTTAATTCTTTTTAATGGCAAAATAAAAATGAACCATAATATTTCTGTACCCCTCTTTGTGGCAAGATAGCAGATATTGAGGGGGGTTTGCAATTTTTGAAAGCAGTGAAAAAATGAAGTCTGAAAAATAGAGACTTTCAAAAATATATATATATATATATTTATAATATTTATATATCTATAGACACAGTGTTTCTCTAATTGGTTAATGGCGGGGTGAGACAGTTGCATGTGATGGAGGGAATCATCTTGCTTGAATTTTGCAGAAGGAGGGAAATATTTGTAACCAACATAAAGAATAAACTACACCAGTTTTCTGCATCTGTTGAGGATGGGGATGCAGAGCCTGGGTGATAACATCAAAAACTGACGCTCCCACTCTATCCAAGTGCCTGTCTCGACAGCAGCTCTTGGATGCCAAACTCATGCTCCAGAAATGAGTCTCTCTCAGCACACTTTCACACATACGTACACCACTAATCCTTGCACCACTCGGCAATGAAATAAAATCCATACATGCTCGCTTGCTCAGGGAGATTGCTAAACATGGGGGGAGGGGGATGAGAAATGCCACAGGACATTTCCTTCTGGATCAAATATCAAAATATATGGCTTCAAGGGGGTGGGATTGACATCACCTTTTGGAACCTTGCCCATGACACTGAAACTAACCAACAAAGCAAACTGCTCTGAAGGACACCAACAAAAGTCTATCCGGGGGGGGGGGGGGGGGGGCACATATTGAAGGATCTAAAAGAAACAAAAGCAATACGGCAAAAAATAAATACTTTTTTGTGTAAATTTAACTTTTTAAAATTTTGATTAGTTTACATTATTTTGTCAGTATATTTCATACATACATACATAAATACATATATATATTATCAAGACAATGAGAGAGCCACACTCTCTAGGAAAATTTAGGTGACTGCATGACTTGAAATTCATATCTTGACTTTTAGTGAGTGCTTTATACGGAAGCATCTCATTAACACGCAAAAGATCCCCATCCCCGTTTGAGCTTTCTTTTTATCAGAAACCAAGATGGCATTTCAGGCTCATCATCAGTGATTTTCAATGGAGGCTCTCAGCATTCGCCCTGCCTACCAAAGAACGTGTACTGAGACCCTCCCATTCAGGGTTATCAGCGGAGGACATGTGCTGCGGATGGCAAGCCAATGATGCCATGCATGCTTGCCTCTTGAGAAGCCAGTCCCCACTAGACCAGCTGACATGGCGAGCCAATAGCGATTTGCCTTCAACATGGGTCCTGCCTCTAGTTTAAGAAGAGACTGATGAATTCACAATAAACCCACAGGATTTGACATATGGCAACAGCTCATTGGCCATTTGGTACTTGAGTTCATCTCAGGGATTTGCCAAAAGCAGATGCTTGAGAGGATAGTGAGAAACTCTACGAGTGCTATTGAAAGTCTTTATGGAAAGATTACTTCAAAGTCAAGCAAAAGTCTTATGATAATTCAACTCTTACTGACAGAGGTACCCAGAGTCATTACTAGGTATCACTTTTATGGCTCCTGTTAGGAATGTCAAAAGCCATACTGGGGAAGGACTAATCTGTGATGTTAGCAAAAAACAAAACAAAACATAGTTCCTCTACAGTTGCTGCACCTAAACAACCTCATTTGCTGAGGAAATGGAAATGACTGGGCAATTGGGTGTTGGACTTAATGGCCCTTGGGGTCTCCTCCAAGTCTATGATTCTATGAATGCATGACATGATTTGCAAGGTAAAAGAACTGCTTCCCTGTCCATAAAAAAATGCATACCAAGGACAGCACTGCTAGCAGAGAGCTAGTTGGTCAGCGCAATAACTGATGCATGGAGAAGCAAAGCTTTAAAAAGTTAAAATCATGAACTAACTTTGCTATATACTGAATGCTGAACCTCCAGTGGGCAGATAAGTCAAATCTGGCCAATGATTTTTGGAACAGATGTGGCCATGCTTAAGCCAAAACTTACTTACTTACTTGGGTCTTTTAAAATTTTCTTAATGGCTTCAAAACAAAGATAACCCCTCCCCATTATCAGGTCATTCATCTTGCCTTTTGCACAACTAAATAATTTCCATGCAACATACAAAATCACGTGCATGTCTCCAAAAGGAGACGGAATAAACCTAGGCAGGGCCACTTTCGCCTTATACAGGAAAGGAATGGCATTCCGAAACTGCTGGTATTTTAACATTTTAGGGGCAGGAGGTCATGGAACAGCTTTTTTGACCTGCCATAGACCTCATTGCATAGAGACCAGAAGATATTATTTTGCTTTGGATAGCATGCTCCTGAAATTAGCTAAGGAGAGCCTCCTAGCTATTTAACTCTGTGTACAATTTTATATGTATACATGCATGTACATGTGTATGGAGTGTGCATGTGTGTGTTATTCTACTCGTAAAAATGAGAACTTCCCACCTGTAGTAGATATTGCACTACTAGCTGCTGCTCATGAGACTTCTCCTCTATCTGGGGCGATGGAGGCTCTTTTCCTTTGGAAGAAGAGGAGAACCTGGGCAATTGATAGATGAAGTTCTGAATAACCACTCAACATTCAGAGTTGTAACCCTAAACTGCAGATTTCCACAGATATGAATCAGGACATGTGCATATCACACAAAATGCATACGCCACACACACAGAGAGACACGCACACACATATACTTCATACATTCAGCAGTTGAGGAGTTGGGAGCAATTACTCTTGGAAATGAGTATCAATGATTGCTTGCTTGGTATGTCTCTCAGTGTGATTCCTGCAGCTCAGTTATTCATGTATTGTTTGCCTTATTTTCTAAACAAGCAACTACTATATACTCCCACCCCACATAGGTTAATAAGATCCGTGCTTTGGCCTGTGGGGCTGAATTCTCTGATTTCATGCTGATCCAAAATTGTCTCCAACTCTTGAACTTGGCAGGAAAGGTGACGGTGTCAGTTCCTTGGTTTCTGTTTATGTACGTACGTTTGGTTGGCTTGGGCCTTCCAACAATTCAGGCTATTTTTTTTTCTTTTCCCCGCCATCAGTTCACTTCCCCCTCTCACAATGCACTTGCTTGCACGCTTTCTCGGAACAGCTCCAAGTCCTTCTTCAAAATTCAAGGGCAAGAAGCCCCCTACAGGGGGAAAGGCAGCAGTTCATCTCTTCTGAGAGGAACCAAGCATGACCCTGGAAACAAAGTTGACAATGGCCGCAGCCGGCTGATCGGGATCCAGCTCAGCAAAGAGGTGGCAGACGTTGTCTGTTGTGCTGCCTTGCTTCCTGGCTACAAAGCCAAAGAGTCTGTGAAAATTATGAAAACATTCAGAGAGAAAATATATTAGAAAAGGAGCCTATGATAATCCACTGTTGTTTGCAGAGCCAGAATTGCCAGCTGACACCCTTGGATTCATATAAGGGTATCAAGTGAGTCAAGTAATCGTCTACATTTTCAGACCAAGGACCATGTTTAACCTCCCCTGGAAAACAGGAACCAGTTCTGATTTATTTTGTGCATGTATTTCTCCTCCTTGTCCTCTTCCACTCTTTTCCCAGGAACCTTCTGGGAATTCTACTTGGAGGTGAGGCTGGAGAGATATCTAATAGATTTCGACCCACACTTGACTACAATTCCCTGGATTTATGGAAGAAAGTCATGGCACTTAAACGAGTAGAGTATGAACCAGAAGGGTGTTATTACTAGGGATTCTTGAAACCTAGCACTTAGGCTTATTTCCTGTTTACCGGTAGTGATCAGGTAGCCAATTAACTAATTGGTTCTGCACCAGTTAGCAAATTGTCATACATTCACGGAAACAGGCCATTTACAGCCATTGGAAGCTGCTGGTCTTTTGATCTCATGGTTTTGATCTCATGGTTTGTGGCTGATTAGCTGGGAGTTGTGTTCTTCTGATATCCCATCCTGGGAACTCTGCAGTATTCTGGACTTGCTGACACATAGCAAATTTAGTGGGGAATGGGGAGTAGCCCAGTTAATTTTCTTCTAGCTCCCTCCTGCAAGGTGTCAGCAGATATCTCTTGTTCTCCACGGCCTGGCTCTTAGTTGGTGGAGAAAGAAAAAGGTTACTTCTCTTCTCCCTGTTGTGGCTGCAGAAAAAAAGGAGAGAATGTATTTCTCCTCTTCCTACTGCAGTGGGTAGCTCAGAGGTACTGCATCTGCCCCTTTCCAGCTTGGCAGAGGAAAAAATTATTTCTCCATTTTGCAATGCAGAGGTCAAAAACATTGCTTCAGTTCTCACCCAGTATAGAGGGAAGAAAAACAACCTTTTTTTTTTACTTTCCCTTCTGTAACTTCACTGTTTAGCTGGGGGTGGTGATGGATCAGAACCCAACTCCCAACTGATCCCTGATCAGCTTTATTTTGATTTTTGATAAACAAGCATCTGCAAATGAATTTGGAAGTAGTTTCAGTTGTTTATTGCAATCCAAACATATCCCTGATCAGCTAACAATCAGATTGGGGAGTCAAACAGGATAAGTTTGACTGCAGAACAGGTTCACTGAGAAATTCACAGTATCCCTTCTTCTTGTGTATTCTTTTGTGTCCGGCTTTGTCCTTTATTTTGCTGATGAGTGAAGATCTATATTCCTTGTGCCACAGGTTTTTTTCCAGTAGCAGTCCTCATTTTTCTGGGGCTAGGGGGAACTATTTTTAAGACCAAGGCACTATTTTTAAGACCAATTGCTGCACAATTGCTGTTGCCTCTCCTTACAAGAACCCCTCAAGTTTGGTGAAGATTGGTCCAATTTTATGGGCCTCCAAATCTTCCTCCACTGTTTTGGAGGACAAATGGTACACCCCCTTTGGGAGCCCATAAAATTGGATCCCTGCTCCAATCTTCACCAAACTTGGGGTTCTTGTAAGAAGAGTCATCTGAAGCAACACTGCAAATTTGTTGGCTCAGCCTCAAAAAAATCCCCCCCCCCTCGAGCCCCACAAATATTTCTGACAGGATTTAATAGATCTGAACATTTTTGGTTATTCAAAAAATGGTCAGAAAAAATGTACTTGTATGGGGATTTGGCTGTTTTTAAATTTTCCCAAAAATCTCCAAAATATTAAACTTGAATTAAAAAAATACCGGGAAAAAACTGGCACGCATCCTGTGGAAGCACCACTTATGATCAGTCTGAGATTTACTTGTAGTTCCCAACCTACTATTTGAAAACCAGTAAGATGAACTTTCTATACAAACATTCAAGTTGACATTCTACTAGTAGCATTTACGACATGAGGTACAAAATGAAGTGAAAGTGGTGGGAATTTAAATATCTTTGCAAGAAGGAATGGAGAACACTAACATTCCTCTCTGTAATTAAAAACAGGTTTTTTTAAAAAAAAATAGAACTTTTAAGGAAAGTTATAAATACTAGATTGAAGGAGAACAAAATGTGATCTGTCTCCTTGTCCTGTCATTTCTAATTAGAGACAGAAAAATCCAGACAGCTGGAGGTTCTAATAAAACACCCCTTGCTGCACATAGTACCTAAAATTAGTGGGGGCCCAAGGCCATTGGAAGCTGTCCTAAAGTTGCCAGCAGCAACTTGATGAGGAGATGGGTGAAGGGAAGAGGGTCACATTTGCTGGCTTCTTACTGTGAACTTACGCAGTGAGGAAAAAACTGTTAAACCCAAATATTTTATTTGTGTGTTTAATGGCTAAAGGTGGGCTTTACACAAAATTATGTTGGTGTTACATTTACATTTCAGGGATATTTTGCAGCTGAAATGTTAACTTTTTGTCTGTCTGGCCCCTCTCTTCAGGATTTCAGGAGCCATATGAAACCTGAACAGAATATATCATAGTGAATTCTGCAGTGTGATGATGTATGGGTTACAGCCAAGCTTTTAAGACAGATGGAAGGCAGTATGGTAGGGCCCACCCACATCTCATATGTTTATTTGTTAAATTTATAGCCTATACTTTTATAATTTGAAGAGCAGATTTTTAAAATGTTGCTACAAATTAACAATCCAAACAATAGAAATCGCAATTAAACCTCCTACCTTGTGACTCCCGACTCTAAAACTTTGCAGAGTATATTTGACCAGATATGAAAATGGGATGAGTGTTTACACTGTGGGCAATCACAGATCTTAAATACCACCTGGAAAGGGACGACCTGAACCTGCAGCTGCGGTGTGAACTCAGAGGCCAAAAGGAAGATTCACAATGCAGATTTTTGGAGCATGGAATCCTATTGCAAGATTAGAGCTGCATGCACAGATCACATGACAGGATTTTGACATCTAGTAGCCAGGGCTTTGTATGTAGTTCTAAGTGCTGTATATATAGGTACTATACTGAGCAGAGGGTTAGATTTGATAGCAGTGATCAACTGTGATGGAGCTCTTCAACTTAAGCCTTCTCCCTCCATCCCTGCCCAAACAGGAGATCTGTACTGTCTGTTCTGGCTGCACCAACTTTCTGTCTGGGAAATGAACACACAGGCTCTGTTGTTCGTAACTGGACTGAATAACATATATCTTGCTTTACAGCCTGCAAAAACATCCAAGTATGTTTTGATCATCAATGAACAGGGAAGCAGTGTAGTTACTGTCACTTTCTAACACCTCTGAAATTAGCCAGAACAGTACTCACTTTGCAGCGCCACCACCATCCGACTTAGTCCACCTGAGTAGAGAAGAAGAGTCTTTGGTTGATTACTTTTCACAGGGACAATAATAATTATGTAATGCACATCAATATGAAAGACAAACCTGTACCAGAAAGAAGGAAGGGCCTCAGTGACTAAGCCACCTTACGCCCTTTCCTCCGTCTTTGAAAATGAGCCAAAACTGCAGCCACAAATGGGGATGAGACCAATCTCCCTCGGTCTGCAAGACCTGATTTTGGAAAGTCTGGTGATTATTAAGGGTGGGGAATTGACTCTGATGCAGCTGCAGTTTTCTAGCGGACCACTAGGAAGCAGCAGACAATGGAATTGTGGCAACCCTTCTTGTGCTAGAACCGGTGTCAAACTCGCGGCCTTCTAGATGTTATGGACTACAGTTCCCATCATCCCCTGCCAGCATGATGCTTATAGCTAGAGGTTTTATCTAAAGCTGAACTGTCAATACTATAAAAAGCAGTAATGTGAAACAGATCAATGTGAAATGTCTATTCTCCAGAAAAATCATGTATCCAATCACACAGGATAAGAGTTTACAAATTCCATTCATTGTTGGTGCCTTCTTACATTTTTCTTTCGAACAACTTGAAAATGAATACCATTTTGAAGTAATGATATGAAGGATCCAAAATCTTTAGATGGAGTGTCTACAGAAACTACTGTGTTTCCCCGAAAATAAGTCCTATCATGATTTTTCATGATTTGTGGAAAATGCGTAAAATATAAGCCCTACTCTAAAAATAAGTCTTTACCTTGGGCTCCCTGCCAATGAGGATGCAGCTTGTGTCACACGTGACGGGGAAGCAATGGGGTGCCGAGAACCCACCTTAATGAATTAGTACCGTATTTCCCCCAAAATAAGACATCCCCCAAAAACAAGCCCTAATGGATCTTTTGGTGCAAAATTAGTATAAGACTCTGACTTATTTTCGGGGAAACACGATATTAACTAGGAATCTGCAGGAGTGTTAGGCTCCCTTAGAATCCCAAATGATGGTATTGGCCAACCTTGGTCAGTTCTTCCTTACAGTATCTACATTCTAGTAACGATTAAGCTAATAGTGCAGTATGGCCTTTCATATGCCATCTTGTTCAGCTACAGGCATTGCTCATCAATTCAGAATTTTTCAGACACTTCCAGGTGCTGTTTCTTTAATTTTGGAATGCGTACAAATTAGAAGCCTTTGACGATACAATTAGGAGTTCCTTTACAAATATGGTATCTGACAAAAACAAAAATGTTTCCAGACAATGATCTATATCCCCACAAGTGGCTCTGTGGTTTTGGCTTCCAAAAACTCAAACAGTATTTTCACTCACTTTCTTTCCTGTGGATCCACATCACAAAAGGTGACAGTGTTTATGGGATAATGTCGTCTGAAAAACAGCCTAAAACAGAAACACAGATAAGTGTACATTATATAATTATATGAAAGTAAAGAGACTATGAATCCATACAGAAAACTAACCGACCCTTGAATGTATTACAGTGCAATCCTTAAAGAAAGTTACTCTAGTTGAAACCCATTCACTCAAGTAACTCGACATATTCTGCTTAGCAGGATTTTACTGCACATTAGGCATGTATGATGGTAAAATTATCATATTTAGTGGCCTCATACCGGTTCACTTCAAGGCTGATGAAACATTACTTGGCAGAAAATTACTGTGTGCAAAATCCCAAGGTCTCTATTGAAGATATCATTCTGCCTATTATGACAAACCAATACTTTAAAATAAGTTGTGATGATATTGGGGAAATAGGATGACAAAGCTACTCCTTTGAGGTATACAGTGAGTTGGAAAATTCTTAACAATACCAATAGGGTTACATAAGAACAGAACTCTTCTGTTTCAGATCCACAGACTACCAAATGTTCCAGATCAAAGCTTGCTCTTACTTTCTCTGGTTGTCTGTCAAGGTGATTCCTTGTGTCGAAACTTTGAAATGGACAATAGTAGCAGAAGGTGGTGTGTCAGCAGCCAATGTCTCAGTGATAGCTTTGGCAATGGCCTGTGGACCTGTTAATGATTCCATCTCCACCGAGTTGATAAAGAGTACATTGCAGGCTGGAAGTAAAATGATACATGCATCAGTGGGATAGAACAATGCGAGAGAGGCATAAAACAGGCAGAACTATGCTTGCACTCCAAGAAGAACAATGTAAACCTGTTTGTAGTATATTTTGTATCTGTCCATATAACTTCATGTCCCAGTAAATGTGGATTACACTAGGGAAGTTAGATTCAGAATCCAAGCATCTTTTTGTATCAGGTCAAAACCAGAACTTTTTGCTCCTGATTGCTGACCTTTCAAGGTCTGAAAAGCAGAAACCTGGCTAAAAAAATCACAGAAGAATGGCTTCTAGAGTAAGTGAAACCAACATGAAATGTAGCAACCCTAGTTTATAAAGTCTTCAGGTGCTGTTTATCTCTGAAGCTAAGGCTGCTATCCTGCAGACTGTGACTTCAATGGGATTTAAGACATTACTGTGCTTTGCTTGCCCACTTCACTCACTCACTCACTCTCTCTCTCTCTCTCTCACACACACACACACACACACACACCATGCCTAAATGACAAGAATTATTATGGTTCCATTGTCCATTATTTGCATTTTGATGGATGATCGATGTAGGAATACTGTAAACTCAAAAGGAAGTAACCCAGAGCCCTTTTATCAAAGGCTGATTTTCAAATAAGCGACTGATTTTGTGTCCACTTATCAAATTCAGTGACATGTAAGTCATACAGTGCAACCTTGGTAATCGCCGGTAATCCATCCGGTGGTGCTCAGCGAACTCTGAAACCGGAGTAAACCAAGGCTATGCCATTTGTTCAAAAAGCATAAATTTGCACAAACGGCATAGGTGAACACCGAGGTGCCCGGCGGCAACCAAGGAAGAAAAACGGCCGGGCGCAACCAACGAACTCCGAACCCAGCGTAAACCAAAGGTGGTGATTACCGAGGATCCACTGTACTAAGACTACAATACAAGACTAAAATAATTAGCTTTTCTATTTATACTACTTGCCTGCTCCCTGCTTGAACAAGTCTGTCGCTGAGTTGCTTGATGAAGTTGTCTCTTTTGTTTCATCCATGGGATCTTTTTTAAAAAAAATGCAAAGCAGAAGGAAAGTTATTGATTGTTGGTAAGAGTTCTATTAAGATCACAAACTTAAGTCCAGTTAACATATCCATAAATAAAACACTGTCTTAAGGCACCTTTAAAACCAACAGATTTAAGCAGCAATTTACTAGCCTGAATGAACACAGGCCTCATGTGGATACAGCGGGTCTTATGTGCATACTGTGTCGAGTTGCAACTGGCAACACCAGCAAGGGGCTTTCAAAGCAAGTGAGAAGGAAAGGCTGCCTAATGACCCTGCTTAGCTTCCAAGCTCTGACAAGATGAGGCTATACCAGGCTGCCTTCCCTCTCCAGTAAGTCTTATTTCTGATTAAATATGCAGAGGATCAGGCTGTTACTGTGGCAGAGAGCAATCTGCCCAACTATCAGCAGTAGAGGATGGGGCTTACTGTCCATCTATCACCCTCCCCTCCTATGAACTGTTGGCTGCCTTTGTTTCTGGAACTCTGATAGGTGTTTGGGTGGGGGAGTAGATTGGTCTTATGCTGTTGGCTTTCAGCACTTGCTCCTGCTATTATCACTTTCAAGGAGACACTCTCAGAGTAGCACTAGAGAATGATGTCCCTCTAATGCAGAACTTTGAATTCCAGGGATTGTTGATCCCATGAAGCAGTCTTATACTGAATCAGGGTCAGTATTGTCTACTCAGGGCCAAACTAGATGAGTATATTGTTTCCCTGCAAATACCCAACAGCTGAGGGGAATGTCTGGTACAAAATAAAGCCCATTTAGGCTTGGAACATAGATGTATGGGGAGGAAGGGCTCCTCCCCCCCCCCCCACACACTTAAACAGCACAGGACCAGAATTATTCCCCCATTCTTCTACCCCACATGGAATATTCTGCACATTTCAGCATGGGAAAGCATCTGAGAGCCTTGGCAGGACCCCCCACCCCCACCCCCTCAGGCCACCAGTAGAATTGCAAGGCCGAACAGGCTCTCATTTGGTTGTGGTGGGTTTTCCAGGCTGTGTGGCTGTGGTCTGGTGGATCTTGTTTCTAACGTTTCGCCTGCACCTTTTGATTGATTTTACTTTTAATATGTGAAGAGTGACTCCTCTTTTCACAATTTTAGAAAACATGATCTCCCAAGGAATTATTTGTGTGTACTTTGTTCCTCAGTCTCAATAGGCATTTCTTGCGGAGAAAAGCTCTTACCTCTGTCAGGAATGACCAACTTACAAGGCAAAGCCAGAGGCATAATGGAGTGCTGGTACACCAGGGCTGACAGGCAACCTTGGGAGAAAACAGGGGAAATGTTCAAAGCTAATGGCTTGGGGGTGGGCGGGGGGGCGGGGGGGGTGACTTGGAGAACATTCAGAATCCAGTGGCAGAAACTATCATAGAATTGTGTTGATTGGGTTCATTACTGATGTTTATACAAGTTAAATGAATAATAGACATTAAGCCTCAACTTCCAGGATCAGATCTGAAATCTGTTCCCTAAAATCCCATATGCTTTAGCAGACACTAGTACTCTACTATTTAATAGTGTCATGATTTAATTTTTTCTTATGCTGCTTAGTATCTCTTCAGTTGTTTCTCCTATGGAAGAACCACTTGAGCTGGAGGAAAATGCTTTAGGCTAGAGGAAGTAACTACCTCCTAAACTGACAGCTCTTAGAACTATCTCTCAGAAAGGCCTTACCAAAACTAGTAGTAAAGCCTTGTATCTTTCTCTCAAGAAAATGTACGCTAGAAAAGAGTATAGAGAACCATGCATGAAACATGAGAACCATGTATGTTCTTTCTTCATCTAAGAAATAGTTGCCCTCTGCAGGATACTGTGCATATAAGAATGCAAATATAGTGTGCAGTGAAGGTACACTACTAACTAATGTTTAATGAATTAAAAATAGCACAGGTGAGCTGAATGACCCCATCTTCCATGGGTAGACACAGGGATCCAAAATCACTGAAACAGATGTACATATGCACAAGTGGCAGAAATTTTAAAAAAATCAACTGTTGGGTCTTGGAGATTCACAGGGTTTTTTTTCCTCTGTGATTCAGAGGTGAAAATTGTTGCATGTGCTACACTAATAAATCTCCTGATGTTGAGCAATCATATCACCAGGAATGGTAGCTTATATCCAGCTAGGTGAATTTCATGATACTTTCAGATTGATTAAGATTGTAATGGTTACAAGTGAGTGGTATAGTTGCACATTGGAGTGTTTGTGTTGGTCCTGTACTGCTTCTGACTGTCCTATGGAAGCTAACTGGTTAACTGTAGTAGTTAATTTTAAGATCTGTGCTGGAGGCTGTAGTAGAGACCACTTTTATTAACATTTGTTCCTTAAAGAAGAAGAAGAGTTTGGATTTATATCCCACCCTTTCTCTCCTGCAGGAGACTCAAAGGGGCTTACAATCTCCTTGCCCTTCCCCACTCACAACAAACACCCTGTGAGGTAGGTGGGGCTGAGAGAGCTCCGAAAAGCTGTGACTAGTCCAAGGTCACCCAGCTGGCGGGTGTGGGAGTGCACAGGCTAATCTGAATTCCCCAGATAAGCCTCCACAGCTCAGGCGGCAGAGCTGGGAATCAAACCCGGTTCCTCCAGATTAGATACACAAGCTCTTAACCTCCTACGCCACTGCTGCATGTTACAATAGTAATATATTTTCCTTAATAAAAGCAAAATGAATGTATCAGCCACAGTACAGTGTATTTGCTGCTGTCACTGAACTTGTTTTTTTCAGCAAAAAGGGAAAGTTACATACGTCACCTTAAAGACGAAGTAATTTCTTGTAGCATGGGCTGTTTTGCAGGCAAGAGCCTAATTCATCAGACAGATGAAGTCAACAAAGATAAATATACACAAGTAAAATTTAAATCTACCCATCAGACAAGATGATACTAAAAGATAAAAGGACACATCTTGATGACAGAGGCAATGAAGGAGCCAACCAATGTAAGCAACAGCATCACTCACATAAATGAGATTGTGGCAAGGTTAACTGTCACCAGTGGTGGGATTCAGCAGGTTTGCACCACTTCAAGCAGAATCGGTTGTTAAAATGATGCTTGTAAACAACCAGTTATTAAATTATTTGAATCCCACCCACCACTGACTGTCACCAAGAAGTGATCAATTTGAGGGGCGGGGGATGGAGAGGAGAAGAATACTAAACAGTAGGATTGTCAGTTCCTGCAAATGATTGTACCAAACCCAAATTTCTGGAACATCCTCTTTCACCGACAAGTCTTGACATATATTTCAGCATTGGAAGGGCAAGGATATTATAACATGCTGCTTATCATCATAATCTCCACTAGAGGGCAGGCTGGGACAAAGCAGTTTTACATATAAGAAACGGAGGGCGGGGGGAGAAAGGGCATTGCCTGCTGCACTTACCAAAGTTTGGCTCGTTAGGACATCCTTTTAATTTCACCCCTTTGGGGCTGGTTTCTATCAAGAAGTGTCTTACTAGCTCATTGGTGATATCTCCTGTGAGGACAAATCACAATTTCAGTATAGATTCTCAATGTTTCCTGTAAGCCTTACAGTTTTAAGGCCATAAACCCATGTCTTTCGGTCCTTCAAAGACAAGATTGCAGGGGAGGAGTAACAGCGCATGTCTGCAATTTATGGTTGCCAATCCACACTATATAGCTATGGCAGTTGATACCCACAGAGCTGGCATTAACAGTTAGAATGAAATGAAGGCCTCGTGGCCCTTATATATTTGGTTTCTGGATTCCAGAAATGGCTGTGGAAGAGGCAACACAAGCCGGTGCTCAGCTTACCTATTTATGGGGCAAGAACCAGCTGAGCCAGGACGATGAGTCCCAGCCCTCACACAGCCTGTCATGTTGACATGCGAGATGGATGGGGGAGGTTTATTTTCAAATCAGGTTCAAAATGTGCTTGTGATAAATCAGTCATATAAGTCTCTCACGACAATATATTCCTGCCACTAAGGCTATAGAAAGGTTGGGGGTGCTAGGCCAAATCCTTAGTTTCTGTTCAGGGTCAGAAGTTCCTAAGAACTAATTCTGAGCTTGTTTAGAAAACAAAGGGATTCAAGGCATTTAAGTAGGATTAACATTCAAACGTTGCCTGATGATAATATCTAGGCAAAGAAAAAGCATCTGGATTTTCAAAGGATAGTTGGCATTGGGATGTGTGTTTTTGTGTCCAATTTAGGTATTTCACGAGATTCTGTAAGGATTTCATCTTCCATAAGGGCACAGAGGCTGCACCTTTCTTGCTCTGTTGCACTACACCAGGAGGCGGAGAAGCAACCTTCATGGCCAGTCCATAGGCTCCCCGGAAAGAGTGGCTGTCTCGAATGATGAAAGCCCCCGGTTCCTTGTCTTTCAGCAACGTAATAGCTGAGAAAGAAGCAAAACAGCAAGAGTGTAGTAAAACCCCAGTAGTAAAATAGCGTAGAGTCATCAGAAAGCTAATAGCTTGTAAGATGAAAAGTGGAATAGAGGGACCTAAATCCAATTCACCAACATCAGCAAGTCATTGTACAATTCAGTTTTGCACAGCTTGCAGAAAGTCAGAAGCTTTCGTGACCTCCTTGTGCAGGCCATCCCATAAGACGGGAGCTACAACTGAGACAGCAGCTGTTGATTTTGCCCATTTGAAGATTGGTGCCTTCCGAAGACCCTGCTCAGATGAGTGAAACTGTCATAACAGACAGCTTTCTGCTTAAATTACTAAATGAAAAGCTTAAATTTAGGCAATTCTTTAAATTGCAGCCACTTCTGTGTTTCTTCTAAATATGACTTAATTTTTTCCCCCAGAAAGCTCTGCCAGGACCCTCCCACATGTGATATCAGAAGTAATAAAAATAACACTTGGGTGGAGAGTGAGGGAATTCAAACATTAGCAAAATCATGGGCAAACAACAAAGACACAGCCAGCCAAATCCACCCATTTAGTCACATTTTCTCAACAGCTGTGAATTTTAATGTGGAAGCCATTCTATGACTATAAAGGCAAATGAAACTGCAGGACAGAACAAGAATGTCCCTTCCTCTGAGTCTGATCTGAAGGTTAACCTCCACTCAACAACTGTCACGTTACCCTTGCAAGGGGAGATATGAGGAAATGAAGGAACGTGTTCTTGGATTAAGGACGGATCTGCAGCACTGTGCTGCCAAGCATCTCAGCTGTTGGCTGGGTAAGAGGAATAGCTGTCGACAGAGATATAAACAAAGTTTTTTTAAAGGCATCGCCCATGCTTGCCTGATAGGCACCCTCATAAATCTGGGTTGGGGACAGACGCAAATTACTCATCACTAATTAGTGATTTAAAGCTGCTATCAAAGCCAGTTTGTTAGCTGGATTTGTAGACCTCAATGTCCTGTAGTGGCACAGTACATTCTTATTGGCATGCCATGCTACATTTACATCCTCATAGACGTAAATCAAGGTAGAAGGCAACACTTACGACTTTAAAAAGTGTTTTAATAAAGCACCATTTTACTGAATTTATGTACATCAGCAGTAAGCGCCATCCTTTCCATATTGCTTCTCTGCTCTACACTCATGCAATATATCAACAGAGAGCTCTGAAATATGTAGTTATTGTATCTGTTGCAGAGACTTCTGCAAGAGTACTCTCAAAGGCTTAAAGGCCAAAATCAGCTGGCTGTTGTGGGATTTCCACGCTGTGTGGCTGTGCTCTGGTAGCTATTGCTTCTAAGGTTTCACCCACATCTATGTCTGGCATCTTCACAAGCATGTCATGGTCAGATGTATTTCTCATTGTGGCACAGTGTGAAGCAATTGTGTGGTGGGATATATCTTTTGTCCACCTCACAGGTGGGGTTGAGGACAGCGGTGTAGCGCCAATGGGATGGGTGTGGGGCGGGACACCCTGGGTGGCGCCATGGTGGGGGTGTGGTTGTGCCATGGGTGTGTGTGGACGGGCCGTGGCATTCTGAGGTGGGGGTGGGCAGTGTTGCAGCAGGAGTGCAAGGCACATGCGTGCCCCAGGCGCAGTTCCACCTCGCTCTGCCCCTGGTTGAGGATGAGGTGCATTTGCATGTGCCTGGGTGGAGTTCATGTGCAGTAGCAGCTGCAGGAGACTTGCACACACCCTATAGACAGGTATTTGTTATCCCTCCCATCCTGGACCCAGAACCTTCAGCATAGGCCTCAATTTTTTAACATGCCCTCTTTATCTCATTGGCTTCCTTTCTCAGAGGCTGAAACAGAAGGTCTTAGTTTCTTCTCTTTCTTTTGGTAAATTTCTAGGTGAAGAGTTGATTCCTCCCAGAGATTTTTCTGACTTGTGGTCACCTGGTTTGGCCAAACTGTTTACCCTGGTCAATTCTACTGGCATTTTTCCTTCCGAATGGAAATAAAGCACTGTTGTGCCTATATTCAAAAAGGGCTGCAAATGGAATCCCCCAAATAATCATTCAATTTATTTTATTGGACACAGCTGCTAAACTGTGCAACAAATTATATTGTGGATCGGAGGATTGGGAGATTTTCAATCATATCACCCGTGTAGAACAAGAAGGGTTCAGGAATTGGTTATGTGCTGTAGACCATTGCCTAATGGTTTATCAGCTGGCCCAGCTGAGTATTAAGGGTCCCACCAAGTCCATGTTTGTTGTGTTTGTAAATCTAACTGCTGCCTTTGAACCAGTTTATTGGAATCGACTGTAGGCTATAATATCAGACAGTAGACCTGGATGCTGGCTTAAACTCCAGGCAATAGACCTGGACACTGGCGCGGGTTCCAGGTGGTAGATCTGGGTGCCTGCTGGGGGGGCGGGGGGCGCAGAAAATTCAGATTTTGTCCCCGGGCTCCATTTTCCTAGATACCCCTCTGCCAGGGCCTGGGAATTTTTATCACACAACAGGTGCAGATGTGAAGCAAAATGGTGATTAGTAACTACCCCACAAATACTACAAAATCACTACGTGAATTAAGACTAGGAACAGAAAACCATGATCTGGTAGAATTAGGTGTTTTCTTGCTGATTTAGTGATTATTTTCGTCCACAGCATCCAAAGATAGTCACACAAAGTCTGAACCTTTTGTTTGCAAGAACTGTTTTCTATGCCACATTTTTTGCTAAGAAAGAACCTTACCTTGTTCTCTGGAGATCTCTGGTTTATACCAGTACTTGGAGGTATCCTGGACAAACTTCACATTAGCTCGTGTCTCAGGGCTGCTGTCTAAGAGACAGGAAAGAAGCAAACATAAGATGAAATAAGGAAGGAATATTTTACAGGGTGCCCACTCCATATGGTGCATTTTTATTCCAAATTAATCACAGATAAATAACTCTCTGTAGAAAATCACAGAATAGGGGTGAGCATGGTGTATGAAGACAGATGTGTATATAAGACATATTAATTCATTTATACCATTTATAGTCCAATCTAACGTTTTTTAGGTGTCTGTCTATGGTTGGCATGCATTCTTGTTGACAAGTGTCTACTATCACAGGCATAGTAGTAAACAATATCATCAAAGTACTGCCAGTTTTTACTTACAGTTTGCTTTCTGTAAACAAACAAACAAACAAAACACCTGGGATCCAAATAACTTCAGATATCCAGGCATTCTCCTGTTGAAGTACTTGTTCACATATTAGGGTTTAACATATTAGGGTTAAAAAAATCCCATGAGTTTATTAAGAAAACACTACTTCAGGAAACCATTTTGAAATGCTCTGAAGGCCTTCATGACAACTTGATGACCTTTCCTGATAACCTGAAAAATATTTCTCTCACAGAGAGAAATATTTGTGGGGTAGAGGAATACCCTCAAGATACAAAAATGTTACACATTATTAATGTTAGAAGTCTTCCTTTAATGCTCGTGTGCACTTATATTAGTTGTCTGTCATGACTGAGATATACCATTTCACATTTTTTAAAAAAGCTTTGTGAAGGAAAGATGCTCCTCTGAGGTATTCAAAAGGCCAAAAGGGGGGTGGGGAATCTTTGCAAAACAATATTTTTGAGAACTTTTCTACCTCAGTGCAATGGAATTTGTCCATGGGGTGTGATATACCCTAGAATATAATATGCATAAGCCTTTTTCCAGAGCAGTCAGAGGCTACAAGACTCAAGGCAGATTTAGCCCAAACCCCCCACACATATAGAAAGTTGATCCCTTAGTAATATCTGAACAATCCTTCATAGCAATCGAAGTCTCACCAATCAGACAGGAGAAAAAGAAGTTATCCCCCCCACACACACACACACAGAGCAAAAAACTATCATAAATCACTATCATACAAATGAAAAGTTGAATCAAGTGAGGTTTTTACCAGGCATTGAAAATTTGGAGAAATCTGGTAGAGTGTGATGAAAGGCCATGCTGCTCCCACTGCTGGGACTAGACATACCACTGGAGATGGGTGAAGAGGTCTTGCCATTCACTGTGGCATAGTTAGGCAAGCTATTTGATCGATCTCCTGATGACATTCTTCTCTTCTCTGGCAGCACTGGTTGGGGTGGGGTAGGGCTGCCCTGCCTGTATATTGCTGAGTCAGGGGAAGAGGAGTGTGGACTGCTAATTCCATGGTAGTAAGCTGGGGAGACAGGGAAAGATGGGGTAGAGGGGGCTTGGAAACCTGAGGCACTGCTTTGGCGGGACAGTGTTGGACGCTTCTCCTCTGGGGCCGGGTACCCATATATAATGTGTCGATCCAAGCTGGGACTCCCCGAGACTGCAGATGTAGTGCCTCCCATTATAGGCTGGTGCCGAGTAAGGCTTGGGCTCCCTGGTGTTGCAACAAGGTTGCCATGGGTACCCATCAAGTGCCTATTCACATTTGGACTTCCAGGGGTGACCACCATGTTGGTGTTAACAGCTCTTCGCCCAAAACCTGGGCTACCTGGTGTATTTGTAGCTACTGTTCTATGGAGTGACTGGGGGCTTTCAGGTAAGGTTCCAGCCACAATGACTTGGGGTTGAGGCCTTGTGTAGCTATCTTGCTGAGAGCTGGCTCGGCCTTCAGGAAAGTCAGCACTCACATAGGCTGGGAGGCCCTGACTTGAAGAAGAGGTATTTTGGTAGCTGCTATGCACTGATGGTGCCTGAGAAAGATTGGTGGATTGGAAACTAGATTCAGCGGAGGGCTGAGGCGTGGCCATGCTGTGAGTACTGTTCTCTGAAGGGTATGAACGTATAGAGATCCTGAAAAAAGCAAAGGAAGAGATCAGAATTTATTAGCAAGTTACCCCTGAATAGTATCACGCACACAAGACAGAACAGCACTTGTCAGTCATAGTAGAACCCATTTATCTCAACCTCTTACCCAAAGTTTTTGGTTCCCACAAATTCTTCAATGAGCCCCAAGTCATATTGATCTTAAAACTATTAAGGGCTATATCCAGACTTTCGTGTTTGATCTCCACTCAGATACGTGACTGTATTTATTTGTTCCTAGGGATGTTCACTTTATGTTCATGCCATCTTGAAATAAAAGTTGAGAGAACTTGAGTCATATCCTGAAAGGCAACTTATTTTGACTTCATTTGCCAAGTTCTCTGTTTGTAATCCAGCAAACAATTTGGAGAGTGGAACATTTCCCAGTAAGATGAGAATGTGACCTCTGTATTTGGACAAACATTCATGAATGGATGGCAGGATAATGTTGCACATACCAACATTTACATCTACCCACCATTAAGACCATTAATTTGAATGATAACATTTAATGTATTCCACTGTAACATTATTCCTTGCTAGACTCATGTGTAAATGCACTGCATTAACACATCAGTCCAGCAAGGAATAATAATAGGACCAAATAAAAGTAATCTTTTGAGGAATAGCCTCCCACACATCATGTATCAAAGAGCTTCAGAAGTTAAGTGAAACACCGCAATACTACTGGATAAAGTCACAAAATCTTACATAGCCAACAGCATCAATCAATTCCCCGTTGGGTCCTCTCTCTTACCCATCAGTGCTGTGCATGGGGCTACTAGCAGCAACAGGACTTGAAGAAGTGAAGGAGTTAGCAAAGGACCCATCCCTTAATGGTGCCTCAGTGTTGTAAGGCTGTGGAGCTGGGGATACCCGGGGCTTCCCGTTAGTGCTGCTGCCACCACCTATTACTGCTGTACGAGCCACAGATTCCACATAACTCCGGGGCTCTGAAATGAAACAGAAAACAAAATGGATGATGACTGAGGTAACTGAGCAGGATCTATGATATTAGGTTACACTTGTAACTAGTACCACTCATTCATATTTATTTAGGACCCACTTGGCTCTGCAGAACTAATCATCTTAATGTGGGGCCCATTTTTTCTCTAAAAGCCCCAATTTTTTTTTTAATCTTACAAATGAGACGTAAAAGGACTACACCAGTCACAGGAGACAGAAAAATAAGGCCAAGGTTGACAGTGCAAAATAGATAAAAATATATGTTATTACTCAAATAAAATTTCCCTGTGTTTTGCCCAAGAGGCTTCTTCAGGGGAACCTGTTAGTCTTGCAGAGGTTTTTCAAAGGGAGTATAAATTCAATCCTGACTGACCACAGAAACAGGATTGTTTAGAGAATGTCTAATATCCCCTGGGGTTGGAGCTGCAGTGATTCATGGGAATCTGGGAATCTTGATAGTAAAGCCTTCAGTGCAAACATCAGAGCCAGGTAAGGTTGCTGTGGTTGGGCATATGGACAGGGACCGGGTTACAAGTTTCATTCTCCCTACCACTGTTAGCTTTGCCTGCCTGCAGCAGGTACTACATGATGAAGTATTTGTAAATTGGCACTAAGTATTTTCTGGCAGCGGCTTATACTGAAAATGCAGCTTCTCTCTCTGCCCTCCACCAATTTTCTTGAAGACAGCACAGCACCTTCATTTGGAAATACCACAATACTACTGGATAAAGTCACAAAATCTTACACTATGTAGCTCATCAAGCAAAACAAAATTCATTCAGGCATCTTCTTCTGGACAACTCAAGAACATTTTCTTTTGTCCTACCAAAAGTACATAACACACACTCTCTCTCTCTCACACACACACTTACATACAGCATGTTGACAAGTAATCTAGTTATGTTTTTTCCCCCTCAATACTGAACACCCAAGGCTCCATCACTATTTTCATCACACATGGTGTATTCCTTTAATTACTTGGTGGTTCTCCGCCTGAGCATGTGGCAAAAAGTGGTGAGACTCCCACGAAAGCCTAACAGGGGATATCCCAGTGAGCCTGTACTGGTTCCTTAGCCACTCTTTGGCATTTCCGTACATGACTTCAGGGTTGTGATATTCCCCTTCCCCTTACTCTTCTGTCCAGGAAGACCTGCATCACCTTCTCCTCCTGCCTTCCAGAACTCACAGGACCACCACTGGTTTTGCTCTTGATAGGACCCTGATTCTACCCATTATTTCCCTCTCCTTATATTTGACCTCCTTCTTTCCTCCTGTTCGCCTCTCTCTTTAGCAGCTGCTGCTGATCTACTCCCCAAACCTAAATATCCTTTCAGTGGAGTACATATACAAGTTCCATGGAGGCTCTGCCCTATTAAATGGAAACCTTAGGGGTTGTTGTTGTTGTTTTGGTATTCATATCAGTAGAATGCTTGGTTTCCAAGCGGCATAGCAAACACATCAGTGTACTGTCTCTTCTCAAAGCACATTCCTATTAAATAATGACATTCAAACTGAAACCCATTAACAGTACTAACATGTCAGAATGCTCACAATGTTGGTTCAGCCATTGTTGCTGCAATTATGGTTCTGGATTACTTATAAACATTTTTTTAAAATTAAGTCCCAGGATGGTTGTAAAATGAGTCTGCAACCCTAATCTCTGTTCCGCCCTTGCAATTTATTTTATCATGCCTAAAATTAGTTTAAGAGCTCACCAGGGCAGAGATGATTTTAAAACCAGGTTTTTTTCCATATCCAAGCATGGGTATGGAAAGAATGTCCTAGTGTTTCTAGATAGGAATTCTAGATAGGAAGAACCCCAGTGTCATAAACCTTAATTCAACACATGAACATGAATACATGAAGCTGTTTTCTACTCAGTTAAACCACTGGTCTATCAAGAACTATATTTTCTACTGTGATGGTCAATAGCTCTACAGGTAGTCCTCAATCTATTCTACGCCCTTAACCTGGAAGTGTTGGGGATTGAACTTGGGATATCCTCATGCAAAGGTGATGCTCTGCTACTCAACTGTGACCCTTCCCTACAAAATCCTTACAAAAAGAGAAAGAAGCAACCCCCTGCATCCTATGGGAGATTTGGAGGGATATAAATGTAAAGAATAAATAAATAAATATAATCAGGGTTTACTTTATAATAGTATTATTTGTGGTTGTGAATAGTTTGGAAGGAAAAATACATGTACCACATTCCAGAGGAAAAAGCAAAATACTTTTGCCTGAGCAAATAGAAAATGGAACCTTGGAAACTTACCATGAGGGTTGCTTCTGCACTGAGGTAAGGAAGACATCTTAGATTTGGGTTATCTCCACTGGTGGCTTAGGGAGGCAGGACCAAAATGTCCACTTCCTATCCCCTGGCTGGGACCTTGCGGTTCAGTTTTTAAATACTTTCCAAACTAATAAACAGAATAGTAAGAAGAAATGCAATAAACGTAGAATAGAAACCAAGAACAGGTGAAAGATCATTGTTATAGTAAACAAAGTGTCAGATAATAAGACCTGGGAAACTGGTGCTGCTGAATGGAATGAACCAAATCCTTCTCCCTTACATATGGGGAATTCAAACTTAATGATTGGGGTAGAGTAGAGCTGAAGAGTATGACTTGATCTTTTTATTCTCTTGATATCGGCATCCATTCACAACCTGTTAACATTGTTAATTTCTTTTCCATTCTTCAGGCAAGCAAGATGCCTTCCTTACCTTAGAGCAGAAGGAACCCTCATGGTAAGTATCCAAGGTTCCGTTCTTGCTCTGAGAAGGACAGCATCTTAGATCTAGGGACCTCCAATAGCAGCGTCCTTCAGTCTTTGAGTAGGAATTATGTCTCATCCACCATGCTGGAGAACTCAGTGTCCAAAGGTCACATCAGCTGAAGAGAAGGAATTTATCTTGTTGCACCTGGTGAAGGTTGAGATGGAAGGCAACCTTTGCGTATTTCTTCAACTGAAGTTTGGTGTGGAATGCAGTGTTGGTAGCTGCACTTTTCACCACAAGCTGTGATAACCTTAGGGACAGAGAGGTTGCTGGACTTATAGGCCTGTGCAATGCACTGCATATAAATCCAGCAACTTCCCTGTCCCTAGGTTATCACAGCTCATTTGGTGAAAAGTGCAGCTACCAACACTGCATTCCACACCAAACTTCAGTTAGACACCTTATGGTTTAACTTATGACTGATCGGCACATTCTCTTTCCCTTGTTTAATACGGTTAAAGAAATAAAGGAAAAGTCAACTTTGTTGATAGATTCATACATCTTATATATATTCTTAAGTGCCCTTCTCATATCTAGAGTATGTCAGGCTTTCTCCTTTGTATGCCTAGGTCAGTGGTGGCGAACATGGCAATAATTGACCATGGTCAGGTATGGACTACAATTCCCATCAGAATCCCTGCCAGCATGGCCAATTGACAAAGCGGGGCTGATATAAATTTCTCAAACATTGTGTAATAATATGTAGGATGGCAGATAGAATCTTCTGTGTCTTCTGTAGAAAGGTAGAATTGATTTCCAGGAATGAATTTAGGGTCTGGTTGGCACCAGTACCTTGTGAGAAAAACAGACATTTTTTTCTGGAAGCTGACAGAGCTCCCAGCTCTGAAACCCTTCAAGTTGAAGATACTGCTGTTAGGAACAAGGTCTTCACGCAGAGCCACTTAAGGGGGATGTCTCTTAATGGCTCAAAGAAAAGCTTGGTAAGAGCAGAGAGTGATCTCCACACAGGAAATCTATGGATGACCAGAGAGTCAGTTTGCATTATCCCTTTAAGGAATGAGAGGAAATGAGGATGTAGTATAATGGTTGCTAAGGCCATTAACTGGTACCATAGAGTAGAAGCTTTCAGCTGCTGTTGGACCCTGTCTTGAAGGAAAGCTAACAGTTGCCCCAGTCCCAAGTTGAACAAGTCAACTTTGTTTCTCTGACCATTTCATGAAGGCCTTTCATGAGGAATAGTATATAAGCCTTGTAGATGGCTTCCTGGAGGCCTTGCTGGCTGTGGCTGGTTCCTTCTCAGAGGAGGATTTGCTCTCCTCATTATATGAATTAAAATCACATTGCCCTGGCATGCCCAGAGTAGGCACCTGAAGAGAACACCTTCCTGGATGCTTCCTGGACCATAGTCTGAGGTTTTGTCATATAGTGTAACTTGCCCCCCTCTAATCCAGACCACTCTGAGGGAATGTGGAAGGGGGAGGGGGAGCTGCGTGGCAAACATTGAAAACCCTGAAATGAAGCTGGAGGCAAGGGGGCCTGGAGATGCTGTAACTCCTCTCTTATTTCTCCCTTGGAAGTATATCCAAAACGTCTATCACTTGAATGGAGGGTGGGGTGGAGTGCAAATACATTACTCCTGGAGCCTTCCATTTCTGAGTGCTGGATTGAACAATTCCTTTCTTGGAGGCAAGGCTTCCTAACATTTCCATTTAGGGCCGAACTGGCAGTCATGAAGGAAGTTTTTGCAGCTGGAGGCTATTTCACACCTTTTAATTAGGCAGGACTTGCTGCTTTCATTTTAGCACCTGGGAAGCCCAAGGCACTTCTTGCTCCCTCCATAGTTTTTAGCATTGCTTTCAGGTGTGCGGCCTTCCTGCTGCTGTGAAGACAACAGAGCAGAATCAGCATCCTCTTTGGAGAGGAACTTGTCTCTGCATTGCTCCTTGGAGTCCTCCTTTGAGGGAGAGAAACATGAGGGATGAGAGTATACAGGGAGGAAGGAAGAGAGAAGCTGCAGGTCTTGCTGTAGATTGAGGACAGAAATCTGTTGAGTCAGCAAAGTTAAAGTAAACAAGGAACAAGAAAGAATAAGATCTCTTGGCTACTTCTCCCCATGCGAGGCAGAAACAGAAACTGAATCATGAGGTCCTGGCCAAGGGACATGAAATGGAAGTTTGGTCCTGCCTCCATAAGCAGCCACTGGCAATAACACAGATATAGATGCCCTCCTCCTCCTCTGAGTGAGAATATAGACTTCTTTGGTCCTATGGAGATTTCACTTGTCCTGTGGAGCCATGTTGAAGGACCACAGTTCAAACAACAGCACAGTTGCTGGGGACACTGACAAGGCTGTGGCCTCAGAAACCCAGCTGCATACTCTTTTCCCATCTTCTGCTCATGAATAAAGCCCTTTAGGGAGAGGGGTAGTAGCACTATAGCTACTAATAGCTACACGGCGTCTGTAGTAGTATGGGCAGTGCTTAGGGTTGCACTGTGAACCATACCTTCTCATTCCCCATTCTGCAACCTGATGGAGAAGATGAGCCAAGTGACTTCTAAAACATAGTTCTGAGCCATTTTTTATTCATCCTTTCATATATTGTCACATACCCCCCATGGCAGGGGTAGGGAACCTGCGGCTCTCCAGATGTTCAGGAACTACAATTCCCATCAGCCTTCTGGCATGTATGCCACAATTGGCCATGCTGACAGAGGCTGATGGGAATTGTAGTTCCTGAACATCTGGAGAGCCGCAGGTTCCCTACCCCTGCCCCATGGGAAAAAAATGCTGAAGCTGCCGTTTACATTGACAGAATATGTACTCCTTCTAATACACCGTCATAAAATACCACACTTAAAAACAAATTTCTCACAACTATTTTAACTTGTTTAAATTTGACCTCAGAGGTAAAGGAAATTAGTGCTTTGATTGAGTTTTCCTTCATGGCAGAGGGTTGGACTGGATGGCCCTTGTGGTCTTTCCCAACTGTATGAAAATAACCCCTCCATTATATATGGCTTCTCCTTATGAACTGATGGCGGAGACACTACGGTATAAAGTTATATCTGCTTAAGAAAATTGTACTAATTTGTGCAATTTTAAATTTTGTTTCATGGGAAGGAAACCTGAATTTTAAACTTTTTTTTATTCATCTTTATGTTTCCAGATTTGTCAAGTTTTTGTATATTTTTTCTATTTCTTTTAAACTTTGTGGTTTCTATGTTGCTATTAACAATATATTATGATGAGTGGAGAGCACTTGTCAACATCCTCTTAAGGATACCTGAAGGAACAGGTTAAGAGGTTCCTGTGCCTACACAGTGCTGAGGTAATCCAACGGATAATTTTCTTGAGAGTGTTTCTACCAAATTTTTAAAATTCAATAAGTTCAGTATTACTTTCAATACTCCTAATTTGGAATCCATTTAAGTAATGTTCCAGTTTTATGAAGATAAGGTGGGGCTTTAGAAACTGCAAGTCAAATTTCTTGACCAAGGCCTATCCTATGGTATCCAAAGTTGTTTTCGCTAGTCAACCAGATCCACCAAGCCAGGAAGGAAAAGAACATTATATGAAATCATGAAGAAAAGATTTCGTTCACTCATGCATTCCATGTGAGACAAAAGTGTTGGCAATGACTCTCCCCACCCCACCGTTATATGACTGCAACGCCTATTTGGCTGTCTTGGTGCTGAGCCTGAAGCGCAACCTCATGTTATTTGCAAATGCATAATAAGCTATTATGCTACAGAAAGTAATTACATCCGTTACAGCTTCACATTTCCCATTTTCCTCCTTAACTAAAAACAGGACAGTTCTGTATCTATGAATTAGCCTGTAAGAAGCTTCAGAAACCCCTTTAGAACAAGTCAAGCACTTCTGTTAAAAGGGTGGTGGGTGGGGAATATTTTTCCCTCGGTTAATAATGGGCTGCTTATAGTTCAGTACAATTTTTACTTCTAATGTTTTTTCCTCAATCATTTGTATGGTTTTTCCCTCTCGCGGTGCTGAAGGCTTGCCCATTCAGGCCCTACAAGAGGGTGCTACATTTGAAAGCCCAGCTGCGTGCCAATCATTAGAGTGCTACTGAAAAACTAGCAAATATTTTTAGTAAACTATTTGCAAATGCTAAGTGGAAGACAGAATGTACTCTCTGGGATCCAAAGTTAAGAACCATCGGGGAAGTTCCAGGACCTGTGCCATAGAAAAAAATCTAAAAATATCTCAGTGTTTATGTTAAGCAAATGAACAGCTTATTGTGTGTTACAGAATAAATGAAAGAGACACGGTATAAGTGTGCTGCTGCAATGGAATCAGAACAAATGCTTCCCATTATTCATTACCAGAGAAGTCAAAAATCCAGTACCCACTAGCAGAGTTGTTTGCACTGCATTCCTAGTGAGTCCACATCCCAAATGGATCAAAAGCACCGTATACCCTATGTTGAAAGGTATTCTTGGAGTCCCCATTTGTGCATGTGGGAGGGGGACCAGAGGGCGGCACGAAGGCAGCCCTGGGCAGAAATCTGTAGCCCTGGGCTTGAAACCTGAGGTTCTATTGATGCCCCTCTACAGCCCCCCATGGTGACTACGTCCACCATGACCAATTTTTTTTTTTGCACCAGGACATTGGTAGGCCTGCAGAAGTCCATTTTTTAGACACATATCAGCACCAATATTTCAGCATATCATCAATGGGAGACTGTCCTTATGCTACTCCCAAGCGTTTGGTGGTGAGAGTTTGGTTCAAAGGAGTCCAAAGTTATATGGACTCCCTAAAAGGTGCCCATCCCCATTATTGTTTCCAATAGGGAGCTAATAGGAGATAGGGGGGCTACAGTTTGAGGTCCATAACATTTGGCAGCCCCCTGAACAAGCAGGGACTTTGCCATCATCTCAGATGATACCCTGAAATTTTGGTGCCGATACAATCCAAAATGCACCCCTTGCAGAGCATCCTAAATTTGCCCAAGAATCCTTGTTCTGCCATTGAGTTTTCTGCACTGCTTGCTGTCAATGGGGGTTGCAGGCTGTAAAGGGGGGGGGGGGGGGCACATTTCTGAAGGGGGCACAGTCTCAAAACTTTCAGAGAGTGCTCACATCAGGAACAGACTGCCCTAATGATACCCCCCCAAGTTCGTTGGTGCAGGATTTTGGTTCAGGGGGGGGGGGGGGGGGCCAAGTTATGGACCCTCAAGACTGGCATGGCCCCTATCTCCTATTAGCTCCCATTGGAAACAATGGGGATAGAGAACACCCCTTTGGGAGTCCATGCGCTTTGGACTCCCTGAACCAAGCTCCACCAAACTTGGGGGGGTAGCATGGACAGGACAGTCTCCTTGATGATGCGGCTGAAATTTTGGTGCTACAGCTTCGAAAAACACAGCACCCCTGCAGGCCAGTAAATGGAAAACCACTAAAATACCCCAAAACGAACCCAGCATTTTGATGCCCCCCACAAGGTGATGCCCTGGGAAGCTGCCCACCTTGCCCAATGGGCATTATGCCAGTGGGGGGAACTCACAGGAAATTGTTCAAAGGAACTGTGCTTCTGTTGATTCTGCTGGACCTCTCCATGGCTTTTGATACAAATGAACATGGCATCCTTCAAGAGAGGCTTGCTGGTCTGGGAACAAGGAGGCACTATGTTGCAATGATTTTGTTGATAACTGGCTAGCTAGTTTCAGAAAGAGTTGTAGATTGACTGCTGTTTGGCCCACAGCAAACATACTACAACTTCCCCCAAGGGGACATCTTGTCTCCCATGATATATAATATGAAACCATCGGGACAAATCATTTGCAGTGACATATCACCAATACTGCTCCTTAAGAGCTGGCTGAGTGAGCCTGTGGAAGTCCTAAACAAACATCTGGGGGAAAATTGTGAAGCTCAGTTCTGACAAATCAGAGGTGATGTTGGTGGGTTCAAAGCTGCTTAGCATGATTCTGGTATGGTAGTTCCACTCTCCCCTGAGCGTGAACAAAATTTCAGAATCTACGGGTCTGAAACCTGAAATGGTCCCCTGAAGCGCAAGGCTCATGCCTCTGGGTGGCATGCCACTTTCGGAAATGTTGCCTTGATGCACTTTGAAAAGTGCTCGCATGTGGCCATAGTGATTCATGATCTAATCAAATTAGATTGCTATAATGCATTTTATATGAGGCTGTGTTAGAAAATCATCTGGAAACATAGAGAAACCAGGTTGCTGCTGTGGGTTGAACAGAGAGAGACACTGGCATACCCTATGCAGAAAGATGTGCACTTGGGTGTTATTGTCTGTTTTCTGGGCACCAATTCAAAGCTCTTACAGCTTGAAGATGCCATCAGGGGATCAAGGTATTTGAAAGACAACAGGTCTCCTATATGTTGTTCAAACCACCTCATGGTTAAAAAGAGCCTCTCTTGCAGTCCTAGGCTATCACCATGTGCCCCCCACCTGGCTATGGGTCAGAGGTGGGTGGCACCTAAAGACAAGGGTTTATCAATGGTGGATCTTTATCTTTGGAAATCCCGTCCCAATGAATAATTGACACATCTGGCTGTACTGCCATTCTGGCGCCAGTAGCCAGGCCAAAACACTTCTCTTTCTCTTGGTCTTTAACTAAAGTTTTCTCTCATCTTCCTTAGCTGGTTATATTATGGCCTGATAGTGTTGTTTTTTTATGATTATGTAATATTAATTTTTGAATGATTTTCAGTCCCATCCAACGAGCCAGGTTCCAGGCCATACCATACTGCTTTTTCCAAGGAGGCTTTCCAGTAGCATGGGGGGGCTTACAAATGCCAAAAAAAAAAAATCTCCCTGCTGCTGGAAAGCCACCCATTCTGGAGCTTTTCTTATCACGGACTTGGCACCACTGAAAAGGCATGGACACCAAGATGTCCTGATCAGGTTGTGATAGCAGTTGCAACATGGGCAATGGCCGGAGGAGGCTGGACTAGCATTGCCTCCCTTCCTGGCAGCCACACCCCCCTGCTCATGCTGCAGCAGGAGAGCAGAAATCCACACCACTGGCAAGCCCACCACCCAATCCCAATGGCAGATCTCCCCCCTTTGGATGGGGCCATTAGTTTTATGCTTTTATTGTTGTCACTATTAGCACACTGAAACAGGTCTCTGGAAAGATGACCTACACATCTCCTGGATAATAAATAAATAATCAATTGGCAACACTGCTGCAGACATAACAGTTCTGAACTCATAATCTTGTACTCCTTCGTTAGTAATGATACAGCATTAAAAATGCACTGAAACACTACAGGACTGGGGTAACCAGTGCTCTAACAAAGATGTGAAATTCCACCATAGTTCATCCTGCCATAGGACAAAAGGAAGCATTTTCAAGACACAGGGACAGAAAGAAGGGAAGGAATCATGCCAGTCTGATGATAAGTTACCAGCATTTCAATCTTTCCCCATTTAGCAACATGGTCATTTTTTTTACTGTGGTAGAAACCACAATATTCCGTGGCATTTCAAAGCATCCAGGACAGTGGGCCAAAAATGTATAGACCAGGGGAGTGGGGATCCACCTCTTATGGCGTCTGTCAGTACGCCACCGGCCATGTTCAGGAACTACGAATTCCATGTACCTCTAGTCAGCTTGGCCAATTGGCATGCTGGTAGCAGGTTCCCTGAAATCCCCTAGTGACAGACCCTTCTACAATATAGATAGTCCAGACAAAGATGAGTTTGCAGAAGCCCTTTTCCCTACCCCTGGTATAGACACATAGTCCAGACAAAGATGAGTTTGCAGAAGCCCTTTTCTGTATGCCAGTGTAAAACACTTTGGAAAAGATGAATGTTCAGGGTTTCCCTCAAAGAAGCTAGGAACTATTGTTTTGCAAAGACACTGAGAATTCTTTTTCAACAATTCCTTGCCCTTAAACAGAGTTACAATTCCTGGAGTCTTTAGAATAAGAACTTGGAGTCCCTGACAATTAAGCAATTCTAGAATAAGTTTATCTATGGTTAACCTAGCCCTGGGTATCCCCCCCCCCAAAAAAACCCAACTTCCAGCTGCTTCTAGAACAGCAAGGTGGGAAGCTGAATGCAATGTATTCTTTTTACATATTTTTGAAGAGTATTATCAAAAATATTTCCTGTAGAGAAGTTGCTCCTTAACACTTTCCACCTACCTTTTCATACTTGAAAGTACAGTGGTTAAAGTGTTAAAATGTACTTGTCACATAGGTTTATACCTGGAACTGACTGCCACATGCACAGGTGTCAAACTCGCGGTCCTCCATAACATCTGGAGGGCTGCGAGTTTGACACCTATGAGTAGAGGATCTTCACTCAGGATGCATTCATGTGCAGATTTTAAAAGTGTGATCTTCTACTGTGCTTCTTTGGACTCATGGAAACTCTGTCATCAATAAAGGTGCAGAGATGCTACCCACCAAAAAGATTTTATAATTTATAGCTACACATAGGAAATCATTCCACATGTCATACACATGTAGCTTGGGAAAAAAAGTGTAAGTTTAAAATGTCTGACCACTCAAGACAGGACTATCTGCATAAAATGTCTTGCTTAACTCATGCTAACATTCCTTACCTAGAAAGAGTTGTGCATCCTGTCCAGAAAATGTTTAGATTCCAGCTAAATGTGTTTGAGAAATCTAAAGAGGGAACAGCTCTCCAAAGTGCAGAGATGAACCCCAGCTGGGTCCTGTCCTAAACAGCATCTTAAAGCCGTGAACTCTCACCTTGGCTTTCTGCCTATTTTCACTCCCCTAAAGTTGCCAGTAGCACAGACCTTGGGGATTATTAGGAATGCAGGGACTTTGCACGTATACTGAGCAGTGCCAAAATGTATACTGGGTTAGAAAAAAGAAATGCACTTTCTCCATTAGCAGTTTTTCTATCCAAAAAATTTATCCCTAGCTGCTTTTGTACCTCATGAAGGTAAAGATTCCCCCCGCCCCCCATCACCACTTTAAAGCAGGGGTCCCCAAACTACGGCCCGGGGGCCAAATGTGGCCCCCTGAAGGCATTTATCCGGCCCGCCAGGCATGGCGGCGATGGCTCCATTCATGTGCAGTGGGGGGTCAAGGGAGAGGAGGAACCGGCCCCAATGGCTGTTGATTGCAATTACATGATGGCACCCCCAAATCTCCATGCATTTTCCCAGCCCAGGTTGGAAACCTTGCGGCAACTCCTGCTCCTTCCCTTCCCTCTCTCATTTCACCCATGTGTTGCTCTCAGGCTTTCTGTTCCACCTCACTCCCATTGGCATCAGCCAGGCTGGTGAATTGCTCGCTGGCTGCTAGGAAGGAAGAACCCAGGAAGATACCTAATCCTGGGTTAGATGGAATGCTTTTTTTTTACAGGGGGGAAATTCACAGCCTCCCAATAATATTTAGACCCACCCCTGTACCCTGACATACTTTGGTCACTGTTTACAAAATAGACCATGACAGAAAGGCTGAAGGTGAAATCAAACATTTCACAATCATTTGTGCATAGGAATTTGTTCATAGTTTTTTTTTTGTCCGGCCCTCCAACAGTCTGAGGGACAGTGAACTGGCCCCCTGTTTAAAAAGTTTGGGGACCCCTGCTTTAAAGGAAGATGTAATAGGAGACCTGACTGTCAGCAAGACAACAGAAGAGCAGAACAGGAAAGATCTAAATACTTCTTCCTTCTTTCCCAAATAGGCTTTCTAAGACAGACTGCAATCTCCAGGGAACCCAGAACCTCATGAAATGTGATGTGAACAACAACAACAAAAGGTCACCAAATATCACGATTTGAAAATCAAGATTCAGTAACTATGGCACAAACCTGAGTTCTTCCCAGTAATTGACACCCTGGACACTATTCCAAAAACACTAGGGTGGCACTTCAAACATCTTCAAATTGATAAAATCAACATCTATCATATTCAGAAGGAAGCCCTGCTGGAATCCACACAAATACTATGCTGATACATTAGAATGTCCTGGGCATCTGAGTGGGGCTCGAATTGTAATGAAAGGCCAACAACCAGTCCTTTTGTTCACCCCTGAGGCTCTCCAGCGGTGTTTGGAGGCTGTGGCTGATTGGTTAAGAACTAGCAGGTTGAAACTGAATCCAGTAAAGACGGAGATCCTGTGGGTAAGTTACAGGGAGATGCCAGCCAACTTTAGTCTGCCTGTGGTGGACAGTGAGGCCTTATATCTGGCCTTGTTGATGATTAGTCTGGGGGTGATTCTGGACTCCAAGGTTTACCACCTTTGACAGGCAAGACAGTTGGCTCCCTATCTCTCCAGTTCTGATTAGGCCATGGTGATCCATGCAACGGCGATCCATGCACCTCCATATTAGATTATTGTAACTTGCTCTTTGCTGAACCTAATCTGGAAGTTGAAACTAGTTCAGCACATGGTCGCAAGGCTCCTAGTTGGAGCCTCGAGTAGGGACCACATAACACCTGTCCTTTTTCATCTCCACTGCCTGCCCATCAAGTACTGGATTATCTTCAATGGTTTTGACCTTTAAGGCCATGAGCGATCTTGGACCCACATACCTTAGAGACCACCTCTCCCCATACTGCCCTAGTAGGCCCCTCTGTTCTTTGGAGGGAAACCTTTTGGTAATCTGGGCCGAAAACTATCCAGCAGGCCTAAACAAGGGCCAGGGCCTTTTCTCCTGGTGGAATGTGCTCCCAACCAAAATCAGGGCCCTGTGGAACTTGAGTAGTTTCTGCAGTAAAACAGAGCTATTCCACTGTGCTTTCCCTGATGGCCAGCCAGGCAAACATCTATTTTTTGGCCTCCTAGGGAGGGGGAGCAGGATATATTTCTGTAATTTGCCATCTGAAGTTCGTTTTTTTAGTAACAATTGTTTAAACTGTTTTTAAATATTTATATGATTTTATTATGTTGTTTTAAAAATGTTGTTGCTGCCCTGAGCCTCTTGGGGAGGGACGGGGTAAAAATAAAAAAACCTAAACAAACAAACAAAAGAATGAACGAACGAACCAACGTGAAGGCAGACTGCTTGTGTGTGATATTAAACAAAAATAAATAAATAAATGACTATGTCGATACATTGCAACATCTTAGGCCTCAAGGCAAGGTTCAAATTGTAATGAAAGGCCAACAACCAGCCAAAGAACTGGCAGGTGTGATAGTAAACAAAATTAAACAATAATAATATATAATTATTATTGACAAGTTTTTAAAAAGTAGCTATAAACAGTGAGGGGAATATATTCTTTAAGATATATAGTCTAATAGATGCTGACAGTAATGGCAAAAAACACTTGTAAAACTCTAGACAAAAGATCTGAAAGCCACAATATGCCCAGAGGTCTGGTCATCAGCATTAAGAAGCGGTCTGAACTTCACAATAAACCCCTTTGCCAGAGAAAATTGAATAAAAATGGTATATCAGTGAAAGCTATCTCCCTATGAACGAGCAAAAAATTATCAAGGGGCTAAGAGGACTTGTTGGATATGTGGAGCTACGAATGCCAATTTTATAAACATTTGGTGGGAGTGTAAGAGAGCAACAGAATTTTGGAATATGATAGCTGCAGCTATTTCTAAAGCCCTAAAGATAGAGTTATCATTATCCTCTGAGGGTTTTTTTAACTTATGCAGATATCCCTTCTAAAGATGTTTGTGAACTTGTGCTTAATGTCATAACATCTGCAAGGCTAATTTTTGCTCAGAATTGGAAGAAGAACCTAACCCCCAAAGGAGGATTGGTTAGAAACAGTAATAGAATGTATTAAACTATTGTAAACTAACTTGCTTATTACATGGCTAAATATCTGATAAATTCAGAAAATGGAATGCTTTCCTGACTGGAAAGAGACATTAAATTTGAGCATGTATACTTTATGTTTTATAATAATTTTAGTGTTTGCATCTTAGAATTTTATTTGAATCAGTTTCCAGATGAGTTTGTAGAACTCATGTCTATATTTAATAACATTTTTAAAAAGGAATGTGATACGCAGTGTCATATGTAGTTTAACGATTACTTTGAAACATGTTACCTTCTGCCCCTTGAGTACACCACCAGCATCACTCTCTTATTAATTAATTAAAATATGTATATGTACCTTTACTACCAACCAGAATGGGGTCAAGGCAGCTTACTAAAAATGCTGACCCACAGCTAAAAGACAACTCAATTTTTTTCAAAAAGACAAGAAAAACAGATATATAAATCATACAACTTTCCCTCAAAAGTTTAGCTGGTGGCCCAGCCAGGCTGCTTTTTCAGCCGGCTGAACTAAAAAAAGTAAGAGGGGGGGTGGGGGCACAGGCGTGGGGGAATGGGGACCACAGGGGAGTCCGACGCCATTTTGCCCCCCTACACCTTTGCATAATATTTAAACAAAAAATCTTATGAAAACAATACTCTAGACAAGACAATTTTAAAGATATGATAAATATGCTAACGATAAATGCATCTCAGGTATACAGTCAATGAAACCTTTAGACCTGATAGCCACTACCAATTCCTTAATGTTTAGCCACTAGCTAATTCCTTAATATTAGGTTTGGTTCCCATTTAATCTGTGCTTTTTAAGGGCTTGGGTCTAGGGCCTGATCTTTTCTCTTCAGGTCAGGATGAGCTGTACAAAACAATTCTTTCTGTCTGAAGCTGTTGCAAGTGGGAACAAGGGATCGTCTAAAATCCAAATGCTCCCCAAGGTTCTAAATGCCCCCATATCACCAAATTTAGAAATTACTGCTTTACAGCAATTGGTTGCTCTTGTTAGGGCAGAGTCAACAAACAAAGGAATCCCCATACATTATGTATGGTTGTGATGCAATCACAAAATACTGCAAAAAATAGAGTCGTTCCAGGGTTAACACAGTGATTTAAGGTCTTTAGCAGAAATAGGGTTTAGCGCTATAACTACAAAAACGAACTGGAAGTAAGGCCTTCCTCAGGAACTATCTTTGGTGTACAGAAGCTGTTTCTACATGGCCCAGTCCCATCCCACTGTGACATGAAAACAGGAACTGCACAGAATGAGTGTAGTATTGCCATTACTTTCACATCCATTAAGAGATAATGATATAGAAAGTAATCATGTTTTTATATCTATCCTACATAGTGCCCTTGTTCATACTGCAGCCAAGGAGCACGTGATTAGTCAGAATGAAAGGAGTTCCCATTCTGCTCAGCTTGACATGTTTACTAGGCTTAGGTCTGGCATCTGCAGACAGTAGTGCAACTAAATTTACTCTGGAAATATGACTGAAGTACAACCTCAAAGAGTGCCAGTTCTGCTACTGAAAATGGTATAAAAATTACAGTAATACACAGATAGGAGGAAATGAAGTTATTCAGCCAGAAAATCCTGCATTTTGGAAAGCGGAAAAAATGTGTACTTAAGTAATTTCCCTTCAAACCAATTTCGATGCCACATTTATTTGCTAAGAGATTAATTCTTGCACGCCAGTCCTAGACAATTTCTAGGTGCTTCCTACTATCTTTTAGCTGTACACAGCAAGCCAAACATGCACCCTAGCATGGCTTAGTGTCATGTTTTGGGCCAATCAGTTCATGTACAATGAAAAGAATGCCCTCCTTACCTTCATAAGATTCAACTACTGTTTCCCCATCTACTTCTTAAAGGGCAAGCATGGAGGAAGAAGAGATTTTTTTTGGGGGGGGGGGAGTGGGGATTGGAATATGACAAAGAAATGAAATGGTGCCGGGGGGAGCGGGGAGAGGGAGAAAGAAAAAAGAGAAACATTCTGATTAGCATACCTTCTCATTGTAAGCAAGTGAAGATATTAGTAGCAGTTTCAACTGGTCTATATTATTCTCAACTGTACACTGACATTAAAGAGTCCCAAACAACTGCCAGGAAGCACTATTAGGGATTGGTTAGAAATCTGTGTGACCACCAACTATTTAGCATGCCCTAGATGTAATTTTTTCCTCAAAACAAATCCACCAACAGTCTTCAATGAAGCCTCTGAAGCATATTTCTGCCTGAGAGAGTCACCAGGGACACTATAGACATGAACTGAAAACTACATGTGGAGACCCCTAATGGAGCAAATAGCATCCTGGTGCTATTTTGGGTCAGCACAACAGCGCAGGAGGGAGTGAAGCCCCTTCTCCCCCTGCACCATGGTCATGATCCAACTTGGACCCCTGTGGCATTCAGGAAATTAATTCCCAGCAGATTATGTCTGTTGAGGGGCATAAGAGTTGGGCTAGGGAACCCAGACCCAACTCGGGTCTTGTTTGACCCCAAAAGAAGTGACTCTAATTAGCAAACTGGTATATCTGCATTCAGATTTCAGAAAAAATCACAATTAGTACAAACTGCAGTTAACAAAGCAGATACAAATGGTGGTTTAGAATCCCAGTTGAACACTCATCAACCAACAATAGCTTGCTAGGTAGCCTGCACTCAGACATAACACTAATATGACGTTTAATCAAAGCAAGATTTATAAATGGAGGTTTATCCTGACATCTAAACGCAGCAACATACTGACATCTTCCCAGGTCTGACTAAAAGCTATCATACTTACATTCATGAGTTCCAAAAGGGTGCAAGTCTTCTTAAAAAGATTTTTTTGGTTTGCCCTAGTTACACTTACAGAAGACTTAAATAAACCTTTTCCTCTAATCAAAAAGGATTTCTGGAAATATGCTGGAAAGTATATAAACAGACATGAAGTAGCTCTAATAATGCAGTTCCATGTGAACTAGCCTCCTTTCTTAGTCACAATACATTCTGATATAACTGCAAATCTGGTATATTTCCAACACTTGAATATGAACTTTAAGAAGAGCCACCACAAACTCCCTCTCTACTCACACAGATTTCCTTCATTCCTGGGGGGTGGGGTGGGGGGTTTCATATTTTCTCCCGGTGTCCAAGATCCCATTTGCACACGTACACTCTGCACATGCAATTTTGCACAGTATGGTTTGTACCTAAGAAGACTACATACACAGACACTGTACAAACAGTCATGTGTAGAAGTGGGGGACAGGGCCAGAGTATCCAATCCAACCCCATGACTCCATTTATACATTCAGTACCTACTTCTCTAGAAGTAAAGTATTCAATTTATTCACTGAGAATTTCTATGCTACTGACAACAAGCATAAGCTAATTAAGTGTGAACAAAGTTAAACTGCTAGCTCTGAAAAGAATTCTGCAAAAGTTAGTTCTCTATGCAACTAAATTATTGGCAAGATATCAGCTATATTAGAACTTAACTCAGCAGGAATACTATTTATTTAGTAACTAAAATAGTTGTACCCTGCCTTTCCTTTTGGCTCAAGGCAGCTTTCAGGGAACAATTAAAACATTTCAGATTAAAACCAGGTAAAATACTCCAAACGGACTGTCTCTAAAAGATGCCTGCTGTTAACATCTCATCAAAAGCCCTGACAAACAAGCCTTTTAGTTTTAATCCTAAGAATTATAGCAATATGCTGTTTGCTTTTGTCATACTTTTGAATAATATAGCATGAATAAATGCAAATACTGAAATATGTAAGTTATACTGGTTTCATTTGCATCCATGGCAAGTGCTCAAGCTTTTACTTTAGTGCTTATTAAGATAGTTCACTATTCTTCCCTAAGCCTCCCCAGCATAATGAAAACACTGCCAAACTTAATTAAGAAACCAGGAATAGAAGAGTATTAGCATGCATGATCTGGAATTTATCTGGAACAAGTTGGAACTGCTAATTTATCACAGGGAAGCACTGAACAGTGGGGTCAAAGACTTGCATGTAGAAACTTTGCAGATAGGTCAGAGGAATATTTTATTTAAATATCTGTCAGGTAGGAGTTTCCCTTGCACAGTGCCTCCAGAGCAGAGAAGATGATATATAAAGAAGGTAACAGAAGAAATGACTACGGTGCAATGGTGGATAAGCAAAAATAAGTACACAACTCATGACCTAGCTCTTCATCTGCAAATGCTAAGTAAAGGCCTTAGAACTGAATTTAAAAGACAGAGACAGATGACGTTTCAGGTTAAGATACCACACCTGCTTTCTGCCTTCTAATAAATTAGAATGAACAAGATGTAAGACAGTGGTGGCAAACCTTTGGCACTCCAGATGTTATGGACTACAATTCCCATCAGCCCCTGCCAGCATTGCCAATTGGCCATGCTGGCAGGGGCTGATGGGAATTGTAGTCCATAACATCTGGAGTGCCAAAGGTTCGCCACCACGGATGTAGGATAGTTCTGGCCTTTGAAGACCATGTCTTTTGATAATGCAATCCTTGTTGGAGCGATGTTTCAACCATATTTCGCTAGGCATTTAAAAGGACAGTATAGTTTTTTACCATTTGGTTCAAGTCTTCAATGTCTTTGCCCTACTTCTTTGAGTTGCCACACCCTATTCCTGGCCATGCAAGCCTATCACAAGCAGTTACTCATTTATTTAGCTATATCCGGGCCACAAGATTCACCCCAGATTTTGTACTCCTATACACTGAATGTAAAATATCTCAAGAACTTCAGTGACAAAACAGAAGTTGCTGTGAATGATGTATCTCTGAAACTGGAGTCCAGCAGATGAAATCCAAGGCTGCACCATTTGGAGGTACACAAACTGGTACGCTGAAATATAATTTGTGTTTTTCAAATTTATCTGGCCTCTATATGACACATTTCCCCACTCTTTGAAATCACCAGTTTAAAGAACTTGAGGGCACTTGACACATAGCTATTTGCTTACCACACAGTGCAAGCAGAAAAAAGGCATATATCAACAGAAAATTATTGCTTTCAGAACTAAGAAAATGAAACACTTTTTTATACCCACTGAATATGTTGCTGAAGCCCACCAACATAAGAGCAGTATCAAAGGCTAGGTTCAGCAGGATCTGAAAAGCGCTTGGGAACTTGTTTGAATGGTGACACTTTCTAGGTCAGAAATGAGGGAAGGTAATATATCCCAGAGCTAAAATTTAAGGAAGGAAAGATTTTCCTGAACTAAAATCCAGATAGCATTAAAATGCAGCTTGATTTAACCAATTTTTTTAACTAAAACTTTTTGTTTCTTCCACCTCAGAAATGATATAACACAGTGGCTGGACAACTTATCTTAATCTGGTATATTTCCCAAGATATCACCCTCTCCAGTGCTGCAGTGCTTTTCATGACCCTAGCCGTCTCACTCACCTCCTGTCTGCTGCAGTAAGATTTCAGCTGGGTTGTGGGGTTTCAGGCCTAGTGCTGAGAGTGGGGTTTTGGCCAGACCCGGTGGAGAACGCACTGTTTTCAAAAAAGACAGGGAGAGAGAGAAATGTATATCAGTAAAACGAAATGTAAAGTTGAATTAAATTTAAAGAATGTAAAGTTGTATTAAATATAAAATCCAAGCAACTTCAGGTTTGTAGCTAAGTACCCATTTGTAGAAGTCCCAGAGTTATTGTAACTGAATCCTGACATGTGTGGCTGGAAATGCTCAGGGTGGTTGGTCTGCTGAAACCACAGGAATACAACTGCTGAAGGTAGGCCCCCATCTTTGAGTGACACTTTTAGCTAAGAAACAAATTCTCTTTTGTGGAGGGCAGAATCAATATATCTCCCGCTGGCGGTTTATAAAAGAGGAAAAAACCTAAAATTGCATGTAAATGGAAAACATTTTCTCAAGCAGACTATCCTCTTAAGGCAAGTGGAGAATTGATCTGTACAGTGTTAGGTCAATGTATTGGGAGGTAACATTACAAAGGCCTCGCCAATGCTTGACATACTCTGGCATCAAAGACATCTCTCAGTGTCTGAAAGCAACGAAGAGAGTCCTTCACAATACTCCCCAGACCAGTACAAAGCAGGACATTGTTGTTAATAGAGCAGCAAATAGCTCTATGTCCAGATAACATATAATAATGTGATAGTATCAACCTTCTAGTCCTGTCAGATCAGTATTTTATTGTCTGTCATTTAATACAAACTATCCTAAGTCAGGCAGGCTAGGTAAAAAACAAAACAGTAAAAGAATAATGTTGATGGGCTTGTAACACAGCTACATTATGGGATGGAGCCCGAGAAAAACTGCTAGCTCCCTTGCCCAAGCAGAAATTCAAGAACAAGACTGCACTATCCACAAGCAGAAAGTCAAACTTCCATTTGCACAGCAGATCTGGTACAGCCAATTTCTGGGCTCTATGATATATAAGTAGGGAAGTGCTAAGCTGTTGTGCAAATGAAACTGCACGAAGTCCGTTGATATTTCTGTTTCACATAGCTAGATCCAAAGCTGTGTTTAAACTGATAATGTTTTAAACAGGAAATGGGCTCCCCATTCAAAGTAAAGCTCCCAGTTGTACAAATGGCTTCTCATCGTCCACATGTTGGTCTGGCATCTACCTCATTATATTTGTTCCAGAAGTAGAGCCTTGCATACTGCAGAGTACAATCAGATCCATTGTAAAAGAAATGTGATGGACACTTGCAGAACTTCTCTGCTACTTAGGTTTTGTACAGCCCCTCCTTCCCATCACTCTACTTGGCTAGTAGGGACCAGAACAGAATAGGATCTGACTGTGCCCTGCAGTATGTAAGGCTGGCTTTCCCTGGTGGATCGAGAGATATTCTGCAGAAAGGATATCTGCTTATGTTCCAAGTTATGTGCTATCATACCAAACTGGGACAATTGGCAACTGTCATCAAGACAACTCTGAAGTCCTACAAACATGGAAATCAAGTTTATGTTTTATAGGTTTTAATGGGACTAAAGTTTGCTCATTTTTTTCTAAGCATGTGCTTTTGCCTCTGTTTTGTGTAATATCATTGAGATAGCTACAAGGTAGACACATCCATACATTCATCTCACTGCTTTCTAAGCACTGAAAAGAGTAATAGTATTATTACCATCCTTCCCACTTACAACCTTTTGCGACATTTACAAGGATGTGCAGAACCTTACCAATACTCAGAAACTTTTGCCTTAAGGTTCAGGAGCAGTGCCTCATTCAAGAACCCCCCCACCCCCCAAAAAAGGTGAACTGACCATAGCAACTGACCATAGCGTTCTCAGCTTTTTACCAGAATGTTTAAAAAACATCCAGGATTAAATACAAGATGTCATCATGTGTACTTCCTTGTCATGAGACAGACAAGGCGTCTGCAAAAGTGTCTTCAGTGTGCCCATGAAGCAAAACAGGGACCCCCAAATATTGCAGTGGCCACTGAGTACGACAGATAGCAAACACTGTACACACAGATGTGCACGTTTGTATAGATGAAATGTACATCAAGGGATTTGCACAACTGCATAGACATAGACCACCAAATCAAAATGGAGATTAGCATGTCGGACAGCCAGGCATACAAACATAATCAATAGATACATTTCAGGCAGCAATGAGGCAATTAGATGCAGATGAAATATGTGAGATGTGTTTAAAACAGCAAGTCTCACAAAAACTTGCTAGTGTGAGCTTTCCATGTTTCAGGCTACCGGTATCTCGTTTCTGACAGCTCCCTTCACCCACTCCAAACGATTCAGATTTTCTGACTTGAAGCTCAAATTCTTGTCCTAAGGATTAGTAGGCGGATGCAGACAAATGAAGCACTATTGTCCATTAGAGAAGAATGTGACACATTCCACATTTCAGAATACCGCCCCATCCCCCACTTCATGACTTACATTGCAATCTTCTGACTTACGGCTTCAGATGGGCACCCACGCCAGGGGCTCAGCAGGAGTGAGGGGGAGAGGAAGGGAGGCGGGAGCATTAGAGGAGAGCTAGTTACCAAGAGCCTATTTCACTATGATCAGGCTTGGCTATGATTCACTGAGCAACGCCCAATGAACAACAGGGAAACAAGCAATGCCATGGGCAGGGATTGTATTTACTGAGGTTGGAAATGTATACAACGTATATCGAAATAAAATAAGATTTTTTTCCCAAAAAGAAATTTTGTGGGCAGTGATTCAACAGCAAGTAATTCCATGTCAGGGAGAAGCTGTGGCTAAATGTTTGAACATGTGCTCTGAATGCAGAAGGCCTCTAGTCTGATCTCTGGTAACTCCAGTTTAAAGATCTGGGAGAAATTCTACAGAATTCACAAGGAATTGTTTTAAAGTGAGCATGTATATTTGGTGACTGTGCTCCATTGAAAACAACTGAAGTGGACAATCCATAATCAATTTGTACAGCCAACCAGTGGCACAGAAGAATTCCTCTGCAAGAAGGAAGGAAAATCTTCAGAATACCCACAAGTTACAATACATATACTATGCACAGGTGAAACTAAAATTCCATGGATTTCTGCCTTTTTCAGAACAAGCACCAAATTAACGCATTCACAAATATGCTCACATTCAACATCTAAAATGAGCTTAATAATAACATATTCAATATATTCTAAATTAGCAGGCAGCATGAAGGAGGCACTGTTACAAAGTGTCCCATTCTATTTTCTCTGTTCCTGAAGGAATCAGGGAACACAGTGAACTACTTACTGCCATTATTTCTGAGAATTTTACTCACCTATACACTATTTATATAAAAATGCTCAGGTCATTCAAAGTACTTGAGGGAGAAGTGTGGTTGGAGGGGTTTATTAAAACATTTTATGAAATCCATCATTTTCATAAAAAACCTACCAACACTTGCAATCTTCTTGCAAGTCTTTTACCTGTGTGACCCCACCCTCAGAGTGTAGGCAGGGTGGATACCATACAAATGGGGTTTTCTGTGGTAGCATACCAGCTCTGCAATTTCTAACAAACAAAAACATACCTGTCACTTAAATACCAGTCTAAATCTGACCTGTTTGACCCAACTTTTAATCAGTAATTAATACTGTACCATTGCCCATTTTCATTTTTGGTCAGCTTACTGTTAATTCAGTGTTTTGACTACAGTTGTAAGCTTCCTGAAAGCTGTGTTAGTGGAAAAGTTAGATAAAAATGCCTTTTCAATAAACACACAAATTGTCAATGGTAGCTGTTAACAGGGCACCAGGGATATTTGGAAATATAGTCTAGCCTCTTCTGAGGCAGTATCTGTGAAGTTTCCATCTGATCTAAATTGCTTTAAAGCCTTCGACAATGCTTTAAAGAGCTTGGGAGGGAGGAATCATTTTCCACATTTAGAGATTTGCTGTTTCCCAGTTGCTCACTTGGCCCGTGCTGTTGTTCCACTTTCAGCCACACCACAACTGACCCAGCGAAATATTGGCAGAACTGTTCAAAGCTGTATATGTTACTTTTTAAAAACCCACCACCAAGTTATCAAAGGTTAGTCAGTCAGAGGCATGCTTGGCTAGAAAAGTAAAGAAGATAGAGCATGCAACAGGAAGTTAAAGGTCAGATTTTCTCCCACCGTTTCACAGTTCGGCTAGGGCCAATAATTTGAGGCACCTGTGGCCCATAATGCCTGGGCATATAGCAATGGCCTCCACATCATGAACATACCAAATGGGCATCATCGGACAGCAAGGGCTTATTCAAATAGTGATGTTTATTATGCAAAAAAAAAAAAAATCCCGGCACTTGAAGTTTTGACTAACACAGGTCATTAAGGGCTGTACAACAGTGGAATGCACTACCTTGGAGTTGGTGAAGTCTCCTTCTTTGGAGGTTTTTAAACAGAGGCTGGATGGCCATTTGTCAGAAGTGCTTTGATTATGTGTTCCTGCACTGAAGGGGTTTAGACTTGATGGCCCTTGTGGTCTCTTCCAACTCTACGATTCTAGGTCAGATAACCCATTTGGAGCTTTCTAATCTGCAAACTGGAATATCTTTTAAATATCACACAACTCCCTCTCACCCGATTGAGCACAAAGGCTCACTGTTAATTTCTGACAAAGTCAGATCTTTAAATTTCTTCTGCCAAAGAAAGGCTTATTCACTGTCCAATTAACCACTCGGGTACCACATTTTTCTCCATGTGCAATTTGATCTCCAGAGGCAGCTTGGGGCAGGTGAGAACCACCTGCCTCCCAGACCTATCCCATCTCTACCCTACTAGGGACAGCAAACTATTTTGAGACATGCCTGAGGCCAAGGAAGAAACAACAATAAAAAGATTACCTATGCATATAAACTCTAAATGTTGGTGCAGCTAAGTATAAACCTTGATCTATACATAAGCAACAATTGAAGTCCATATAAAATCTGCATTAGGTTTCCACAGGTCAAAAAATGTGTTATCTGTGTAGCCCCTGGTTCTCCAAAACATCCAGTTATATGTTCCCTCTGTATTCTGAAAACAGCATCTCTCTGGTGGTGGTTGCGACTTTCCTATAAGTACTTTGGTTTGATTTTGGTCTTCAGTTTTTCCAAATGGTCAAGTTTACAGTTTAAAATCATATATATATGTATATATATGTGTGTGTGTGTATATATGTGTGTATATATATATACAGGAGTCTGAAGGATTAACATGTGTGCCACAGAAGTAGATTCCTTTAAATCATAACCATGTAGAATAGAAACCAGATGTTCTTCGTTTAGAGTGTGTGTGTGTATGAAATATATATATGAAATAGATACTGAAAGAGACATATATACACCTGCACACACACTTTTTGTTTTTTTTAAGATATTAAACAGTCATAGGGGTGCTGATTTACAACTAGGAGCTTTTGACAATGCAGCTGTGCAAGCAGTAAGCAAAACAGACTGGCCAAAAGGTCTAAACACTGCTTGTTTGGGAGAGGGAGCAGTGAACTTTTCCATACTAAGAGCTGATGCAACTGTTTATTCGTTCTGCATGAGCATGTCCTGTTGCAGAGATCTATGTTACCAAAATGCTACACCAAGCATGTCTTTAGTGTTCAGGTTAATTTCCATTTCCTCTCACCTGCAGAAAACAGCTGCTCCATCTCTAGTAGAAAGAAACACACAGGGAGCTAGAGAAAAATTACTTAAGGAAGTTTTTGTGTGCCAAAATAAAGTCAAGACTATCCCCAATCTAGTTTTGCAATCCATAGAGAGCAGCACAAACAAGAGGTTTTATGAAGCCCTTGGCTTCATATGGCCACAAAACATATCATATAGTCACTGCATGTGATTGGTACACTCCATTGTGGGCCACAAGTTGTGAGAGCCTGCACAATTGCTCGCTTTACTGTGGAATCTTTATAAAAATACTGAAATTTAATGTCAAGTAAGACTGTCAAAGGCAAGCAGGGAGAAAGAGAGTGCAGAAGACAGCATAGGATTGTGTCATTGTGGTCTACCCTGGCATCTAGAAATGCAGCTCATTCTCTTCATCACCTGCTAATGCAAATCACTTTTTACCACATTCAATGTCCCCAAGAGTTGTGACACTTTGCTGTTGTGATGACTGTTATCATGAGGGAATACATACTTAATGGCAGCTTCACAAAAAAGGTTGACCAAGCAGAGAGGAAAAAGTGATGAGGGAAGAGGCATAATTGATAGCAGAAGAGAAACAAGAAGATGAAGGTGTGATTAAAATGGTGGTGGGTGTTGGAAAGCTGAGAACGGGTTGACCAGCTCCCTCTAAGTTTGGCTTTGCTAAAGCCACCCACCAATCCCCTCCCTCCCATCCACTCGCCCAAGCCCATGAAACTTACACAGGTTACTGTAAGGGGTTTGTGGTGAGACAGGAAAGGCAGGGGTTGGGGGAGAGGTCTCACCACCACTCGAAGGTGGGCTGCTTGGAGAGGTCCCCTGCATTTCTTCAAAGGCCTCCTTGTAGCTGTGGAGATGGGGCTGTGAAAGGGAGAAAGTAACGTAGAAAAAGTGATGACAATTCAATATCCCATCTTCTTAAGCAAACAGCCAAGTAGCAATACAGCCAACCAGCAATACAGAAATTCCTTTTCTCTAGATATCTTTTCTTCTACTGCTTTATCCTGCTTGATCCCATGATTTTGTTGCTATTTAACTTTTCTCTGTCTTTAACATCAGAGAACTTTCTGAAACTGTCTTCTGCTACAAAAACTGAAAGGATCATTGTATCCAGAGCAGGAGGAAACAACAATGGCCTCATTCCAGTTTCAGCAAACTAGAACACCCACCCTTGAGAAATTAACTTAGTTTTGGTTTTGCACAAGGCAGAACTTTTCTGTTTAGGTGGGTCTTTGTTTAGTTTTCTTGGGCTTCTCTGTCAAACCTTTTACCCATAGCTGCTCATTTTGTAGTATGTAAAAATTGTGTTTGAATTTTTATTGTGTTTTACTTCTTTTGCTATGTTTAATATTAGAAATGAATCCTCCAATGGAAATCACACACAGCTACAACCACCTACAATACTAAAGAAGGAATCTTCACCCAAAGACTACAGGCTTCTCTCTTTCCATCTTTTCTTCCTGCATATTTTTCTAGATTTTCTTGTTTTAGTTTAATGATTATTCCTCCCACTGAGAATGACTGTTCCTGTTAAAAGAAGAAGAGGAGTTTGGATTTATATCCCCCCTTTCTCTCCTGCAGGAGACTCAAAGGGGCTTACAATCTCCTTGCCCTTCCCCCCTCACAACAAACACCCTGTGAGGTAGGTGGGGCTGAGAGAGCTCCGAGAAGCTATGACTAGCCCAAGGTCACCCAGCTGGCATGTGTGAGAGTGTACAGGCTAATCTGAATTCCCCAGATAAGCCTCCACAGCTCAGGTGGCAAAGCTGGGAATCAAACCCGGTTCCTCCAGATTAGATACATGAGCTCTTAACCTCCTACGCCACTCTCCCTTTCTCTATTCCATCTACAGTGTGTGATCATCCTCTTCCTTCTCCAACTATCACAATATATTAGAAATAAAAGAGAGATGCTTTCCATAGTGATTCCAATGGTAAAAGCAGAAGGGGGAAATATTTTTAAAAGCACCTCCTTTGGTCTTCCTCCAGGATTGGCAGAGATGGTGCTGACCACCTCTGGGGAGACACAGTGAACTGGAGAGCGAGCAGTAGGGCTTCTTGGCGAACGGGGGTCCTCAGGGCTGTTCTCATACTGGCCTTCACTGGTAGTCCGTCTCCGCACAGGGCCTTCAGTTTCTTCTGGTGACTTCTCCCTTGGTGATTGCACTCCTGAAAGTTCAATTACAATGTGAGAAATGAGGTCGTCAGGGCATTCATACCCTTAGGGCATTCTTGAAGATGCAGGGTCAATATTCAGATCTTTAGGTGGCATTCTAGGGTTGGGGGAAAAAAGGAACAGCAGAATATTATAATCCACTGATGTGAGGAAAACAGGAAAATCACTCACTTTCCACTACAGACTGCAGTGAAAACCAGTAAACTAGACTCAAAATAACATTGTCCCTTTCCATATTGTTACCTTGGGAAAAATAATGATGAGCTTAGGAGATCCATGGCTATTCCAAATCCCTAGAAGGCACCATGGAAGCAATCCCCGCATTGTCGAAGAAATTATGTAACCGGGACTTCGGTAGGATAAAACATTTCCATAGGTGCCCAAGTTCACGCTTTACTTCCCACACATGTCTCCTAAAAAGGGTTGCTGCACATGGATGATTTTAAAAAATATGAACTGGGACATCAACATCAATGGAGTTTGAACCACACCTAATTAGTACAGGCAGTCTTAGTGGTCCCCTTGCCATTTCTGGTGTTCAGCCTCCATTCCTCTGACATTCCTCGGCATCTTGGATCTTCCAACAAGAGTTCCATTGCCATCTATCTTGATGCCCTCTACCACCCCACTCCAACATTTTCCAATGTAAACTGTAAATTGGTTGATATAAGATGCAAGGTACATTCATCATACGAAAAAAGGAAGTAATCACTCATATAAATTTTGCATTAGAATAGTCATTGATTTTTTTTGTGGATGCTTATGTATTTTCAAACTATTTGCCTGTCTCCTGAAGGCTAAATGATGGTTAAAGAATATGGGCCCTCTGTGGCATTATTGTTGCTGAAGACGTGTGCATGCACATGAAAGCTTATGACAAAAATAATGTTTTGTTGGTCTTAAAGGTGCCAATTTTTTCCCCTGAGATTTACATTACAATACTGAAGAGATAAACGCCCGCCTCCAGTAATCCAATGAATTGAGGCCCTTATAGTGTTACCAACATTTGAACAAAAGGCACATAGACAATAATTGCACATGGACATATTTTTAGACATATGGAAAACCTTTGTAGATGGTTATCTGCTAGCAGTGTTGTTGTTTTAAAAATAATCTGTCTGGAGGTTGCAACTAAAAATATATATTTTTAGATCATATTTTAAAAACATAAAAAATCCCCGGATTTATGGAGGTAAGAGAAAGTGATAAGCTAAGCCTAAATCTCCCTGAAGTTTGGGTTCAGAGCACTTGCACATAAGCCTGCCATTTCCCTCCTCTCACATACCTGTCAAACCTTCTCTGGCAGTGAGTGTGGAGGTCAGAAAAATTATTACAACAGCTTCCACTAAGTATTGAAACATTACAACTGCATTGGAGGTGCCATGATCCAAGGACAATGTAGTTTGCCAGAGATTCTGGGATCTTATGGATCCAAAAGCCCTCAGAAACTACAATTCTTTAAGATTCTTATGTCCAAGTTTATTGTGAAAGTCTAATTGAGAGTGCTTCGTCAGCCCCTCTTTTCACTGCTTCAAAAATGTTGAAGAAAGAAAAGGGTAAAGAGGGGATCTGCATGACTTCATTGGCAGCTTGCCACTTGGAAACCCAGAGATGGTTAGATGAACACTGGATGAGACCACAGGAAGTAGCAGAGGCCAAAAAGAGGTCAAAGGCTCTTGGAGGTTTGATGGTAACCAGGAGGATGGTGAGGGACCAGGAGGGGGGACAGGAGTTGGAGGTCAGGTCAGAGGTGGCAGAAGGATGGGCTGAAAGGGCCCTAGTTCTAAGTGGGAGCATGATAAGGCAGCCCAAGGACAGATAACAGGCAGATGGAGAAGGGGTGGTAGGTGCTGCCTTAACTCATTCACTCTAGGGAGGAGTCTGGGAGAAGGGATTGGATCTGGAGCTAGGTGGGGGAGAAGCTACAGGGCTCTATAAAAAGGAAGTTTCCACAGCTGGCTGAGGAGGATCTGTGGGGAAAATCTGGTGGGGAAAACACAATAAGAGAGAGATAGAGAGTAAGATAACCTGAGGGCAGGAGGAGGAACAGGTGTCTTAGCCCAGGTCAGAAAGGAGACTCAAGGTGGGCACACAACCACAGGGAATAGGAAACCTCACAGCATTATTTGGTTTTGTTAATATGGAGACCTGGTTGCTAGGAATAGAAACTGCAACAATTCAAATGAGCTTTGCAGCTGTGCCATAAATAGCAGTGCCAGGGAAATGCATGCACTCAGAGCTAGCAAGGCATTAGCCATCAGCTTTGAAGCTAAGAGACAATGTTTGTTATAAGGGATTGATTGGGGAAGAAATCAAAGCTTAAAGACATCAATTTTGCACACTGAAGGGAAAGACTTCGTTCAGCAAATTCTTCTATGTTTCTAGAAACTACATTTGAATTTACCTCACTTCAGCATGTACAAGGGAAAAGAGATGTAAGTCTGGATCCCATTGCAACTCCCTTCTCTCCAGTTATGCAAGTGCCAAGGAATGCCTTCCTCATATAATGCATTTGCAAGATTTCTTTTCAAGGCACTTGCTGTCAAGAAGGCGACACCTTGGGAGACATCCTATTAAAAGTTTACAGAATTATTGGAGACTTTTAAGTGGCTTTCAAGTCCCTTGAAGAAGCTGGATCTCTCCTTGATTAGAAACAGCTATGTCATTTTTTCAGCTGCAGAGAGCATTACCTTTCACAGCTGAGAGAAGGACAAAAAGAAAGAACACAGAGATTTTGGGTTGGGCTCCCAGCCGCTCAATGTAGACGCTCACTTGGAGAAAGAAAAAGGAGGGAGTTCAAATCCATAGCAACAGAAGCAACCAAAATGCAACATCCAGACAAAAGGAAAACCCATTGACTGAGAAAGCATAGATTTCAAGCAGCACATGCAACATCCATTAAATAAAGCAGCGACAGATTTCTCCTCAAAAATGAGTGACCACCTCTATTTTCTACTAGAACTGTCCCGTTTTAAACCAGTACAAATAATTTGAATGGTCAAATATCATGTATTAAAAATGTATATGGAGCTGGCGGACATCAGTGAGAAGCATCAAAATCTGGATCTGTAAGATGCTGCTGGGGGAAAAAACCTGGATTGCTATTCCGATTTTCAAATTGTACAGACCTCCCTCCTTGCAGATGCATTTTGAAATGAGGACGCTGCCATTTTTATTTATTTACATAATTTGGTATCAATAAGAAATGAATGGACGATGATCTTCTTTCAAAAACCTCTCTTCATATCGAAGACAAAGTCTGCGACTGCTGGCACAAATCCGGAGGTCAACCCAAGCTATTTGCAACTGCAAATTGAACTCTGAACATAATCAGCATGATGTTAAGTCAAGGCATTGGCTTTCAGTGACAGCAGAAGTTGAAAGAGGGCACAACTATTTCTCTGTTCTTTTGCAAGACAGGGAAAAGCAGGGGGAAATAGAGAATCAGAAAACTGCAGCCTCAGTGAAGAATAAGAAACTCATTTGGAAGCAATGAGCCATGGAAAAGGGTCAGTGCCCACTACAATGGGAACAAAAAATCAGAACTATTTCACTAATGTGTGCAGGGAAAGGCCGAAATGAAGCTGTTACCCTCTGACGAAGTGCATTCCCCTAGACTCCCACACCAAGAAGAGTGGCTGCTGTTACTGTATCGCTGTTGTTGGCGCATTTGAAATGTTTCCTGCGCAATGCTTCAGTGCCTTTCTCTTGCCTCATTGTGAGAAACCTTTTCAGTTCTTCTGGGTTTTATAGGGTTTGTTTTCTCTGCCACTGAAGAGGGTGGAGTGGAGAGGAAAAAGGGAATCAGTGTTTCAGAGCCAAGATTGGTGACGCCTCAGCTCAGGATGGTCTGATTCTAAACTGGAAGTAGCAAAGAGTAGCACAAGTGTCAAGAGTAAGCGGTCTCTGCAACTCTGTCCTTTCCTGCTGTATTTATTAATGGGTTGCTCAGTTGCTGTATCCTGGACTTCAGAGGAAGGTCACCACCTTCTATCACCTTCGTTATGATTCTTTAACCACAATAGTTTGCTCCTAGATTGTCTTTCAGCAATAAATATGTAGCATCACGAGAAGAGACAGTTTTAAGAGGAACTGTAAAGATAGCACTGTAGAGCCATGGTTGTAGTGTAGGGGTTGGAGTGTCAGACTAGAATCTGGAAAACTAGGTTCAAACCCCCAATCTGCTAATGGAAGCCTGATGTGTTACCTTGGAGCAGTCATATACTTTCATTTGCATCTACCTCACAGGTTGTAAGGATAAAATTTAGGTCAGAAGAGTGAGGTAAGCTGTTTTGGGTCAGGAAGGTGAAGCCATTAGATAAATACTTGTCCCCAGGTGGCTTTGGCTGATAAAAAGATACATTCACTCACAAAAAACAAAGCAGTTTGCAACACAAATAACAATGCTGTTACCAAAACTGTTTCCTTTAAGAAGTCAACAACTTTGCTCTTTCTATTTTATATCCAGAGGGAAGGCAGTCTATAGAAAAATTCCAAAGGCAACAACAACAGAATATCTTTCCATTAGGGCTAACCAAACATTCCCAGCCCCCCTCCAACCCAGCAAATGAAAGCAACTACAACATTCTTCTGACTCTCTCTGCCTTACAAGGGATTTTTGAAAACATTTAGGGAAAGATTAGATTTATTTTGGATTTTTTATTTACAAAATGTGGCGCATCTTGAAATCTGTTTTATACTTAACACCAAGCCTACAAAACCTATATAAGTCTGGCTACCATTTTTAAAACTCTTTAATTTTGAACTTTGCCCATCATGCCATGAAACTGTCCCTTCTTTTTGTTAACATCCAGTTTAATCAACAGTTGGACGAAACTGGAAAGCTTGCACTTATTCTGTAGAGAGGATTCAAAATTCAATCAGATTGGATTTCACTATCAAAGTGAGGTGCCAACTCCCTTGGATGTTTCATTAGACTGAATCCCATCCCAAGGCATGTCTGATGAGGACTCCAACAAGTCAGGGGCTGACAATTAATCATGGCATTTGGAGATTTCTCTGATCCCAGAAATGATCCAAGCATTTAGAGAACTATTTCTCAAAACTCAGAGGTGTGCAGTCTGAGTTTTCAGAAGTGATCCAAGCATTTGGAGAAGACCAGAGACAAAATTCAGACATTTAGACACTAAGTTTCCATTGTGTTTCAGAGCTCAGAAACACATACTTCCCACCTTTCACTAGCCTCTAAAGAGCAAGTCTCAGAACCTTCAGAAATAAGTCAAGTTTTTAGAGAACCATTTATAAATGCCTGACTTTTGTTTGAGATCTCAGAAGTACACTAATCTAAACTCTGTCTCAAGCTGGCCTCTTGGAAATGGTTTCAGACTAGCTCCCTTCTGAGTTCTGTTTTTCTGTACTTTAAATAGAAATCCCAGAAAGGTGGCCAATCTCGGCATGCAGCTCTGTCAAAACTCACAAACTTTGATGGAAGCTCTTTGAACTGAATCCCCCCCAAAAGAAGAGACAATGAGCTCTACATGGGACATAACTGTGGAAATCCATATCCCTATTATTTCGTGGAGGGAGGGATGGCAGGACAGTATAGACTGGTCTTGTCAGATCTTGGAGGCTAAACAGGGTCAGTGGGAAACCACAAGGAAGACTCTGTAGCAGAAGGCAATGGAAAAACTACCCATGTATTTCATTTGTCTTCAGAACCCCTTGCTGGGTACCCATATTCAGAGGTGTACCAGGGGGAAATGGTGCCACACCCCCAAGCTTATAAAAGCAAAGGCCCCAGAACAGGGCCTTCCTGTTGCTTCTGTCCTCACCAGAGGGGAGGGCAGAAGGGACTGCAGGCTGCCAGCTCGGAGCCAGCAGCTGGGAGGGGAGCGGGGCTTGGGGGGAGCTGGCTGCCAGGAGGGGGGGTGAGGCTTGAGGGGGGGGGGTCCTCTGGCTTCCTGGGTGGGGCCAAGGGCACCAGAAGATGACAAGGCAGCAGGACTTCCTGCTGCCTTCCTGTCTTCCTGGTCACATGGGGGGGGGTGATCCCCCCCGGTGACCAGATCAGTGGTGCCCGGGGACAGAGGGTACCCCCTGTCCCTAGGCAAATGCACCACTGTTTATATAGGTTGCAATTTGATGGCACATGCATACACTCTATTTTGTGATATTTTGGTTGGGACATCCAAAATATTACATTAATTTTCCTTTTTTGAGAGGGGATCAATCTTATAACTGCAAATCATGCATACTGTTGTTCTTCCTGAACATTCTGTTTCCTTAAAAGTTTGCATACTATAATGATCAAAGATGACACGCTCCAGGCAAAACGTGTTACTTAACCAATTTTGTTCCATTTTGCTGCAAACAAATGCAAATCTACTGTTGCTTAGAGAATCCAAGTAGTCCAACAGCTTCTTTCCAATAGAGGTTGGTTGGACACTTCCTGGATGTTCACAAGCAGGGTACGTCATTCTCCTTCTTTATTGTTTATGGCCTAGGAACTGCCTTTGGACATGAAGGTTCAATTTAGCCAGTAGTTATGACTGAGTAATTATATTTTAGATTACTTGACTCCCCAGATCTCAGCACATTATATTTTCCAGTTTCTTTCCATGCATGCAAATAGGCAGTATCTGTAACAAAACCCTCTCTCTTTCTCATTCTGGAAGAGATGCCAATAGCTACTCCTTCTCTCTCAAAGACAATTCAAAGAATTATTGTTCACAACAAAATGAGAACACAGGGGCCTAATTCACAAACCCACACATGTCCCCAGAGGAAAATACTCTTCTTTAATATAGTTCTATGCCTGATGGAATATTGACGGATTTACACCCAGGGCAACGTTAATACAAGGGCAAGGCTGTCATCTGGGATTGTTACCCTCCAAAAATAAAATTGGTAATTTTGGATTCAAATTTTTTGTTATCCCAATTTTTCTGGATCCTCCTTACTGTTTTAAGATTTTTTCAGACTTTTTTTGGTGGGGGGAGAGGTCCAACCAGGCCAACGAGGGAACAACTACCAGTCTCCTGATATTCTAAATATAAAGAAATACTTGACTAGAACTGAAAAAAACTTTCCAATTTGAATGCTTTTACAATCCTGGCAGAAAAAATATTTTCTCCTTTATTTTATGAGGGATTTTTTTCAACTCAGATTTAAAACAGTATCAGCCTGAAACCTACAATTTAATCTGACTTACACAGCTTCGGTGTTGTCTTAGGATGAAATACAGTTTTATCAAGGGCTTGGAAAGTAAGGCCATTTCCGCACGGGCGGAAAATGACGGCCTGGAGACGGTAAAAACGCCGTCTCCAGGCTGCCATTCGCACGGGCGGCGCAGCTGCAGCGCAGCCGCGCCGCCCCCCGCCGCCCGGCTGGCCCACAGCCGGCATATTCCGAGAACGCTAAGAAGCGTTCTTTTTGGAATACGCCGCCGTGAAGCCGCTGCCGGCGAGCGGCAGCGGCTTCACGGCCTCCCGACCTGGCACTCACCTTGTCCCTGGGCCTCCAGCGGCGCTGAGGCCTGGGGACACGCTTCCGCCCCTGCGCCGCCGAGCAGGCACGCGAGGGCTGGGGCGTGTCCCCAGGCGTCGGCGACATGCCGGAGGCCCAGGGACAAGCCGGTCGCGGCGGCGCCGGCGCTACCGCTGCCTGTCTCGACCGTCCGTGACGGTTCCAGCGCCTTTCAGGTCGGCGCTGAAGCACGGACTCCAGCCGTTCCGCCGCGGCGGAAACGGCTAACTTACTGATCTCATCCTAAGAAGAGTTATTCTTCTTTAAGCCCAGTGCCCCCAAAGGACTGAAATAGCAGACATAGCCGGTCCATGTTTTCTAGAGTGACATGTAAAGGCATGAACATTCCACCCTGTTAACATTGACAGCTGTAGGCCTACCATTCCAAAGGCCAAACTGACCAGTTATCCTGATGTGGCATTGATCCTGGAGCAAATCTAAGAGGCAGATAGGAGTCTATGTGATATTCTACCTAAGATCTGGGTAGAGGAAAGGATGGATGGAGACCAATCTTCAAGTCAATCAAAACTCAGCAAATTTGATAAGGTAACAAATTACATTTTAAAGAAGGCAGCTGGAAAATACAACATATCCTCTGCTTGGCATGGAATGCATCTCTTATAATGACATGCCTTTCTTTATGAGAAACAGAGATGCCACACATTAGCCATTCAGTAGCAGTTGTAACACCAGTGAGAAAATGGCTGTCATTATATGATTGGCTGACAAGTACAATCCAAGAGAGTTACTTTTAAAGCCTAGTGACTTCAATGGATTTTAGAGGGGGGGGTAACTTTGCTTCAGACTGCACTATAAGACACCAACAAAAGAGACTCCCCTTCCCTCTCCACCAAAGTATCCCATCATCCTTTGTTGAATAAGAAGTTCCACAGTGAAAACTTCGGTCCATTGCTGACACCTTCTCTCAGAGGCTTCTGGCTTCACCAACAGAAGTTCCGCACGCATCAAGTGATGGAAGACTGGGGAGCAGCCACAGTTTTGAAGTCCATTTGAAGGCTCCTTTCTCCAAATCAACCTGCTCCGTTGAGTAAGGTCCCAACAATTTACACAACCACTTGCTCACTGCTTTCTGCTAGCCATGCAGAACCAGGAAGCCAATGTACTGATCCCTGACAATGCTGCAGCACACAGTGGAAAAGACCTGAAGTAGAAACCCGCAAGATGCTTGTAGAACACACACAGCCTCTAAATAAACCTTGTCATGTGGCCAAGCTTTAGAGCAACTTACCATCCCATTCCTGAACTTTAGTACCTGCCTCATGCATCCCCTCCCATCTGGCATTTATGAAGACACTAACCCAGCACCAACAACAAACAAAGCAGCAGTGAATGTGGTATGCACTGAATTTAAAGCATCCCCTCTCCTTTTTGCACGCGGATTTCTGGCTACCCACCACTGATGAACATCAACCACAGCAAATGAATCCACCAAGTTCATTAGACACACTGCAAAGGGAGGATGGAAAAGAAGGACAAATGATGGTAAAAATAAGGGTTAGAAAGAGGCTGTACTTAGAATCCAGTCCTGTTAGGCACAAATCCTGACTCAGATACATCTAAGAATTCCTGGAGAATGTATCCAGTGAAATGTATATCTGCCATTCTGAAGGAAGGACCCACAATTGCTGTCAGGATCAAGCAGAAGTTGAGTTCTCCAAACTTTCCCTTCTCAAAATTTTTTTTTCCCAAGATCTCTCCAGTGCCACTCTTGCAAAGGATTCTAAATATCCCCATTCTTCTACTTTCACTGGGTGGAAACAAATCCCATCTCATCTCCCTGCACTAGTGCCCATGCTGTAGCCAAGTAATCAACAACCATGCAGGAAATCCAAAGCAGGCAGGAACAAAAGAAGAAAAAGAAGCAACAAAACAAACCAGAAAAGGAGAAGGATCGCTGTCGGTGAAGAGGAGGATGGGGGCTTTTCATGCTCTTCCGGATGTCCCGGAGTTTGGCGTTGTACTCTGACAGGGGGGAGACGGGATAGGTAAGAGTAGAGGAGAAGGTCAACCAAGGATGAAACAAAATCCATCATGGAGAGTAAAAGAGAGAGGGAAGGGTCAGAGGCAGGACAAACATCACAACATACAAAGGAAAAAAAGGGAGGGAAAACAAGAAAAAATATTAGTTGGAAATTTATCTAGACTTAGAGACACTGTGGTAAGGATGTGCAAAAATCATCCTGTGAAGAAACCAGTGAACCAATTAACAGCTCATTCACATGTGGCTCTGGATGCACAAGTAGTCTCAGAAATAAGGTTTCTGAGGTAAAAATGTCATGAAGGTGCCTGACTTCCTTTGGCTTCAGGAGGAGCTAGGCCTCGCTATGTCATAAGTGATCATCATTATCAACCCTATATTGCATTTCTGCACCATCAATATGAAAATTACTGAAGATCGTCATTAATTAACTTTCTATTGACTGTAGAAGATGAATATTGTAAGAGTGTCAAGGACCAAAATGTGTTACAGGCAGTGAATAGGTTTGGGCATGGAATAAATTTAGCAATGTACCCAACATGACATTTTGTCACTCTCCCACAGTGAAAGGGGGTGGGTAAATTCATTGCAACAGAAGAATGAATCTCTCTGTCTCAGTGCAAATCTGATACAAAAAACGACATAAGGAAATGTTATAGACATCTATTCTGTTCAGTGCTCCATTTCTCACTACAATATTACCTATTCCAGGCATGCAAATTTTCCTGTATTAATTTGTGGTAATTAAAAAAATATTGCACTCTTCTTGAAAACTTACGATAGTTAAATACAAGAACAAAATTTAAAAAGGGCACATAAGTATATATACATGGTCCCATCATTTCTGCCTTAACCTCACAACATTTCTGTGGGGCAGGTGACTGAAATCATAGCAGAATAGGATTTGAACCTAAACTCTCTCCAGCCCTTGTCCAGTAGTCTAACTGCCATTCCATACTGGATCTCTTGTTCTAGAAAAAATTCCCAGGCTCTCATTCTTTCTGGCCATTGTCCTACCTCTTTGTTGACACCTTGCATGGAGGACCATGTTGAATCCACCATCCATGAATGACACACACTTGAGGTTAAGGGCTGTTACAATTCACATTTATTTTTAAGGGTGGTTCAGAATGGAAGATTCATGGTTATCTTCACCAGGTCATGGTTACTGCTATCTCCCTTACGGCGTGTCTCAGCCACTTATGCTTCTCCCTCTTTTCTTTTCCTTCCTGTTTATTCTACTCCCTCCACGGAGTTTGAGCCTTTTTCATCTCCCCAGCTTTCTCCTCTCCTTCGCTCCCTTTTGCCCTGGCCCTTGTTATTGCCAAGAAGCCTTCTTTGGACAGTCAGAGCTTTCCAGTGGTCCTAAAACCATGCCCCTCCCAGGCTGAGTCACACATTGGTTCCCATTGATCAACTTCCCCCAGGTACAGCTGACAGTGTGTCTTTCTGTCACTGAGTTGCAGGCAGCTCATGGACAGGCATGTGGCTATGGACAGCTCATGGACAGGCATGCCCCATCCTTAGCCCACTAAGGCCACTGAAACCTGGCCCACTTCATGGCTCCTCACTCCAGTGAAGGCTCAGGACTCATGCTTAGGTCATTGGCCCAATCAGATAGTCATACTCTTCTCAATCACTAGAACGATTTTAAGAATTATTTCAATAATGAATTTCTCTCATATTTATACACCCATTCTTCATTTTTTGGTTACAAATACATTTCATTAGTAATTATTTTTAACAGGAACTTAAACATGGCTACTTCTTGACAATGTCGGAAGTTTCTACCCACACCCATATGAAATGCCTTTCCTAACTATCAACTTTGTACAAGTGGCACGTATGTGTTTTAAGTAGCTGCTACGTACAAATATATGCTTCAGGTGGCAAGATAATGTGATGGTTATTTCTATTCCATAGTTCCCTGAACAAGACCTTAGGCTTGAAAGGTCCCATGATTTGAGGGATTTAAAAATTAGATCTTGATGAAACATTTTTGCAGTAAAGTTCTTTTGTTTCATGATAAGAGAGAAAGCTGTGAGGGATTGGGAATAATAGAAAAAAATAATAAAAAGCTGTTAAGCTTACAAGCTTCCCAATGATTAGCTAACAAGTTCAGGGTCTGCACAGCTACTTGACCTTCCTGAGGCTCCAAAGCATCCCTGAGCTTGTTCATATTTCTATGGAGTCATAAAGTCATCATTTGGTGTATTTGCTTAGCAGTATATGAACTACAACTAGTGGCATTAACTAGCATAGGTGTCAAACTCACGGCCCTCCAGATGTTATGGACTACAGTTCCCATCATCCCCTGCCAGATGATGGGAACTGTAGTCCATAACATCTGGAGGGCCGTGAGTTTGACACCTGTGAACTAGAGCATAAAATAGATTTAAATTAACAGAATATTCTGTGCATGTACAAAATCTTAATTTATATTGTAAGACCATGAAGAACTCACAATACAAGGTGAGCTTGTTAAAAGTGCTTGATCATAGTACCCATAATAGGCAACCCAATTTGATATGGGGGAACTCACCCCATGATCTATAATTATTGATCTATAATTCAGGGAGTCTACAATTCTATAAATAGTGATCTATAATTCTATAAATAGTCATCTATAATTCTATAAATAGTGATCTATAATTCAGGGAGTCTCTTAAAACATAAAATCTGGTTTCAGGATGAATATTGTCTAGCTAGTTTTAATCCACCTTGGCTATTTGGTGATTTTAGATTTCCTCAGACAGCTGGGTTCTTTCCTATCTAGCAACAGGGGACATATACATAGCTAAGAGCTTTGTGATCCATCAGAGCTTTACTTCTTATATAGGAATTCTAATGCTTGTATAGGAATTCCAGTGGGTTGACACTGGAGGACAGGCAGAAGTACAGTCATGGAATGACATCTTCGGGCTCCCATTTCAGGATTTGGGGTCTCTTGAGCCAGGCACAAATTGCAGTAGTTGGGATGATTAGTTTATTCTCAGAGAAGTGAATCCTAGAAGTCTTCTGCCCTAGTCGTTATAATCCTGTCCCCACTCTGCTGCAGCAGGAAATGAGAGTTCTCATGACAGCGAGAACCAGAGAAGATGATGATCTGTGAGATTCCACACATTATCTGCTTGGAACAAACAGGCAGTTTATAGTAGCATGCATTGTAAATTACATGCTGAACCCTACTTTATCCCAGGCAGTGGGAGAAGTTTCATTCCTTCCACCCTCCTCCTCCTTTGGCACCTGCATTGTGATCATGGGATACCCAGTAACACCTGGAAATGCAGAGGGTTGACTTGTGTTCATACATTTGGGCCAACTATTCTTCCCCTGGGATTCGGGACACAACAGTCTCTGAGATTACTGGTGCACGAAGATCACAGGTAAGGGGCCTCTATAACAACTTTGCATGACTGCCATATTTCTCCAAAGCAGGCACTGTTGACATTAAGAAGTCCACTGTATGTGTGTAAGCAGGCACTGTTGACATTAAGAAGTCCATGTATGTGTGTAAATACATGGATCTCCCATGTGCCTGATGCAGTCTTCACACAAGAGTCAGGAGACTACAGTATGCAACACTAATAGTAGAACATAAGTGTTTTGTCTACCCTACCATTTTTCCATTTTTGGTTTATAAAGGCTCCAGTTCTACATCAGGTAAGCAGTTCAATCATAATCAGAGTTATGCTTCTCTAAATTTGTTGACTTCTCTAAATTTGTTGACTCTGCTCAGAATTATACTGTGAACTGCTTAAATGCCACTGAAGTTTGTACCAGCCTTCGTTCTTGTGTTTTAGACGTCTTGAAGAATCCACAGTGTTATGCTGGCATGACTGTCAAACAGAGAAGATTCTGGAGTTGTTAAACCCAAACCCCCAAAATACGCCTGCCTCTGAATTCCATGTCTATCTCCGAGGCTGCAGACCCACATGGAGTTTGGAAGCAGACAATTAAATGCTGGGTTTGGCCAGGCCAAGCCCAGCATTTAACTGTGGGCTCGGCCTGGCTGGATCCAGCTTTACATTGCTGGCTCTACCTCTGAAGCTCCACCTGGCTAGGTCTAGCTCAGGGGTAGGGAACCTGTGGCTTGAGAGCCGCATGCGGCTCTTCTGCCCTTGCACTGTGGCTCCACGAGCCGAGCCGCTGGCCCCATCTTTGCCCGCCCTGCAGGCAGCAGGGCGGGCGCATCCATGCGCTTCTCAGAATGAGTGGAGTAAAAGGTAAAAAAACCCCCCAATATATATAGTGTTATCTTTATTTTAAATATCAAAAATTATTTGCAGCTCCAAGTGTTTTCTTTTCCCGTGGAAAACGGGTCCAAATGGCTCTTTGAGTGTTAAAGGTTCCCTACCCCTAGTCTAGCTTTAAACTGCGGACCAGGCTGAGCCCAGCACTGAACTGTGCACCCCACGCCCAAACTCCTGGCTTCAGCATTCAACTGCCAGCAGAAAGCAAGGGAGGGGGGACAGGGGTTTTCTTTAAGGCAAAGGGACAAAATATGCCAAAATAATTCAGCATTTTTCAGAATCTGCTTATTTGGCTCCCTTTTTTGAGGGAGGAAAAACCCTAGAAAATACTGGCAAGATATATTTTTTTCCCTATCAGATATACCGAATGCCCACCCCAGCAAGAAGATGGATGGCAAGGCTGTTTGAACTTTTCCTCTTCAACATAGCTCTTTATCCTCAAGATAACAATACTACCCTTCTGATCAGCTCTTGGAAATCTTTAATGCTTATTTTATTTATTTATTTATTTATTTATTTCTTCGATTTTTATACCGCCCGATCCCCAAAGGGCTTAGAGGTTCACTATCACATTCATTTTCCTGGAGAAGTGACTCAGTTCCTACTTCAAGATCTGTGTGTACTTGAACATATGCTTTATGGGTGTAATGGATGTAAATATGAGGTGGGAGAAGGATGCAGAATATGAGAGACACTTCGCAGCATTTGAGCATATTTGTATCAGAATAGGTACAGAACTGCATGAGTTGTGCCTATATTTGTATAGGAAAGTATGCCTTATAGTATATTATTGGATAGAACAGAACTGTGTACAAGTCACTGGCATAATGCCCATTGGGCAAGGTGGGCAGCTGCCCAGGGCATCACCTTGTGGGGGGGCATCAAAATGCTGGGTTCGTTTTGGGGTATTTTAGTGGTTTTCCATTTTTGGCCTGCAGGGGGCACGGTTTTTAGGCTAGCAGCACCGAAATTTCAGCGTATCACCAGGAGACTGTCCTTATGCTACCCCCCAAGTTTGGTGAGGTTTGGTTCAGGGAGTCCAAAGTTATGGACTCCCAAAGGGGGTGCCCCTATCCTCCATTGTTTGCAATGGGAGCTAATAGGAGATGGGGGCTACAGTTTTGAGGGTCCATAACTTTGGCCCCCCTGAACCAAATTGCACCACATTTGGGGGGTATCATTAGGGCAGTCTCCTGATGAGACCCTGAAAGTTTTGAGACTGTGCCTTCAGAAATGTGCCCCTCCCAGCCTGCAACCCCCATTGACAGCAATGCAGAAAACTCAATGCAGAACAAAGATTCTTGGGCAAATTTCTAGGATGTTCCTGCAGGGGGTGCATTTTTGGATTTATCGGCACCAAAATTTCAGGGTATCATCTGGAGATGATGGCACCCCCCCCCCAGTTTGGTGCAGTTTGGTTCAGGGGGGCCAAAGTTATGGACCCTCAAAATTGTAGCCCCCATCTCCTATTACTCCCATTGGAAACAATGGAGGATAGGGGCACCCCCTTTGGGAGTCCATAACTTTGGACTCCTTGAACCAAACCTCACCAAACTTGGGGAGTAGCATAAGGACAGTCTCCTGATGATATGCTCAAAATTTTGGTGCTGATATGTCTAAAAATGCACCCCCTACAGGCACCAATGTCCTGGTGCAAAAAGAAATTTGGTCGTGGTGGAGTGGCCACCCATGGGGGGGGGGGGCATCCAACTCAGGTTTTGCCCAGGGCTACAGTTTGCCCAGGGCTGCCTCGTTACGCCCCTGGTACAAGTGTACATAGGTCTTCTTCCAGTGTGAGAGAAAGGTTGTACACCTATAATTTCAATATATATATATTTGTACAAGTGTGGATACAGTGTATCATAACAATATGCAAGTTCTTTTCTGTACCTGTCACTGGATTCATGCCTCTGCTTGGTTTCAGGAGAATTGCAAGTGTCTCTTTTGCCATTTGTTTGTTCTCCTACTAACAGTGGCCCTGACCTCCAGAGACACCTGAAACTTGAGCACCCTTAGCTCAAAGCAATGGTCATATCTATGACAGCTGAAAAGGATTTTGTAATTTCCTTGCTCCCAGCTATGGCTACATTTGCCAATGATACCTCCTCCCTTTGTCTCTTTGAGAACTAAGAAACTATCAGGACTTACTGTGGTTTATTTTTTTTAATCTGAGGTCTTCTTTCAGGATGCATTTTGATAGACACAGCAGGTAACAAACCAAATACTAATCCTTTGCCCCTCACTATATGATTCTGAAGGATGACCTGTTTTTAGAAGTGTCCTATGTACATTTATCCATTTAAATGTACGTTTGCTACCATCCCCTTTTAAAAAATGAAAAATGCTTTAGGAAGGAGGTTGATTAGTGAAGTCATTTATTTCCAACTAATAAGTGATCTTCACAGTGTCAGGGGGATAGTATCTATGTCAGTGGTGGCGAACCTTTGGCACTCCAGATGTTATGGACTACAATTCCCATCAGCCCCTTCCAGCAAGGCCAATTGGCCATGCTGGCAGGGGCTGTTGGGAATTGTAGTCCATAACATCTGGAGTGCCAAAGGTTCGCCACCACGGATCTATGTGATTGAAATGCATTCCTAACTCAAAGTAACTGCTTAGAAAAACAAACCAAAGCTGCTAAAAATGCTGCTGTAACTGCTTAGAAAAACAAAGCAATGCTGCTATATGTAACTACTGCCATCTGGGGCATTCTTTCCTTGATCTTTCTTTATGGCTTCACATGCTTTGTAGATAACTAGGCTTTCCCCTGACATACCAGTTCCATTAGAAAAGAGTGAACTCCGTTATCTCTTGGGGCAGGGAGCCAGGTGGCTCTCCACTACTGCTTGCAACCTTGGGACGCCTTAGCTCCAAAGACTGTTTTTTACAACTTCTTGGGAAAACAGGAGGGGGGCCTGCATTGGGCATAAAGGGGACTGTGAATGCCACTGGCTTTTCAAGTGTGGTGCTTCGATGCCTGCTCAATAAATGCTACTGATCAAAACCTCAGAGTCCATTTGTTGGCTTAAGGTCCGAGACCTAACACACAGCTAGGCTCTGCTGTCAACAACACAGGATGGGCTTCGCCACAGTGTCTCTCCAACACAGGATGAGCCTGCATCCAAAAGAGCAACCAGTACATCTAAATAAAATATGGCGAATCTGTGAATGTGCTTCCTCGATGGGCTTACCTCCCAAGTTCATGAACATCCAGATACACTTTGGAATGCCACAGTTACTAAAGGGGCAATCCTAAACAGAGTTACACCCTCCAAAATCTACTGATTTTAGTGGACTTTGGAAGGTGAAGTTCTGTTGACGTTTGCACTGTCAGGCTCAAGCTTGGGTTTTCTTGCTGTAATTCTCCTTCTTCCAGAACCTAGTGATTCTCCCCTCTGCCTACTATCTGTGGCCTAAGAGGTGTGCTAGAAGATTTAACTTGGCACTGCTGCCTGGATGAGATCATGAACATTCTGAGGAGCTTTGAGATCCAGAACATTGTGAGGAGCTTTGCAATTAAAAACTCTGTGTAATTACCAGATATAATCATCATTATGCTCCTTTCGCTAGCTGTATGCTGTCTTTTCTGAGTGGACTGTACCCAAAGACAGATAATTTTGGAAAGTACGACCTCTGTGATTCATGTCTAGGGATAGAGATCTGAGACTCATAAGAAATAGAAAGTAAAGGTTCCTACCTGCTACCCTATGGGCCACCAGCCCTTCAAGGTGCAAAGGTTCTTCCTCTGAGGGCTGAGAAAGTTCTCCATTATTTTCTGCATCTTTTGCTGGTATTTGGGCTTCCACCATTGTTGGGGATACAGGGGATGTAAGCAGGGGATGCTGCCCTTCCATGAGCTTGTATGCCATCACATGAGACCTGGGAGATGTAGGAGGACTTTCCACAGCTTGACCATAACTCCCTGCTTGTATTACACTTGGCTGTTGGTTCTGATAGGCATAGGGCAAGTAGGGCTCCCTGTAATCCTGTGCCGGATATTCCTGCTCTCCAGTATTTTGGAGCAGCAGTCTTCTGGGAGGAGCTTTAGGTGCAGGTTCAGGGAGCTGGGGCACAATGATGTCAGTGGAAATGTTTGTAGGGCTTCCTGGAATAGGGCCAAAAGCATTGGTAGACCTTGGTTGCACCACTTGAGGACCAGTCACAGGCTGGGCAGACATGGAGAGAGCCATTGGGCATGGCCTGTCATTTCTACAGGCTACTGGAACACTCTGAGATTTTTGCATCATAGAGACAGAGGGGTCCAGGTCAAGCATAAGCATGTTGAGGGCCTCAATTGACTGCTCTATTTCCTTCTGGGATGCCAATCTGGGGAATTCGGGGATACTGATGCTTTGGGGTGGTGCTGTTTGTAAGGGGCTAGGCTGAGGGCTTGAACTTGAGACACTGGGGCTTAGGCTTTCTAGGGCACCATCTTGTGGACGGGATGGTGGTCTGCTTCCACTTTGCTGCTGCCATGAGTTCAGTCCCCTCTGTACAGCTTCTCGACTACTCATGCTCCGTGCAGGTGCTTGAGGAAGTTGAGGGATCTCAGTGGTAGCTGTGGGAAAGGTTTGGGAACGATATATGCTATTTGGGTCATAGCCATAGGGATATTGCTGGGTAGATGCTAGTGACTGGGGTTGTAGCCAGCCAGGAGTTGGAAAACCATGCTGGTAATAGTCTGCCAAGTTTTCCTGGGCAGACATTGAAGGTCGAATGTGACCATATGGATCCTGAGGGTGACGCCCCATCATGCTCCGCAAGGTATTCTGATTGTTGTAAGGGTAGCCACCATTAATAACTGTCTCTGAATCATGCAGTTTGTCTATACCATTGAAATTGGATGAACCATTGGGTAAAGAGGAGAGACTCGCCATCCGAGGGGCCTCATGATAGCCCATGTCACTAGTGTTGGTGGTGCCATCAAAAGATGAGAGAGTGCCCAGACTGCCCACACTGTGCCCATCCTGGATGGGCAACTCATCATCCAAAATGTCTGTTTCCCTCTCAGCTACCAAGCTTGCAGCTTCCCCATTAACATGCACCTGAGCAGGTACAACATGGCGTCCAGTGGAGGTCACGACCGCTCCTCCGCTGGGGTTGTGGTTGTGCATGGTAGCTTCGTTTTCCAAACCAAAACCACTGAGCAAGCTCTCAAGCTCCCGCTTCTCCTCAGGGGTCAAAATAGGATTGTTTCCTCCACTGCTGCTGGGGACTGCAGGTACTGCCTGTTCATCAGTCTTGTCAGTCTTGGTGGAAGCAGTGGAGTTGCCCGAATCGCTGCTGACGGAGAGTGTGTGTTCGATATGATTAGGGGCTGCTGAGAGTGTAATGCGATTGGTGTTGACAGCGCCAGTGCTGCCGTGGAGTGAGTCTTTCTTTTTCACCTTAGCATATAGGCTCCCATCCAGAGGTCCTTGTGTGTGCCCAACCTCTGTATGGAACAGGAGAGAAGAAAGACAAGAAAATCAATACTTAGCCGACAATGCTGTAAAAGCTAAAAGCTCTTATTAAGACACAAATGGTTCCTGGGATGTTTATTTCCATTTAGCTATGATGGGAAGGGACACTATGACTCTGCCAAGCAGCTGCCAAGCACTATCACTTCATGTGCCCTTCAGGTCATTGCAGACAAGAGACGCCACAGTGTCTCTCCAAGGGAAAAACAGCCCCTACCAAGTTCCATTCCCACAGGACCTGGTGACAGCCAGAGAAGTGGCAATGGCTACTGAAGCAAAACAATTTACCAGTTATTTTCTTTTTTATTGTGATGAGAACCATTAGATGCTTTGCAGGAAATGTACCTGAACTGATCCAGGAAGAAATGAAACCTCTTTTGGAAATAGCAAACAAGCTGGAAGAAGTTGTAAGATCACATATGTGTGAGGTCACAAAGGAATAAAGGTTAATCTAATTCAGGTCTGTAAAACATGTGACCTACTAAATCAAAAGCAGTCCATTAGGGGCTTAGAAAGTCTGTGCAGATTGCTAGCAATTGCAAATCCAAAAGGATGGAAGTAGGTTGTGCACTATTTGGGGCGGGGGGTGGGGTGGATTTAGGTTTCATAGACACCAATTTTGGACCCCTCCCCCCCCAAAAGCTAAATCCTTATAACAGTGATGGTGAACCTTTTCAAGACCGAGTGCCCAAACTGCAACCCAAAGCCCACTTATTTATCGCAAAGTGCCAACACGGCAATTTAACCTGAATACTGAGGTTTTAGTTTAGAAAAAACCTCCAAGGCGTACATTACTCCGAGGCGTACATTGCCTTCGAGGCGTACATTACTCGGGAGTAAGCTTGGTCGTAGTTGTAGTTTTGCTTTGAAGCAACCATGCAACTCTTCCAATGGGTGAATCAGGACCCTAGGAGGGTTTACTCAGAAGCAAGCCCCATTGCCAGCAACCGAGTTTACTCCCAGATAAAGGATTGCACTTTAGTTCTTTGCATGAAAATCAGTGGGTTTAACAGCGCTTAACAGGGTTACCTACATTGCTTCTCCAAAACTGGGTCTTAGGTTTAATGCTAATAATTGAGCCCAGTGGCCCAGGCCAGCCTAGATGTGTGTGTGTGTGTGGGGGGGGAGTGATTCCTTCCCACATGATGAACTCTGTGCGTGCCCACAGAGAGGGCTCTGAGTGCCACCTCGGGCACCCGTGCCATAGGTTCGCCATCACTGCCTTATAACAATATGGCCTTTTATCCAGCTTTTTCTTTTTTGATTATCCAAAATGTTCAAGTTTATTAAACCCCAAGGAAAATCTTTGTGGGGCTTTGGAGCAATTTTTTTGAGGTAGAGTCACAAATTTACAACACAGCTTCAGGTGACTCTTCTTAGAAGAACATTCCACCCAAGTTTGGTAAAGTTTGTATCAGGGATCCAATTTTATGGGCCCCCAAAGAGGATGTCCCCACCCATTCTTCATTGTTTCCAAATTTGGTGCCTCCACCTCAAAAAACCCATCCCTCAGAGCCCTACAAAGATTTACCATAGTTTCCTTCTGCTGGAAAATTTTTCTGTCTGTGACTGTCAGCTCTGACATAGCTCAATGTTGTGTCAGTGGTGAGTCTTTATGGGGCTGTGGGGGAAAGCTGTCTTTTCAAGATAGAGGCACCAAAATTTCTGCATATCTGCTGATGTCTCTGCTTACACAAACCCCCGGGTTTGGTGAAGGTTACGTCAAGACGGATATGGAACCCCAAATGGAGAAAACAATGCAGGTTTATAAAATTGCCCCCCGACCCAATCTTCACTAAACCTGGGGGTTCGCATAAGGAGAGGTTCTTCTAAAGAGAGTCACCTGAAGCTACACTGCAAATTTGGTGGCTCTGTCTCAAGATAGAGCCTAGGGTAAATTGGACCAGAAAAAGCCAGAAAAATATAGAGGGGGAGTTGGCATTTCCGAATGCACACCCCAGAGGCAAGTATTTGGCAGTCCAAACAAACATGGACAGTGTATAAACCTTGGTAAATCACAACTTAAGTAATTTTGATGCAGTTCAATATTCTGTATTGCAGCAGAATCCTCCCATAGTACAGAAGCTTTCATGATGAGGAAGGCCAGTGGCCATTCTGTACCTCATTATGCTGAGAAAGCTCTAGTGACAAGCAGTAGTATGCAGAATTCTACAGCAATTAATCCAGGAGCCCAGAAAGAGTGGAAGAGTGCTATAGACTCATTCCACTAAATGAAACTCTGGGTTCACATAGTGGTTTCAGTTAAAACTAGTGGTTTCCAGCTACTTTGAATATACTTTCATTCCACATCTGAATTTTTCATGGTGGCTAAATTTCTCCCATTCCCCAGCCAATCCAAATCCATTCAGTGAAGGGAAGATTGACTTCATATAGCCATTTCTCTACAAGGTCTTCAATTGGCTGGGACCACTTCAGGCAGGAAACTACAAGATATAGGGGAAAATGGTGCCAAACAGGAGAGACAACAGCTATGGATAACTGCACAAACCATGAATATCTGGATGTATGTAGGAAATATTGCCACCCCTTAAAGCATATTTTTGTCTAAGAAGGTGTTAATGGGTTAAACATTAGAAATAGCCCTAAATGAAACAAACTCAAAGCGGTATTTGCTCTTTACTGTGCAAAACAGGATCTAAGCTATAGCTCACCATAACATTTTTTTCAGATGAGCAGACCTCCATAGACTGGCCTAAGATTTCTGTTCAATTAAATTCTGTCTATTTCTCACAGCAACAGAGACAACCAGAAACATATAAGGACTCATTTGTTGCTGATTTTGGTCACAGCTTGCATGACAAGAAAGTAATATGTTCAGATCTTCAGTCTTCTCTCAAATTCTGCAGCACATTACCCTCATCCTATTTAACTGATTTATAATAAATTAAAATTTGAAATCAGAATTTGACAGCAATTCACATCAGCATGGCTGTTTTGTTAAAAAAACTTTCATGTTTTCATGAATTGCCACCAAGAAACTGTATAACTCCTTTAGCTCACATGTTACTTTCCCCTATGCAACTGAGGATGCAGGACTGTTGGAGAAACAAAGGGAGATTTTAATATGTTTGAATGGAGCTCTAATTTTTTTTAGGGCTTCTATATTTGTTTGAAAAGTTTATGAAGAAATCTGGGTTTCTGATTGCAGCAATCTCCAGTTCTCTTGCAGGGTGGGGACTTGTTTACCCAGACATTTTCTGCTTCTTTTTCCAGGTCCCCTATGAAATTTCCTGGAACAGAAAACACTGCAATATGGAATGCTCTTATTTAGGGGAAAAATGACTTCTCTCTGGCAATGGGCCAAGGATTGACTCAGGAATGGAAGATGGGCTAATGGAAGAGTATAGAGTCAGAAAGCTCCTATCTACAGGCAGCAAGCACTTCCGGAATTGCCTCACAGCCCAAACCAGCAGGGCACTAAGTTTCTTTCCCACACAACATCGAGTAGGCATGATGCAAACGCACATACACAAACCCACTGAATCAGCAACCATGGATAGGACACATATTCATGTAGCTAAGAAATGTTTGTATTTAATGAATAAGGTACCCTACCCCTTTCATGGCAGTGGGCGGAAGGTACAGCAATTCCTAACTAGTGCATATACATGGGTCCCAAAGCATATACAATATATTTATCTATGCATATGTGTACACATATACATGGAGCAGCATACATTAACTAAGTGTAACCACCATGGCCCTTTCCGCATGGCCAAAACAAAGTGGGGTGCAGACAGGGCGCATGAGTCCAGTGCAGCCCCGGGCCATTCACGTGCCTCCGTGTAAGCGCCCCTGAAGCTAATGTGGGTCACCAATGCACCTTCGCATGGTGGTGCATCTTTTTTTAACCTACCTCCCACCAATGTGCAGCTATGCAGGCAGGCACACATATACCCCCAGAGCCTTGCGGATGCCAGAAGTTCCTGCATGGCTCCGCAGGTGGGAACTGGGAGGTAAAAAAAAAAGTGCAGCCACGTAACGTGCCTCCCACCCGGGGCTGTTTCCTTGGCCGTGGCTGCGAGGCATGTTAAAAACAAAAGAATTGCACAAATCTTGAAACACCCTGGGGGGTGGGGATTCAGAGTGGACTTATGTTAGGAGCGAGATCCATGTGAAGTTCCCCCCCAATCCAGGTTTTATCCCGCCCTTAACCCGAGATTATTGGCCCGTGCAGAAAGGGCCCATCAGCTGCATATATTCTCAGAGCAAAATCTCATTGTATGTTTGATTGTGTACACAAAGATCAATCACAAAGAAACAGACTATGAGAGATAGCAGTACCCATCCAAAACATGAGTACAGAATGTGCCACAGCAAATGGGTATGCACAATCTTTTCTCAGCTAGCAATCAAGGATAACTAGCATACAATTACTGCCCATCCAAAATGCATTTAGAGTAACTGTGTTACTCTAACTGTGTTACTCTAAATGCATTTTGGATTTAGGCAAATTATACACACCATTATAAAGATGTTTCTCTGAAATATCTACCTCCCAGAGTTTTATATAACCTAATACCCAAGGTCTTGCCAATCCCTTCTGGCCTCTTTCAGCAAGCAACTCCATGATTCTCTATGCTGACCCTTCTCACAAAGGCTATTTGTAGTTCAGGCTGCCGGTTTGTGGCATGCTTCCCACTTTGCTTTAAAAAGATGGGACAAAGCTTCAACATTCTTCCCAAGGGCTGGCCAGCCACACACAGGCCTCAACTCAACTGGTAACTTTGTGGGGAAACCACAAGATGTACTGAAGGAGAAAGATTGCTACAGTTCTTCCCTCTTCCCTTTAAGCTCTTCAGAGTTCTGGCTTCCTCCTTCAGCCAAGTTCAGCCTCTCTTGTTGTTTGGTAAGCTATTCTCTGTGGATAAATATGAACTGTGGCCTTTGTATATGTAACCAGATGTTTTCGTGTTGCTACTATGGAGAGTAGAGTACAGAGGCAGGTGGTACAGACCAGTGACTACAAAATAAGGACAAGGGGAGAAAACAGCATCATCTCTAATTAGTTAATGTATCTAGAACTGCCTGCTGATAATAGCAGAACCCCTCTCCAAATAATCTTGCTGCCAATATTCAAAGATGAGTTTTTAATGGAAAATACAGCCAGAAAAAGTCCTATATCAGTGGTGGCGAACCTTTGGCACTCCAGATGTTATGGACTACAATTCCCATCAGCCCCTGCCAGAATGACCAATTGACCATGCTGGCAGGGGCTGATGGGAATTGTAGTCAATAACATCTGGAGTGCCAAAGGTTCGCCACCACAGTCCTATATTATGTTTGGGCTTTACTCTATTTCAAGGGACCATGGGTAACATTGGGGGGGGGGGATTAAGGAGCACAGAGATGAATCTTTTCCCCAATTTTCAGACAGGAACAGTTTAGATAATCCACCAAAGGAAGGGTTCAGATTCTTGAAGCTGCCCAGAATTTATATAGAACCTATACTGCCCTGTACTCCTCTGGTGGTGGTACCGTAAGACACAGTAATGACAGTAGTAGGCAGGAAATCCTTGTCTAGATAGGACAGCTCAACTGTCATGGGCAGAGTTCCTTTTTAGGGATGAAAGTAGTTGTGGTGCTCTGTCCCCACACTTTGACCATTGTTAAATAGCCACAGAAGCTGTCATTCTCTGACTTATTCTTGATGTGCCACCTGGACCATAAAGTGTGGAAAAGTGATGTTTCCTGTGGATCAGACTGCCACTGTGTTTCTCCAGCTTATCCTACTTAGTGGCAATAGGAAACAACGTTGATGTGACTTTTTCCTTTCCTGGACTATCTGTGCTAGGCTTTGGAGAAACAGTAACATGGGGATCCTCTTCTAACGGGACTGATATGAAAGCTACAGATTTCAGATCTCAACAGCCAGTTCTTTCAAGCTTCCAAGATATCCAGTTTTGCTCTCTACAGGCAATTCTGTTATTATTTCTACAAGCCCTTTCACAGGAGACCAGCACTAGCATTGCTATATCATATACCAGAAAAAGGGCTAGATTTGAGTCCAGTAGCACCTTATAAACAGCAACCAAAGGCGACAACATCTATGTACCACTTAACAGTCAGCATATGAAAAAAAACCATTTCTCTTTCACACATACTCAGTGAGCATTTCCTGGTTGTGCAAGGAGCATTCTTTTTAAAGCTACATGACAAGATTCTGTTGTGATGCCCAGCCTAATAGTAACAGGTGCCCTTCTTGTCCATCTCCTCCCCTGTGGGAATCAGTGCCAGCAGAGCTGTTCAATCAAGGAGAAAGAGGAGATACACCCATTTGTTTATTGACCCAGCTGCCAGAGCTGTCAGAAGTATTTGATACCGCAGGGATATGAAAGAAAAGAGGTAGCTCAAGCTATCTGCATTGATTCAGACAGCAAGAGGGAGGCACTAGATAATAAACCATTTCCTCTCCAAATCTCTCTGTTTTTTACTTGAATAACATGTGAAGTTGCCTTCTACTAAGTTGGACCACTGGTTTGTTTGATTATTTATGTATCAGATTTGTATACCGCCCTTTCCTTTTCAGGCTCAGGGTGGTTTCCAACACCTGATGAAACAATATGTAAACATTATAAATAATTTAAAACGTATGTTTTAAAATGGATACAAAACTTAAAACTGACAATAAAACTACCAAGGTCAGTAAAGCCAACTGTGACTTGGCCACAGCTCAATACGGTAACAGGGGAAGGATCTTTCACATCACCTACTAGGTGAGCCTTTAAACTGCAGATGCCATAGACTGAATCTGAATGCAAAGGCGATGTTCTACCACTAACCTATAGTTCCATCCAGTACAGTTCATTAGCCAAGCCATGTGGACCCATGATCAAACCCTGCCGCTGCATGTCTCACATGCTGCATCCAAACAGTTCATGTATTCCACCTAATACACAAGTGTTCCAAGGGTGGGAGACTGATTTCTTTTTTATGCATCCCTCCCCCCTCCCCAAGTTCATGTCCTGATAAACAAACGATATAAAAAGAAGAAGCTGCCGTAAGGGAGACGGTGCTGCCGAATGGGACCAAGTCCAGCATTCTGAAAATGATGGGGGGGTCAATTCCAAATATACTTGGTGCAAGTCTTGGTGGCGTCAGTTGTGCCATTGAATTAAAAATACTAATGAGGAGGAATCGTTTACATGTGGAAGTAAACAACGCAGGCAAGCAAAAGACAAAATCAAATCCACACTGGAAGAGGAAGGGAGGACAGAATCTTCCTTACTCCCCAGTCCCTGTGCCTTGAGGATCCTTGCTAGCATGTGAACAGCTTTCAACTTACAGTCAGTGTGTGGTATTGAGTAGTATAGCTGGAATGAATCAGCTCCCTCACCCACGACCCGACAGTATGGATTCACACCCAGAAGCTATTTATGAGAACCTGACATTTTGCCTGAGAAATCCAATGCCATTCTTAATGAAAGGCAGTTTACACAAATACTTCCATCGGGCATGCTGTAAAGATATACAGGCTCTTTCAAGCTAATATAAGTGAGGAAAGGATGGATGGATGGACGGATGACATAGGGAAAGCTTCTGCTACATTTATCTACCTGAACCAAACTCAGATGCACCAAAAGGTAATATGCTGGTAGGTGAATGGAAGATTCTGTGGAGACAGCATTGCAGCCATTCCACTGGGAGGTATCTGCATGCTCAGCACTCCAATCTTCAACCTAAATTTGTATTTAGTTTCATGACTTGTCTTGTTACAATGTTTGGGATGCCAAAAAGTCATCCCTCTCCTGAGCCCCTTCAACTGAAGTGGCTAGTTCTCAGACTGGCCCCACTTAACTTTGCCAGGAACCTGGACCAGGAAGGGCCACTGGCTCAGTAGCAAAGCACTAGCATTCCATACAGATAGTCCCAGGTTCACTCACGAGCATCCCTACTTCCAGGACCTCAATAAGCAGGGTTGGGAAAGAACTGGAAAGGTGCTGCCAGCCAGAGCTAGGACCAATAGTCAGACTCAGTATCACGCAGCTTCATAATCACATGGGTCACCCAGAAATTAAAAAAAAACTGAACTCACCATAAAAAGAAGCCTCTTCAGCTGGAGACACTAGCCTTGGCTGTTTATTCCTCAGAGCTGAAATGCAAAACTCCTCCTAGAAGACCGTGCAAGAGTGCACTGCCTTTCCATCTGTCAGGCATGGGAGTGAGGTTTATTTTTCCCCTGGCTTGTAGGAAGCAAGTGGGATAAAGCCCTGTCTGTAATTTCAGCCAGTCAGATCCCAAAGGGTTCACTTATCATCCTGTAGTTATGCGATTTCAGGATGACATCACAGGAGAGGCTGAGTGCCGGGAGCATGGAACTAGGCTTGCTGGAACTGCCAGCCTCTAACTTAACATTGAGTGTTTAGGAGGGGTGGGGAAGGAAGAGAGGTGGAGAAAGAGACAGAATGACAGAAGGGAGTGCGGCGAGTGCTGCAAGAGCAGGGAGGGAAGGAGGGAGAAAGGGCAGTTCGGCCCTAAGGGGAGGAGACCAGGGACACAGCCAGACCGTTCCTTTCCATTCCACGCTTGCCAAAACTTTTCTCTTTCTTCCAAAGGGACCTCACACAACCACAGCAGCATTTTTTCAGCTGCTGAACAATGAAGACATGGGAAGGGAATCTGTTTTTTTTAAAGGAAGAAATGGCATTTAACTTATTTAAGTAGCAGCATTAGGACGAACTCAGCACCTTTAACTCCAAGGAAACGAACCAATTAATATATTGAGTCCATGAAAAAAGCCCATATCAAAAGAGAAATATAATTTATTCCACACATCTCTTGGCACTGTTTTCACCTTCTCTACAACTTTCCAGTGTGTTACTTCCCCATTCTCTCCCCCCCCCCTCCATTTTTGGGCAGTGGAGATGCTAATCTTCCCCCTCCACATGGCAGTGTACAATTAGAAAACACACTAACTATGTACTGCAAGGCACAGAAATTGTGGTCCACACAATCAATTTGTGGTCCCCAAGATGAAATTGTTCCAGAGGAGTTGCAACCTTTTTTTTTTTTAAGAATGGTCAGGGGTTGGAGGTTTTAAGTATACCTTCCAAACAGAATGATACAGTCACCCAATGCCTATGATAGGTTAACAGTCAGAGTGTAAATGTTTCAAAACCAGTTCTAGTCAAGCACACTCTATTACTCAGGCTGGCTTGAACTGGAAAGGAATCTTGAAAGGGAAAGAGGAGCACCTTTATGTATTCTTCTTTCCCTTCTGAGGAAGGGGGGCATTACCACTCACTGATTCAGCGAAGAGCAGACACCAGAAAGGGCTCAGTGCTTAGAGGTTTGCATACAGTTCTAACTACAACTGCATACTATTTAGTGCTTGCATGATTCCAAAGGGCATGGGAGGGCATCTGATGTGGACCCCCAAAATGTCTGTACTATTCCACGAGGCCCATCCTTCTAATTTTGCACTGAGCTTCCAAGAATGTCAGAAATAGCATGAGAGACGAAAGGATTTTCACATCAAACACCTTCTGGGTAAAAGCAACCTACCACTATTAAGGTGGCGCCAGAAAATTCTGTAGCTGACACTAACTCCCACTTGGTTTTCTCCCCCCTTTGTTTTGTTTGCCTGCTTTTCACAACCCTGTGAATTAGAACACTTGTTACCTGCATCTACATCTTCAGGAAATCAATCTTCTGCCCAAAAACTGGGAGTCCACATGGACTGGTGGTCCCAGAATCAGCAGCAAAACCATCATTAAAACAGTGAAGGTATCTCTGAAATTCCTGTGTGGTAGGCTATCTCATTTACAAGGCTCATCTGCAGTGCTGTTACTACTCAAAGAGAAATTAAGAAGCACACAAAGTTCATACAGAACGGGGTTTTATTTTAATTAGAAAACCAAATGATTGAGGAGGTGGAATGTTCATAGTGAAAAGATATGCCAAAATATCCTCCAATCTCAACAGAGGCTTTGGCTTAACTCCACAGATGGTTAGAAAGTGTTTTCTGAGAGGGAGCCTTGTTTCCACAACTCTTCCTTTCAACACACATTTCAGAGGAGGTCTGGCCCTATCTGCAGCAAAGTCTTCTGCATTGCGGTAGTTGGGAAGACTTTCTGTCAGCCCCTCATCCTACACCTTGGATCCTCAGACCACAGTAGAGGAAGTCCATGCCAACAAAAGGGGGAGGAAGCAGAGAAGGTAGAATCCTGTTGCTCTTGGGCAGCTGCTGATAGGCAAGAAGACAGCCCTCATCTCCCTACAGACAAGTATGAGGAGGGGGAGGAAGAGAGTGCAGAAGCCAGACACAGTGATGAAAAAACGTTCCATGCTGATGGGAGTTTCATATGAGGCTGTCAATAGCTTTAACAGCTCAGGCCGCCTAAAGGCCCTACTCAGCAGCCAGCCAGCCTCTTTCCCTTTCCATCAGCTTTCTGTGGTTTGGAAGTGAATTGACTATTGAAGTGCTTTTTTATCAAAAAAAAAAAAAGAGGAAAAAGCCCTAAGGAGATAAGCAACATCCTTGCCTTAGCATGAGACCTATATATCTATAACTTATATATGCATTGGAGGAAAGCTTAAGTGCCAGCCTCAGACTGTATTTATTTACTTCACTGATTCCTTGCTTTTCTCCCCAGTGGTGACCAAACTGCTTACATTGGTTTTTCTACTTCCCATTTTATCCTCACATTAACCTTGTGAGGTGGGTTAGGTTGAGAGAATGTGGCTGGTCAAAAATCATTCAGCAAGTTTCAGTGACAGAATGGGAATTCAAACCTAGGTCTTCTGGATCCTAGCCTGATACTTTAACCACTAGATCCCACTGGCTCACTGGGCAATGTTCACCTTAGCCCGCCCGATAACCCACCCGTCCGTCCATCCATCCATCCATCCATCCATCCATCTATGATTTGATTTGATGTAATATCCCACCCTCCCCGGCTTTAGCTGTGCTCAGGGCAGTTAACAGACATAATAAACAGTCATACAAAGACAATTTAAATAAACAGTTAAAAACATATAATAAAATACACTTGATGATGGTTCAAATTTAAGTCACTTGCCCATATAGATCCCAATTTCACCCAATAAGATTTTATGTGGGTGAAACAGAGGGATGTAGATGTCAGGGCCAACAGATTTCTCACAGGTCTATATCAGCTTCAGTTGTACACTCAGAGAAATATTTCAGCTTGCAAGCTGTGCATAATTGTTGGATATTCCCCAGAACTCTGATCTCTACCAGCAGTACATTCTACCAGCAAGAACCAGGGTTATAAAGGCCCTGGCTCTGGTGGAAGCCAGCTGTTATGTCCTTGGGACCAGGGATCACCAAGAGAATGCTCTCAAAGGACCAAAGGGTCCTCCCTAGACAATATTGTGAAATGCAGTCCCACAGATACGACAGTCCCAGACTGCTCAAGGCCTTGCAGGTTAATACCAAAACCTTGAAAATGATCCTGAATCTAATTTATCCAAAGGTAGACAACCAAGGAATATCACCAATACTGCAGAATAGGAGGCAAGGTGTCCCTGGTCCTCTTCCATATTGTATGTATTTTATCTACATATTGTATGTATTTTATTGTATGTATTTTATCTACAGTCCCACAGATACGACAGTCCCAGACTGCTCAAGGCCTTGCAGGTTAATACCAAAACCTTGAAAATGATCCTGAATCTAATTTATCCAAAGGTAGACAACCAAGGAATATCACCAATACTGCAGAATAGGAGGCAAGGTGTCCCTGGTCCTCTTCCATATTGTATGTATTTTATTGTATGTATTTTATCTACATTGTAAACTTCTTTGAGCTTCATAAAGAGGAAACTTAGCTAATGATTGTTTTTGAATAATAAACAAACAAACAAATAAACAAGCAAGCAAGCCAAGGGTGGGTAGAATAATTTGTATCCAAAGGTATTTACTGGCACAGCGATAAACATCGCAGTGTGCATTCTCTGTATTTCAGAAAAATTCACCTTTGCTACTTATTTCTACTTTCCTGAGACCTAGTCTTTTGGCTTCAGCATCCTCATGGACTCCTTCCAGTACTCACCAACACCTCGTTTTTCTTATTTAGTTTGGATGGTTATATTCCTTACGTAATGTGCACCAGATTAGGTCAGAGTGCCATCAAGTGAGACCCCGTGCAGGAACGTAAACTTCAAAACAAAACAGACAACTGAGAAAGACAACTGAATGACCGCCAGAATGACCGCCAGGAAGACACCTCTAGTCAGGGTTTTTTTATAAAGGATTACAAATTTTGCTGATACTGTGTCCATTTTTTAATGATACCCTGGAAGACTAAGGTAGTGGTGGGGTAAGAATAGGTCACATCCTCCGCATAGAAAAATACTGTGTAAAATCCAGGCATTAAAGCTTCAAGGTGGCAGTTTGGAAAAAAAATACGGTGGGCATCCATGAGCGTACAGATATGATCCTCCTGTGACTGAAAGAAGATGGGTGCATAAACTTCCCAGTCATTTGGTAGGGTTATGAAGCACAGAATGAACCTACGGTCCTTTCCTTGCACATTTAATGGTATTTTCTGGTGAATATACAAACTTTGAAATAGGTTTGCTAAATTGCTCTAGAAGCAACCTGACCTTATCGAATATGTTTCACAAGGGGAAGTTACAACATAATTAAGATTAAGCTTTACAAAAGTAACCTTATAGGATTTCTTAATATGGCTGCTTTTGGGAATGTGAATCTAGAAATATGATCTGGATAAATGCAACAATTAAATGTACTGATCCTGGCTGCATTAGCAAATGTTCAGTGTAACAGAGACATAAACTTTGTAGGTCAGGACTGGAGAAGGAGACTAAAATACTCTGTGAGTATTTTTAAGCTAGGAATGAAAGCACAATATGAAGTTAGAAGCAGAGTAATTCACTCTGGTTGCAGGAGTCTGCCATTTGGTTCCTTGAGCCTGACCTCATGCAACAAATCTAGCAGTTTTAGGAAAGAAACCCTAAGATCAGAGAACTATTGTACTGGGTTAGATGAACCAATAGTCTGACAAGGTAGTCATAAAACATATGACTACTCTTTAGATATTATACAGTTACTTGCAGTGGCATAGTGCCAAGGGGGGTCGCAATGCTCCGAGTGCATGCCGATGCAGGGGTGTGGCATGGCAGGAGCGTAGCAGGGGCATTCTGGGGTGTAGCAGGGGCGTGGCAGGAGCGCAGGGCGCACGCATGCCCCGGCCGCAGTTCCCCCTCACTCCAGTTCTGGATACTTGGCATAATAAGATCACCAGGATTTTCAGCTATTGTAGAGAAGAGTGCAGCTAAAATCTACAGGAAAATGTCAGAAGTACTTTTAGCAATGTTGATAGTTCATTTAAAAAGCAAATACGGGCATAGAATTAAGATACCAAAAAACACAAAAACCAAATGCACAATGTGTCTGTTGCCCGATGGGGACAAATGTCCGTCGCAGCAAGATTTCTTGTACAGACTCTCATTTCCTCAAGCCCAGCTTTCAATTTCTACCCTCCCCGTGGCAAGCAAGAGCACTTCTAGCATGAATTTAATTTTGCTTTGCCACCAGAGTGGGCAAATGTGCCAGTGAGTACAGCTTTGCCCTGAACGTCTTCCCTCTGCTCACGGCCTGTCTTCTAGCTCCACCCTTCCCAGTCCCTCGCATTGCTGTCCATGCCTTCCCCCTCACCTCTGTTTCATGTTGCCGGTTCCTTCCTGCTTCTCTAAGTGCTAACATCAAGATTTTGATGTAATTTTGTTCCTAAACAACTACTACACAAATTCTCTTTCTGGCTCCAGCTCACCTTCTCCTTCTCCAGCTGTGCTTTCACCCTCCTCAATGATTGGGAGGGCTTTTAAAAAACCTTATGAACCCAGCCTCTTTTAAAAAACAAGCCTCTCTCTTGCTGCAGCAGCAAGAGTCTGTGAGGAGGAGAGGGGAGGGGGACTGAATATCAGTGAAGTTAAGTGAAATAGTGATGGGCAGAGTTCAGAGAAGGAGCAAAAGGAAAGTTTGGTTGAGATTAGCAAGCAGCTATGAGACAGGCATTGGGCTGCCTTCTCATGTGTAAACGGAGTAATACAAGGATACCACACTTCAGTCCCACTGGGCAGCTACCAGTAAGAGTTCCATGAGTAATGAGCCAAATGGAAGCTATTTAAATTAAAAGTGCCAGTTGAGAATCTATGGTATTTTCTAATGCCAAGGAACTTAGTGTAGATGATTATGGGAGTTTGCAGGAAGTTTTTCCCTTTTGTTGTTTATTGTACAAGACATTTCAGATCAAATGCATAAGATAGGTCGTTATTGCATACAAGCACACAGCTATAATTCCCTAACATTTTTTTCTTCTTAAACCATTTCAGTTATGAGAGTGTGGTCAAGAAAAAAGACGGGTCCTGGAGTGGAATTCAGAGCACACTATAGGTTCATGAGTGAACCCCCATTCCCTAGGTCACATTTATGTAGAAGTTGTTTGGGAACAAAATTAATGTTCTAAGCATGAAAAAAGAAAAACACCAAGAGGAGGAAGATACAAAAGAAATAATGATGGAGGCTAGACTGGCTCATTAAGAATCTTTTGGTCTGGTTGGATAGAGCTGTGTTGACAGCAATGATTCCCACTCTTTCAGTGTGCTTGATCCTGAGGAAATTTTTGCCTAACAGAAAGGGGGTGATTTTCACTTAATTCTCCCCCTGGTACAGACCTCTGTCACCGCCCTCTCCCCAATCATGCTAATCCTAGGAATTGCCTTTCATCTAAAAGTAGCATTTGGGGGGATAATTCTGGGCTGCAGTAGGAATGCAGAGGTGAGGAAAGCCCATTACTTCAGGATTTATCACAGGATCCAAGTGACTATAAAAATAACATCAGGTCGGTAATTCTGACCAATATGCAGAAAAATGGACAAATGCCTTGCAAATGTTAAAAGTCAATAAATAAATGGTCAAAAGGGTAATCTAATATTTATAATCACTTGAAACAGTATTAGCACACCATCGGGTAGATTGTGGAGCATGTGAAAAAGAAAACTTGGAAATAAAGCTAATAAAATTTAATATGGTATAAATGTGACTGACAGAAAATCCAACGGGCTGGAAAAAGAAAGTGTATGGAAAATCCCCATCATGTTAACAACAGTAAAAGTTCTCCACAAAGACCACCATTCACCCCTGAGTAATCCGTATTTTGAAAACATTATTATTTTGGACAAAAGCTTTTGGGCTTCATATCAATGGAATGAGCTCTTGAGGTTGGGTTGGAATCTCTGACATGTTCTATATAAAGCCTAGCAGACCTTTGACAATAAACTAATACTAAACAGTAGGAGTATTAAAGTACCACATTATCATATATATTTTAAAAAGTGGCATATGCAAATGAGGTAGGCTTATAATTTTCCATTCTCCCAACACCTCTTAAATATGAACCGATAAGATCTGGTCACTTTCTAAAGAAATCAAATCTTCATAGTAACAGAATGTATCCACAAATATACACAGGCTGAAGCTGATATTTAACTTCAAATACTTGGACCATTTCTATCTTTTTAGTAACCCAGCATGATTCAGAAACCCACAGTAGTCCGGTTACACTCCTTGCTACTCTTGTCCTGCCCTGAGTGCTATTTATGAGGCAGCCACAAAACCCTGAACTAACAGGATAAATATGGGGCATTACAGATACAGTCCCTTAAATAAATATTCTCAGAGAGCTATTTCTATTGACCCTGAATGGTTAAGTCCAGATTTATTTTCCCTCTCTGTGGCAGAGCAGGACTAGAGGTGATTGTAGTCCCCCCCCCCCCAAAAAAACCCTTAAAGGTGACTACAACTTACATTAGGGCTGCTGTAGACAAATACAGTCATTAGAGGTCAGTCCCCACTATTTGTAGGGAAAGTGACTGAGTGGGTAGAGATTTTTTTACATTACCCTGGCTTTGCAGCTTCAAGGCCCAGTTTCAGCACTTGTTTTAGATGCCCTGATAGATGTGCAGAAAGACAGAAAAGGTGAGTGCAGCCTTTTGCTGATTTTGCATGTTAAAAGTGCCCCATTGTTGGCATGGGAAATGCCCCGGCGATATGGGGAGTTCCCACAGCACCAGGCACCGCAGTGTGTCTGGCATGCTGTTGCCCCAGTGTCGCCCCACAGCAGTGGCTTTGCTATGGGACTTTCCAGAACCGCAAAGGTTGGGGACCTTTTGGAATGCTCCTCTGTTGATCCGGTAGCCTCCGCTGCCAAGAAACCTCCTCAGCAGCAAGACAAGGCCATTTTTCCCTTCCTCGCCAGTCTGGCCCGCCCTTCCAATAAATGGGCACCTTCCCGCCCTTCCAATGAATGGGCACCTTCCCGCCCTTCCAATGAATGGGCGACTTCACGCCCTTCCAATGAATGGGCGGATTCCTGCCCTTCCAATGAATGGGAGACTTCCTGCCTTTGCAGTGGAATTAAAAACACAGAGGGAGAAACCATGCAAAAAACTTGAGAACCCTTGCAGAGAAGCAGTGTCTGAAGGCACTGCCAACAGGAGGGCGGTGATTCCCCTGCACACACAAGGAGTTTAGACAGGGGGTTGGGGAGGGGGGGTTGGAGTACCACGATTTCCTTGCACATGCAGGGATTTTAGATGGGGGTGGCGAGGGTGCCGATTCCTAGCACCTGTTTTGTGCAGAGTCAACTGAATTGGTGAAAGTGAGTGAGGGGAGATTTGTAGAAGACATTGCTGAAGACCTCGTGGTGCAAGTGGAGGAGAGTCGGGGAGCAGTGCGGAGTCAACAGTGGGGCAAAGAGCACCACAGCAGCTGCGCTCCCACATATAGTACAGAGCATTTTTACTGTGCAAAGTCATCCTTTGCTGAACTTCTTAGCTGCTTCTGATATTATGAACAGTGTCATCTTTCCAGGTCACCTGGCAGGTTGGAATCAAAGCTTATTTCTGCTGCAATTCCACTCTTAATTGCCAAGTGGATGTCATGTTTCACTCTTATCTGTCAAAATGTGATGCCAGAGGGAGAGACTGCTGCTCTGCCCCACAGGATTTGTGGTTATGCAAGGTTTCCTCTGGACTCATGTGCTGCTCCATAGCCATGAGACATCACCAGAAAAGACTGGCCAGTGATTGGGAGGGCAATGCTGTAAATATGCTAAAGATACTTCCTCTATTTCCCTTTTTCAGTAGATATAACTAAGGTGATAGATGGCTGAAACAGGTGCTAGAGTCAAGAATGGACTGGATGAGGGTGAATAAACCGAAGTTTCATCCAGATAGAAAAGTCATGACAAATGATGGGATATCTGATTTTTCTAGGAGTTTGACTGTCCACTTATTCGGGATGGGATTGCACTCCCCCTCAAGGATTAAATGTGCCATTTCAGGGCCAGGTGTTGGAGAAAAGGGCCAGCCACAACTAAGAGTGCCTTTAAGAGCCTGAAGTTGATTCGCCAACTGTGACCATCCTAGGAAATGGTTAACATGGCACGAGACCTTTATAAGTTCCACTCTTGACTAATCTAATGAGGTTCCTGTTGAAAAATGCTCAGAAACAGAAAAGGGAATTAAGTCAAAACAGGCCAGCCCACTCATTAGTAGGATCGAGACTTTACCACAGCCACAGCTCAGAAATCTCCAACAAATCCCAGTTTGTTTCCCAGCAGAATCTGAAATGCTGGATTCATCTTTAAACAAATGGACCTCCTCCCATACAAACTGCTTCTCCTCACAAGACTGATCACAATGACAAGAAGGCCCTTGCTGCAATGTGTCATGAAACTACTTTCTTGCTTTAATGGGCACAAAGAGTGTGGTAAGAGATTTGAGGCTCTGTTGACTACAGAAGCTTGAAAAAGCATTTATGGTCGGGATTTATTGGCTAGGTTCTTCTGTCTTCCCTTTGTTGGCACTGGTTTATTATTTATATGAACACATTTTAAATTGATATTGTTTTTATTGTTTCGTACTATGCTGTTAGCTGCCCTCAGGGCTCCATAAACTCATGCTTGGCAGACTACCCACTTTACAATAATGTTGCAATATATCAAGTTAGCAAGTGTAAAGTGAGTTCATGATGGGATAATGGGCAGGCAGCACTAACATGCATTCACGGTTAGATCAAAATCACTAAGATTGATTAGTCCAGTTTGTTTTCCATATCCTAGACAAAGAGAAGCTGTTGGAAATGGTGGAGGGATTGAGGGCTGCAAACCTCAACTGTGAGACCAACATGGTTTGGGGGAAAAACAAATAATACCTATTAACATTTCAAAAGCCATGCAGAAGAATTTAGGTTTCTTCTTCTGAGATATGAAAACCATGTTTCTATCTCACACAATGATATTTAATTGAGCCAGAAACAACCCATTTAATATTTACATTCGCCTTGATAACAATTCTAAGTTTCCTGTCATAGGATAGGAATCCACTGGCTGATAGGTTCCTCTGCAGCAGAAGGGCTCTTTTTATTTAGGAGACCATTCATCAAAATCAAACTGACCCTTCTACTACAATACACTTACCAACATGTTGCACAAGCTATTTGTGACAAGATTTATACTAGGTGTTCAACAACAGGTCACAGAACAATGCTTAGTCATGACTGGAATTTTTTAAGATCCAACTCTTGGGCTACAATCTATGTACACTTCTTGGACATCCCTTTTAACTCACTACTGAGGGCCAAACTACACAATACATTTTGGTATTGAAAGAGGAGAGCCTTCTACCTTCCCCTCGAGTTGTTTCAGGGTTGCTTTTGATTAGGCAAATTCAATGGAAGGGGCCTCCACAATGAAGGTCTAAGCCAAACTGGGCTTCCAACTATTTTAATTAAAATGACATTCTCTGCAGGTCCTGTGTGGCCACAGGGAAATTAGGTTGGGTCCTGGGAACCTGATCCTGATTTCTGAAAAACATGCAGTGTATTTTAGCCACGAGTAAAATGGTTTCAAACACATTAAGAGAAGAATTACACATATTGTGTCATGTTGTGACAGTTTTATATCCCCCGCCTTTTTTTTTACAGAAAACATGTCTGCAGGCAGTGAGATGGACATGGGAAGAGGGGTTTCTGAACTTTTCTTCCTGACCCCATTTTCCCATTGAAAATTACCACCTATTTCTCAGCTCCTCCCATCCTCAACTGAGGAGGGGAAAATGGTTAAGACATCCCTCTTCCCCCCCTTGCCCTGGTTTCCCCCTTTAAATATCCCTCTTCCTGCTAAGGGGTCCCATAAAGGTATGGAGACCAAAGACTGGCATAAGAACAAACACACTGCTCCACACAAAATGGATGCCTCTCAGAGAGTTTTAGGGCCAATCTTGTGTGACAAGCCTGGGCAAGAAGCCAGTTGACTACTGAACTTTTCTACCTGCCCTAAGGTGTACCTGACTAGACAATGGGTGATTCAATCAGCACTCTGAGCCAGTAGCATATCTAGCTCAGTGTTAGATCCAAGCCTATAAAAGAGAATACTCTATGAACAAGATCAGAGAACTGAACCCACCTAGCAATACCACCTCAAAAACTTCGACAGTACCATTAAAAGCTGAAAACATTTGTCTTTCTGCTATATATTGATCATAAATGACTCTTGCAAAACATGCCTCAGCGGAGCTGAGCTCCAGTGATGACCTGGGTTTAATCAAGCCCCACAAACCCTATTCAAAGTTTATGCAAATATAAGTACTAGCATTAAATACAGATGGTAGGTGACACAAATCCTGCAGACATTCACAAAAGGCACATTATGAAAAGTTTACAACTGGAATAGAATGAAGCTAAATTTTTGAATAGGGCTTGCAGTTCATGCAGTCATTGCTTCATACCAATATGCAAAGGTGATTAATAGCCCATATTTATAACCCTCTAAATCAAAGAGGTGCAATGTTTCTGCTGCTAGCAACTGCAGCAGAATCATAACCTTATCATAACCCACAGTGACCTCATTCACAAACTAGATATAGACCACACACACCCCTCACTTCTCTGTCCTGCCCTAGTGTGATGGGAGAAGATTTATTAAGGCTTCAGTACTTAAATTGGCAAATAAAAATGATACCAAAGATGGGGAGGGACAGGCATACTGGGCTGTAAATAAAAATGTAGATAGTGGGCAAAGCATGGCAAACATCTGTGGGCACAGAGCCTGACTGTAACATATACACACACTGACGACAACAGGCAGCTAGTGTATTCATTCATACCGCAAACATGAGTACAGCAAACAGCACTCTCTCACACATACATAGGCACAAATCAAACATATCTGCAGAATATAGAAGCTATTTTCAGTTCTTTCTGAACAGCCTGAAGATTTAAGATGCTACACTAAAAATATTTCCAAACTCTTCAAACTGGTTCTGTGTAAATTACACCCATAAAGTAAATGCATGTTGCCCATATCAAAATTATTAAGATAAATTATAAGTGTAATCAGAAGGCGTTTTTACAGTCAAGAAATAGAATCTATGATGTATTTTTGTAGAGGCTCTCAAAAACTTGAGGCCATGGAAAATGCTTGATGGTGATGGAATTCATAACAGACACAAGCATTCTGTCCACTCGAAACTCCTCCCACCCTTTTGCTTCTTTCTAAGAACCATCTGTACATGTCACAAATTTCCTCTGTAAAATATACAACCAGTAACTAGATGCACACTCTCAGCATGCATATACCAAGAGAACACGGAGTACAACATATACGTGCATGATCCTTAAGTTTAACTATGTGCACCCGAGCCACCTGCCATTTCTACAGGGAAGCAACTTCTATACAGGATTGCTACCATGAATTAAGCAGGCTGAAGTTCATCTCATCTCTCTTGTTTGAAGTCTCTATGTTCCTCCTATGGAGGGGTAATAAAGACAAAGCAAAAACTCCCATGTAACAAAGGCTACCAATAAGGTGACATATGATATGAGGTCATAAAAGTCTTTCTTTGCTAATTGTTATCAATACAGTGTAACCTCGTTTTTTGTCGGTAATCCGTCTGAAAACAATCGGCGAAATCTGAAACCGATGAAAACTGAGGCAATAATTTCCACAAGAAATTTCTATAGGAAATTAGCAGCAAGGACATGTGGGCACTGCAACAAAAGTGGCAAAATCCGAGGCAACCAACGAAAACCGAGACAAAATTTTCATGGAAAAAATCAACGAAACCCGAAACCGACGATAACCGACATCAACGAAAACCGAGGTTTCACTGTAAATGGAACATTGGATGAGCAATTATGGCCACACTGAATGTTCCAAAGAGGCTGGAAGTTTTTGAAACAGATCTTCTTTACATAGAGAAGTTGCTAAAAAAAAAAACTCATATGGTCCAGCGTGAGTAGTATATGCACTGATGAAGGCTATCAAAACAGGCCTGAACCAGCAGCCTTTTTGTTGTTGCATTACTTGGAATTGTTTTGGAGAAGCTGCCAAACAGCTTTGAACATAATAAAGAGCCGGGACACAGCTTTATAAATGGTTTAAAGACTTTATTGATAATTCAGCAAAGAAACGTATTTATAACCACAGTGTTACCGCTAGCTTATTAACAGCCTTTTTTACACGGGAGTTCTTGTTCTGCCACCTATGGAGGTGAACAGAAACTTGGGAAAGAAAGAACTGAGTTTGCAAAAATGATGCAGAGTTAAACTTCCTCCTGTCATGCTGCGGCCTCAATCCAAATCCCTATTCTGTGGGGGCTATTTAATATTTTTAAGTGAAGACTGAATTTATCTTCCATCACCATGTCCAGTTTAGCCCTACAATTTGGAGCTTTTGTTTGCAATCATGACGGCTAGAACATGCTTTCAGAATGGTTGCTGAACAGCCCAAGATTCTGCAGAAGCAATTAGGTTCTGTATCACAATATCTGATCACTGCAACAGCAACATCTGCAAAATGGAATAGCGGACACAGAATGCTTGGAAGAAGCACGATAAAGAGCCATTCATTCACATTGCCCACATCCAGCTGGCTTTGACACATTTTAAGTTTTTGGTTTTACTATGTTCCTATGGAGAGTATTGGTTCTCCAAACCTACAAGATGTGCGCGACCACAACTGGCCAGAGTTGTGACTTCTTAAACAGCAGTTGCAGATAAAACTCTAAAACTAGTCCTTCCAAATTCCAGGCAAGGAAGCTGGATCACACTTCCTTGGCACATGGGAGTATGGTTTCATAAGAAACAACTTTTGATTTAGCTTGATTAGCATACCTTTGTGCAGGGGGAGGGAAAAAGAAAGAAGACCTTAGTTGATCCATTTGCTTTCCTCTCCTAATTCTGTGACTAAACCTCTGATCTTTCTCTCTTGTTCTGTGGCAATCTCATGCCCCACCCCCACCCCATGTATTTTGTGGGATTTTGTTGAGCATTTGGCAAGTTATTTGAGGACAAAAATGAAAGTCTCACAATGTCATCCAAGCACAATGACTTCACTGGACTTAGAAGGATATAAGTCTGCTTAGCACTGTGAATCTGTACACTGGAAACAGCTTGCAATTAAACAATGCATTAACTAACAAACAGCAACATTTTAAATTCAAAGCAATATTTCTTAAAGTGCCAGGGTGATAAGAAGGCTAGAATTATTAGTTTCAATATTTATTAGCCATTTGAGCTTCAGTGCACTCAGCAGGGAGTTGGAGTTAAATATATGTGAAACGATGTAGTAATGTCATCTCACTCTGGGCATAAACAAATGGATGCACACTCACCCTCACTGTAGTTCATGCTCCAGACACAGAAAAACAATACCTCAGACACACACAAACCCAGCAAGAAACTGCACCACAGATGGCCCAGCAGTAAGTTCTCCCAGCAGGAACGTCTGCTGGCAAAAGGCCACTGGGTAATTAGAGAACAACAGGAATGATTGCTCCTGGCAGCCTGTCATGAGGATAGCAAAGATACATCCTTCATGCTGATAATCCAACATTTCAGGGAAACGAGGTGGAAGCTTTCTGATGGCCCTGCCAAACAGTTGCACCTGCACAGAGCTTTGCACTTTTCCTGAGATGGAGCAAGCATTCAGGGATCCCAGTTCATTGCCCTGACCTTTATCCTTTTCTCCTCACTGAATTCATTTTCCTAAAGGCCAAACTCCAAAAGCATTTTTTGCAGTAAACTGCAGACACATTGAGACGTGGACTATTGCTGGCTGAGTCCGAGCACATGTGGAACTGGTTGCTGGTTCTGGTAAACAATCAAGCTAGTATTGGAATGAAGATTTGATATTTCATTGTTAGACTTTATTTAGTTTTAAAGTGACAACTTTTGACATGTGTTTTTAACAGTGCAATCTACACAAGTATTTGGGGGGGGGGAGGGGCAGTCAAATTGCAGCCGACTCATGGCAACCCCATATTTTCTCTAAAATCATATGACCATAGTCTGTTTTAGAACAAGGCTTAGAGACTGCTGTACAAAATGTTTTGTCTGTGGACCCTGAATTTAAATCACTAGTAAACATGACTAGATTTAAATCATTGTTTTCTACATAAAGACTTGATATTGTTGGTATAATCTTAACGTTTACAACTAGATGAAGGGTTTTTTTTAGAATAGCATTTCAGATTAGTTTTAAAGTTAAAATAAAAAATTACTGATTTGGTTGTACCATTATAAATATATAGATCGATAATTAAGAAATGACTGTGATGTGAACTATCTCAAGCTTTAATAGAGCTACCGGGCCTTGCATTTCTTTGTGGCAGTGTTGGCATTTGGAACACACAAGACTGCCTTGTCCCATAGGGAGGGACTTCATTAAAATATTCCCAAACTGGGTCTCCTGTACAGCTGGCTGGAATTATAGATTTTCTCCTCAAGGGAGAGAATAACAAATATTACAAGACTTGTGGAGAATTCTCAACAATTTCCTTTTCATTTTACTGCTTGCCCCTCCCTCCAAGCAATCTTCTATTCATCGAAGTTCTTGAAAGACAGCACTTAAAGGGCAAGCGGTTGTTTATGTGTACATAGATATGCAAAGGAACAATGGAATTGATATCTTTTTCCCAACTCTGTATGTTTACTTTATAACATTTTGATGCAAAGAAGAGATATATTATCTCTGCAGATACAAACTCACAGTTTTGGGAACTTCAAAGCACCTAGATAGAAACATTGCCCTAAATAATCTTACAGAAACTGCTGGAAGAGCATGACATTATGAATGGATTAACAGAATTCATTTACCAAAAAACGTAAGCATTGCATGATTATACAGCCTCCTGCTATATGATTAAAAACAAATCCTTATTTCATAATAAATAACCTTTGGACTACAATGTATCAAAAATAGAAATCTATTTAAACCATCTTTATATAGATTTTTTTCCCTCAAAAAGCATTTTATTTTTGTTTAATTGATTTTTATTTTTCTAATCACTGATTTGTATTTACTCTAATCCAGAAATATTATAATATGCCTTCCCTTCCAGAACACCTTTCAATACCATTACTTTCCCCACATCTTCATAAAGTGGGGCAGATTACTAGTCCAATAAATAAAGAACAATGAGTAAACAAAGCATTGTACCTTTTACATTTTAAATTCAATTTACAATTTGTGGGTAACATCAAAACTCTGCATTTGTTGGCTGCCAGAAGTATTTGATGGAAAGAAAAATTTACTAGCTTTTGTAGCATGGTAAGCAGTTGTGAGTCAATCATTAAACACATCTGAATGAGCAGGCTCTGATCCATGAAAACTTGTACCATAGTATATTTGTTTAAAGACCAATAAAGTGTTTTCCTTTTAAAAGTCCATATACTAGAACTGAACACTTACTATGCCACTTGGTAAGTAATACCTCAATAGAAAACTGGAACATAACAGACTGAAACAAATATAAAAGAAAACCAGAAATAGTGCAGGTGTTGTGGTAGAACTGGAACTTGCAGCTAGCCAGCATGAAATATGAGTTGGCTACTAAGGCCTGCCACAATATGTGGATTCCATGCCTATTAAACTGTACTTGGATTCTGCAGCATATATATTATGGTGCTGTACTGGAAGCCATCTTTCCAAGAAAGAGGACAAAGAGTCAAAGGAAAGGTTTTCTGGATTAGTGCCAGGAAGTGTTCTCTGAACTCTATTACTGGCTCATTGCCAAAGCTGGTACTCTCCTTTTTTTTGGTACAATTCCCATATATCACCGGATGCTAGGTGGGCTGGACTGAAGCTCGGTGTGTGTGTCCTAGTTATGCTGTTGACATGCCAAATGGGAAACTTAAGGAGGTACACGGTCCCAGAACCCAGCTTTGTCTACGAAGGAATGAGGAAGGAATTCAACCAGAGACAACAGGGTTCTGGCAAAACAATGTTGCGTCTATAAAGGAATTTTCTTGGGGTGAGTCACTGGCATTGTCCCATCCATGTGATCCAGTCTGGCATGGCAAGGGACATGCAGAAATTTGCCAGGGAAACAGTGGAATGAAGACAGTTAGCGGAGAGAAAAGGAAATAGGGAAAGATGATCTTTAAAGGCTAATATTTTCTACAGAATGCAAACTTTGGACTGTCAGCCCTTAGCTCTCTTTGCTAGCAAAAACCAACCTCCATATCAGCTTTTGGTTTCTCAACTGCAAAATTCTGGAGATTCAAATACAAATTACTTTGAAGCTCTGTACGTATTGTGTTATCTGAAGACAAAACTGGATCATGAATAGGTGTGCTGGGTTACACTGGAATACTGTAGTCCATATACCAATCCTACTCTGTTGGGAATAATCATCCCAAGGTAGAGTAACAATGCCTTAACACTGGAATTTCTGTCTTCTGATATCTATTGAGAAAGCCCCATATTCAGTTTCAGCTTTGAAATCTAATGTGTAAGGATATCTCTCCTGTCACAGTTTTCAACACTAGCCACTGTCTTTTGAGGGGGTGGGGATAAAAACATATGGCAGATGTGATGGAGACAGCCTACAGCTTGGGAGAAAAGCATATACCCTCCCAAATCCAATGATTGGCCTCTATAAGGGAAAAGCAGATGTTGGGAAAGAACACCATCCATGATCTTTGTGATGTATTCTCAGAGTAGCTTGTATCAGCCTAAATGGACAAATGTTCTCAGTGCAAGGCACTACAAGACAGTGTCTGCATGATAATACAAGGCAGAGTCTGCATGACTCTGGATACACTCAAGACTGGCAGGCTAACAAAAGCTACCCATTTCTAGTCCATAAAGTATATAGCCTGTGGTCAAACTGCCAACAAAAGGAAATTCCATGTTATTACAGAAATGCAGTAACTCTGCTTTGGAAGAGAAATACCAATTCAGATAGACTGTGCTTCCCTGAGTGTCACTGCTGCTGTAAGCAGAATGCAGCAGAATCACAAATTGCATTTACAGTTTTCACCCTTCCAATGAGTTTGTGCACCACAGAAGAGAGGAGGTTATAAATATGTTTGCATGACCACCTTAGAGCACAGGCTCTGTACAATTACCAGTTTCCCAACGCACATACAAACTTCTACCAATTTTATATGCTAACTATTTACTGACATAACAAACCCAGATGTATTACCAGCATCCTCAGCTGGTCAGAAGCTGTGTTGATCAATAATTTGCACACTTCCTAAACTGTAATGAAGAAGGGCATGGTTCCCTCTCAAATTTACCATCTCTCAAAGGATGTTGTATGCCTGTAGCTAAGAACCAAATCACCTCAGTCAAGACAGACCACATCATCCACTTACTACCCTTCTTTGACACAGGCAAGGTAGTAAGGGCCTGTGGCATGAGTGTCATAAAAAGGAAGCCACTATTTCTCCAGTCCTTCGCTGTTTTCCTTATCCCAATGCCATCTCCTGACAAACACACACATACACTTATCCTTGCTAAGCCAAAAACAACAGCAGACCTGCAATCAGTTCTCTCACCAAATAAGGCAAGAAAAATTAAATAAGGAACAGTTTGCCTCAACCTCATTCTCTGTCTTTTGCTAACCATTCTTCATTTTACTGTCCTACTAGGTGGAACTTCAAAGGCTCTGTTAAGTTCCTTTCTTCTTAACATTAAATATTATTTGGGACATATGGAAACATGATGGGCCATCAAGACCATTCACCACACACGGATTGCTAATGAAAGAACATCTCCATACATCTCTGTTGCAAACCTGCCTTTCCTCAGAGCCTCTTTAGACTTGGTATCAGAAAGTGAAAGTGTTTCATGCTTCCTGTTTTCCCTATTTGCTTACAGCATCCCAAATGAAATTTTCACTAACTCCTTCTGTGACTCAAGGTTCAACTTGATCCCACATCACTTGAATATGTATTGGACCGGGGATGTATCGGTTCCACAGCTGTTCTGCCTGTACCTCCCTTCCCACCAACTCCTAATCTACATACCATTTTATTCAAAGTTGCAGAGGCCTATCTAGAGTGGCCTGGACACCACCCCTTGAAGGCTCCCTGCAGCCTCTGAGTGGCCTGCGTCCTGCCACAAAAGGAATTCAGGGGAGTGCACAGTTAAACTCTGAACCAGCCAGACCAACTGGGATTGCCCCATTCCCAAACGCCACTGGTGGGCATGCAGGGGCGGAGCAAGCCCCTGCTGCAGTGTTGTGCGCCCCTGCCCTGCCCCAGAACGCCCAGCCACACTCCCTCGATAGCCCGGCCACACCTCTGCCACTGTTCCGCCTGGGGTGTCGCACCTCTCGCCTCATGGGCGCTATGCCACTGTGGGCATGCCTGTTCAATGCTGAGCTCAGCCTGACTGGGTTGAGCTTGCAGTTTTAAATTTCAGCCTGCAGCTTAAACTCAACTTAATCAGGCTGAACTCAGTGTTGAAATGAGCAGTCACTCTACTCAGCTCCAGCTTTACGCTGCAGGCTTTGCACACCACCACCCCCCAGGAGGTGGAGCTTGGGAGTGGAGCCAGCTGTATAATGCTGGTGCCAATCAGAGCCAGTGCTCACTTTGACACCAAGCTCAGCTTGACTGTAGGCTTCAAGTCTGCACTTTAAACTATAGGCTTCAAGTCTGCACTTTAAAGCTTGACCTAGCTAGGCTGAACTCAGTGTAGAACTAAACAGTTGCTCTGCCTGGCTGCAGCTTTATCCTGCTGACTCTGCCCTGGTGCTCCACCTGACCTTCAACAGTAGAGCCTGAGGGATGAGCCAGCCATATAAAACTGGAGCTGGGCAGAACAGCTACTCAGTTCCATGCTAAGTTCAGCCTAGCCAAGTCGAGCTTCAAACTGCATGCCTGAAGCTGAGCCCAGCACTGAATGGCGACTCCATGTGAAGGGTGAGGTAGAGTCAAGTGAGTCAGAAGGGCTTGCCCTGAGCACCGTTTTCTGCAGATACACCCCTGCAGAGTCATTAGAGAAACTCAAAAGTTTCATCATTAAGGGGAAATCCCTGGTGCAATAAATTCAAAAATAAGGGCAGTGCATCAAAATCTCCAAGCAATAAGCAATGAATTTGCACAAGCAATTTGCCCAAGTAACCTAATAAGAAACTGCCCCAATCATTGTGTTGCATGTATTTTAAATTAAGATTTCTGCAGGGGAAAACAGTGTATATAATTCTACGTAGAATAATTTGAAATTAGATTTCTAAAAATGGGTCTCCTATTATCAGGACGATATGTTTTGTTCCCCTGAAAACAACGGTATGGAAAGTGAGCGCCTGTTTTCTGATTAGTCTGTGCAGCCAAGGTGGAGGCCAGATCATGACTCCCCTTGTGGGCTCATTTTCCCAAGGTTTAGTTGTATTGTAAACTTGGGCACCATTGACTTCTGGGCAAACAACTTTCTGTTACTCAGATCTTTGAAGAAGGAAGCAAAAACTGTCCAATGTTCTGGCTGTGAAAAGGCAGGAGGGGGGACAGAAGAACAGCCCCACATACCAAACACAGCTGAAAAATGAGCCAGACTCTTGAACAGATCACTGGCTTGATCTATCTAATATTTTCCACAGAGCTGCCATGCAGGGACTTCAGCCAGCAACGAAAGGCTCAGCTGTAACAAGTACATTCCCAGCTCCTTTCTTCATTTGCTTTCTGCCTTCTGAAAGTGCAAGGCGCATGACGAGAGGGAGGAGAGGCCATAAATACCTACACTTCAGGGTAGGCTCCTCTGAGAGTTCCATAAGCTATCCATTCTCATTAATGTCTCCTTCAGTGCAGGATCAAATGCTTTGAACTTCTACGTCTCCAAGAATGAGAACCTCTACTGACCTTACATGGGAATGGAATGAGTTCTACATGGAAGCCCAAGGACATTCCAGGATGATGCTGTGGGGACTATTCAGCACAGATGCATAAAGCAGGCCTTGTTGCTTCTCCATGTCTGAAAACTGAAACTTCACATCCTTTGCTCTGAGACAGTGCATTGTGCTTAAATGGCAAATAATGCTGAAAATGTCTGATTTTCCACAGGGCTGAGACTATTTCTATTACTCTGTGGGAGTCTACACATAATATTATATCAGAAGTCACTCCCCTGTATCCTGTCCATTATTGCTTTTCAGTGCAAAAGCAGCAAATAACCAAGGATCTAATTAGGCCTTTTTCTAGTACTACAAATTTACAAGGCCAGAGCAGGGACAGGGAAGTATATATTGAGGGGTTCCTTCTGTACAAACAAACATAATGAGCGATTCTGAGAAGGCATAGACAAAGTAAGCTCCATTTTATTCCTTGTGGCTTACTCCCAGGAAAGTGTTAAGATGGCAGATGCCATGTCCCTTTGCACACACTGCAGAATGGGGCAGCTCAGTGCAGCAAGTAGTCTTGGACTGAGGAATGTGCTGTTGCACAGATGGAGTTTCCACCCTATGGAGGTCCCCATTCAGAGAAAATGTGCAATGACGCATTCCACAGAGGTCATTCATAACAAGTGTAACTTGTTACATAACAAGTGTAACTTGTGGTGAATGAACCTGTTTCCCTGTCTCCCCCTTTGCACACGAGAAGCTTACCCATTCAGGAACCAGCAGCAAATGCTGCAGCTCCTTCACACAGAGATGCTTTTTTTCCTTCCCAGGATGCATGTGTACCTACAGAGGCCTTCAGGAGACCTCTGTGGCCACACAGTACCAATGCAAGAAAATAAAAGAAGGAAAAAAAGCATTTCCCCTCCCCATGCTTGGGACCTTTGAATGGTGGGCAGCAAGAAATCTCTCTCCCCCCCCCCACCGCACAACTGAGAATCTGAACGTGATAGTCGCCATCTGAGTGGACTCTCTAGAGAATCCACTCAAATGGTGGATGGAAGGGGGGAAATCGGACACTTCCTGCTGCTGTAGTTCACAAGGCAAGCAGGAAGCATTTGAAACCCAGGATTTTCCAAAAAGGTTACTTGTTTAGCAATTTTTGTAAAACCCGGGTTGAAATAAATATAATAGGCTGACCCGGTTTTGGGGAAGACACCTGTGTGAAATTCTTCTCCAAAATGGGATATTTCCCTTCCTGTTATACTTGTGCTGTGCGGAACACATCAATGTTTTCTGCATGCATGTCACCCATCTCTACTGAAATAAATGGGAATGTGTGTGCATAAAACTTTAAATTAAAATATTATCCATCCGCTAGGTGTTATCGATAGGATGTCAAGTACTATAGGCTTCCAAGTTTTCCAACTGGTGGTAGCAGGGAGCTGGAAAATTAGGGGTTGGGAATATTGAAAGATGGATGGTGATAACTGAGCTTACTGCTTATCCAACCTCAAAAGATGCAAGTGAAAGGTTCCCTTAGTGTCTTCTCTTCTTTATACTCCACAGTATCAGCTTGGTAAGGAATAAAAATGTATTCCTGTCTTGCTGTTGGGGGAGGAAAAAATTGGTTTCGTCTGCATGACTAAGACCTAGCTGGAAGAAAATTTTGGAATTTATGTCATAATTTTAATTTAATTTAAATCATTTAATTTAAATCATAATGCCAAGTTATGCAATCCTTCATTAGCCCTGCCCTAGAGGCCTGGGAGTGGTGCGCCAGCTATCACTGTCTGTACGTTTCCCCCTTTCATGGATTCTCAGTGAAAATATTACAGGCACTCATTGATCCTTATGTTATTATCCAGGGTTAGATTGGTCATTCTATTTATTTATTTGCACTTAACTTCCCTGAGTCAGCACAGTGGCCTCAGTTATAGTACTGGAGTTACCCAGACTGTTTATTTTAAGTGATTTCAATGTGCTGATGACACTTCATCCATTCCAGTGCAGGATTTCTTGGCTTCAGTGGCCACAATGAATCTCTTTTCATGTTGCGACAGGCCCCAAGCATAACAAAAGACATGACTTAGACTTAGTTTTTCCCAGCACTGAGGAAAATCTGGAACAGGGTTTAGAGCCTGAGCCATAGTTTGACCACTGCCTCTTCAAGACATTGGTGAATACAGAATCTTCACTCTGCTGGAGAGAAAGCTGATTGAAATCGTTATCCCATGGAGACTTGCAGATCCAATTGGTTCTATAGTGGACTAAGAGATTTTAGGACTTCAAATGGAGTAGGAGCCTGGAACAAGAAACTTCTGGAAGCTAATGAGAAGGTTGCCTGTGTCAATCTCTCCCATTCTCAAGGTGCCCCTTTTGCTATAGTTTCTCATCAATATACTAATGATGTTCACCTCTATACGTCTTCATCCAAATGGTCTGGTAATGCTGTAGGGGTACTGAGCCACTGTCTGACAGCTGGTTAATGTCTAATGATGAACAGGTTCAAACTAAATCCTGACCAGAAGGAGGTGATGCTGGTTTGGGAAAGTGGAGGCCTTTAAGGATATTGTGCTTACCACATTTCAAGAGATCCAACTGACACTTGCTGACACAATTAAGAGCCTAGAGAAGAGGTGGGATTCAACCAGTTCGGCCGAACCATTCGTTAATCCCACCTCTGCAGCCCTGAACCATTTGTTGATCCCACCAACTGCCTCTCCCCCACCCCCAAAACGAAGCCCTGGCCTGTGGAGAAGCTCCCGTCCCAGCCGTCCTTCAGGCTGCCTCCTACCCTGGAGGACAGGAGGCGGCCTGAAGGAAAGCTGGGGGTTTGCACAAGCGCCACAGCAGCAGGTCATCTGAGGAACCGGCCTGGAGGGCAGGAGGTGGCCTGAAGGAAAGCCACGGGGTCACGCAAGCGCTGTGGAAGGAGGCCGGTCAAGGAGTCGGTCTGTTGCCACAGTGGCTGCCCAAGCCCTGTCCTGCCCCTCCTTCTTCTGTCTGGGCCCTCCTGAATGAAGTTTGGGGGCTCGGGCAAGAGCTGCCACCGCAGGCTGCCCAAGACTGCCACCACCCTCCTCCTCCAATTAATTAAGTCGGGCGGCGTGGTGAGGGGTGCAGCAGGGGTGGGAGTGGAAGGGGGGTGGAAGGGGGTGCCAAACCGGTTGTTAATTTTTTTAATCTCACCACTGGCCTAGGGATTATACTCAGAGGTGGGATCCAACCAGTTCTCACCACTTCTCTAGAAGTGGTTACTAATTTTTTCTGAGTGTCCAGAAGGGGTTACTAAAGCAACCTCCCTGCCCAATGGGGACTGGAGGTGCGTGTGTGTGGCAGCGCCACTGTTTGAATCTCACCACCATCGGAACCTGTTATTAAAATTTTTGGATCCCACCACTGATTATACTGGACTTTATTACTGGAAAAGCAAGTTAATGCAGTTACAAAATAATGCTTTCTTCCATCTTCATTTAGCCTCAGAGATGGCTTGCTATCTTGATTCAGATGATCTGGCCACCTGGATCCATGCCACAGCAACCTCAAGGCTACACTATCATTGACGTGTGCTACACAGATCTACCCTTAACGTACCTCATAAACAATGGTGGGATTTAAATAATTTAACAACTGGTTGTTCACACGCACCATTTTAACAACCAGTTCTGCCGAAGTGGTGCGAACCTGCTGAATCCCACCACTGCTCATAAACCCCAGTATGCTGGCACAGAATGCTGCAGATAGTTGGTGCAGTGGTTAAATGCAGTGGACTCTAATCTGATGAACTAGATATGTTTCTGCATTTTGGGCTAGTTACAGTTCTTTTAGAACTTTCTCAGCCTCACCTATCTCACAAGGTATTTACTGTGGGGAGAGGAAGGGAAGGAGTTTGTAAGCTGCTTTGAGACTCATTGTGGTATAGAAAAGTGGGGTATAAATCCAGTTCATCTTCTTCAAGCATATAATATCCATTCTCTAATCATTCCATTAGTTACTGATGAGTTACTAGGTTCAACTGAAGGTCATCATCATCTAATAAGCCCCTTCATTGCCTTGGGCCCACATAGCTACAAGAAGATCTCTCCTGCAACACTCCACCATATGGCCTTCATTCATCTGAAGTAAGCCTTCTGAGAGTGTCACTTCACAAATCGGGAAGATCGGCAACAGCCCATTCATTCTCGGTTAAGGAGATCAACAAGGCTCCCCCATTTCCTTCATTTTGCAGAATGTGCAAAATATAAATGTTCAGGATGCTTTTTTACAAAGGGATTAGAACTGCGATATAATGGAACAAGCCAGGAGGATGCTTTTATAAGGTACTAAAAATGTAGTATATTGCATTGTTTATTGTAGATATCACCTAACTTGTACTGCATTGCCATCTACTTTATTAATCCATGTTCTGCATTATGGTATGTCATGCCTTAGACAGTTTTTTGTTTGCATGGTTTATTGGCTATCTGATTGAACTGGGTTTTTAAAATATTTTGTAACCCGCCTTGTGATTCACTGAGGTAGGTGCTATAAATGAAGTAAATATATAAAATCAGAAAATGTTCTCTTTTTAGTGCCATTTTACCTGTAGCTATAAGTCACCCTTTAAGGTGACAATTTCTGTAGAACCAAGAAAGAGTGACTTGAACCAAGCTTGGGTAGTAGTTTTTATCCCAGTGCTTTTGTGGGGATTTAGTCTGAAGATCGTTTGTTGAAATGCTTCAAAACTGATGGAACAGAACCCCAGAGACAATCCATCCCTTGCCTTTCCTCCTTTTTAACTCACTTTTTCCCATTTGCTCCATATGGTCTTCAGCAACTGTGGAGAAAAAAATTCTGACCCAGGAACTGGGAGAGGTTCTCCAAGCTAGTAAGCAAAGCCTCTCCTTGGATTTGGCAGGAGACGTGTTGTTTATGTCCATCCAAATGGAAACACCGAATTGGGAAACTGGTCATAGAGACAGCCTGTTCTAGCAGCAAGGCTGGCAAGCTCACACCAAGTATCCAGTAAACCCATCACATGCCCGAGCCTGCGTGCACATTTCTTTCCCTCTGACAGGCATCCAGAAGTTGTTCCATGCCAGCTTTTCCAGTCTGTGCCTACAAAACAAGGGACTGGAGGCAAGCAACTGCATTCCAGCCAACTTTACATTTAGTCCTCTCTTCCTTGCTCCAGAGGAAGATGAAACATCTTTACAAAACTCTGGAGAAAGTCTGGGTCTTTGCTCTCTGTGCCCCCTCTTACAAATCATTCTGGCACTCTGCAACTATTTGACTCATGCCATCTGTTTTTCAGGCCAGGCCCTGTGAATGCATGTGCATGCAGCTGGTGACCTTCAAACTGTCCAAAAAATACATCTGTTCCCCACCTCTCCCCATTCCTCTGCATGTGCTGGCTCTAAGGCTGGATGTGACAGAGTCTTCGTTATGTATGTAGGCAGGCAGTTACCATGACTTAGCAACTGAAAAAACAAGGCAAATAAAATACTGTTACCACGTGCTGTGGACTGACTTCAGCTGATATTGACCAAGAGGGATAGTGAATTAGCCCCAATTCAACTCATTATGCTACTCACAGAGGTTAAAATATGGGGCTCTTTAACTCAAAGTGGCAATTTGCACTGTGCTACCTAATAAATCAAACCAATTTCCTTCCTGTAAGAGAGCTTTCACAAATTACACTAAAAAGCCCCTTTTTGAGCCTCTCATTGTGTCAATGTTAGGGAAAATGTAATGTATAATGTAATGTATAAGTGCACATGCAAGGTGAGACAGCCCTTCTGCACACAGAATCAACATGCCAGGCATTGGCAACCCAGTGAAGTATGCCACGGATATGCTAACTCTGAATGAGAATCACAAGTGAGTCAGGAAGAGCAGCTTCTGATTTAGCCTTTGCTAATGTGGCATATAAATCAACCTAATTTTGGCCAATTGTGGTTGCAAACAACTACAGATTGAAGCCCCATAGGTAAAAAAATACTCCATGAAAGTATTAAAATGCATCAATTCATAGTTCACCTATGGGTGTTTTTCCAGCTCCTTTTCTTTGTCCACTTTATCATAGTCTAATGCATAACTGTTGGCAATGTGTAAGCAAAACTGTGCATGGTCAGAAACAATGACTTGTTCAATTATTTATCCAACGTTTTTGTCAAAGAATTATACCAGAAAGAGTCTTTGTACAGTAAGTCATTCACCCAAAGTCATCCAGCCTCAGTGTTTAATAGACCGAGGATCACAGAGATCTGGAGCAAGAAGTCATCAATTTCACCAGTCCATGCTGAACAGCCATGGGTGTGCCTACTATCTTGGAATGTTTTTAATCCTTTCTATGCTGCCAGAACTTATATTTGGCTACACTAAAGCGTTCCACTGAATAAATCTGGATTGTGACCTCTTGTTTTCACAAGGAAGTGAGCAAATTCTGCATTATATTCTGAAGCTCAACTGTAGGATACCCTATTAATTGTGCTGCTTTAGACTACATCAGTATCTTTCCTTTTCCAGAGTCCATAACACCCATTTTCACACTTAAATGAGAACACCACTGCAATTTTAGCATATTTGTATGTACTCTTCTTTCATCTTTTGAGGACAGGTTTCTCTGCTTATTTGGGACTTTCTCTTAAACAAAGACCTTGTTGGGGGCACAGCTGAGTCAGTTGCCCAACTAGGTATCAGCATTCTGGCCAATGGCTACTCAGTCAGAGGCCGACAACACAGACACAGCCCTGCAGAGTGACAGGGATCGGGAAGATAATTATTAAGTTATAACAGGGAAGGCAGGGGTCAAAATTAGGCATTATGAAGGAGTTACCAACCAATCAGCTCTCCAGCTGTTGTGAGAAGAGTCACTTTCCTGTGAGAGCTAGGGGCTGTGGGTGGACTTGCTTCCTCTTTAGCCTTGCCTTTAAAAGTCAGGGGAAAGGCAATAAGAACAGATTAGTCTGGGCTTCAAGCAGCAGAGGAGTTAGCCAGGGAAAAGGAGAAGGATTGGAATGAACCCTCTTTACTTTCCACAGCTGATTCCTCTTTACTTTACTTTACGAATCCTCTTTACTTTCCACAGATAACCAGACTACTGTACAGGACACTGAACTATATACCTTTATATCTTTAAAATGTTTCAGAGTGGCCAAAAATGCAACCAGTTGGAACACTGACTTCATTAGAACATTCCCTATTTAATCACCATCTATGGTAGCTAATATATTCTTGGAGTTTCCCCACCCAGCAAGTACAATCATTCCTATGGTGCCCATGCAAAAATGGCTTTTCTTGTGGTTGCTGCATACTGGCTCTGGAGATGTATGTTGCAGATTATTTCAGAGCTGGAGTTTTAGCAGAGGATCCAGACTGTAGCCTATGATACTGCTGTGGTATACCACGTCCATCCTTAGATTGACTTCCTTTAACTTGCCATTTTCTGCCATATCAAAGTGGCTGCAGAAAAGCCAGCCAGCTTCAAGAGGATTCTTCTATTTTATACAATCCAGAGAAACAGGAAATCCTTGTAATATCCTTATAATATGTAGGAAATGCTTGTTTTTAAACTGAAATAATTTTTGTAGCATACAAGGGTGGTGGTACCAGGTTATATGTATTGGGCAATGTGGCCACCTACCCTCCAAGCTGTCTTCATGGCGCATGTTGAAGTTTTCATAGGAGTCCCAGCGGATGAGTGGATCTGAGGTGTTGTAGTCTACAGAAACACTGGGACCATTCTCAAGATGTTCCATGCCTTTGAAGCAAAGATAGAAGGCTTTCAGTAACAAACGTATGTTCACTGATGGAAGAAATCAGTAATATGAGAAATGAGAGGGATGAGGGGGAAAGCAAATTTAAAAGGAGGCAGGAAAGAAACAAAAAAAGATCAGTGGGGCCACTGAGACACAGATATGAGCATGGGTGATAAGATTCTGGATGGAGAATCCCAACATTTGTCAGATAAAAGCAACTCATGCAAGAAGAAACCAAAACCAGATTCAAGTCATGAAATCTACTCAAGCCAGGAAATCTACTCAAGAAAGCAGACCTATGGAGGCACCACAAAACAGTATCTCCAAATCCCAGCCTGGAAAGTCTGTTCAAAAGGATACCAAGATTGATGGTATCAAAACCCACTGAAACATCCAGAAGAATTCACAGTCGGACTCCATCTGTCTCCCAGTGCCAGTCATCTACCAGGAAGATCAAGACTGTTTCAGCCCCATAGACAGGCCTGAATCAGACTGTAAAAGGTTTAAACAATCCACTTTATCCAGGAATGCTTGAAGTTGTCTAGTCAGTAGGGGTGTGCATCCCCCCGCAAAAAAAATTCAATATTTTTTGGATTCTGGTATATTAGACCCCAATTTTTTCAGTATTACTGAAAAAAGCCAAATCCCCATACTGATGGGGGGGGGTCATTTGGCGGGCTTTTTGGAAGGGATAGCTAAATGTTTTGGCTCCGTTACACTCTATGGGGATCAGAGGGGTGTTTCTTTAAGGTAGAGGCACTACATTTGCATCATGGCTGCCAGTGACTCTCCTTATAAGAACCACTGAGTTTGGTTAAGATTGGGTGAGGGGCCCAATTTTAATGGCCCTCTTTTTTCCTTCATTGAGAATAGTGGAGGATGGATGGGGCACCCTCTCTGAGAGCCCATAAACTTGGACCCCCTGAATTAATCTTTATTTATTTATTATTTATTTATTATTTAAACTTCTATACCGCCCAATCCCCTAGGGGCTCTGGGCGGTGTCCAACATAAAACATAAATATAATAAATTACTAAAACCTTTAAAACAGCCAATAACAATAATGGAAATAGAGGCGTCCGCCACCCCACTTTTAAAAAAAATTCTCCCCAGGAGAGAGGGAGGACAGAATCCCATTAGATGATGAATCTAGATGACAAAGCTAAATTGGGGCACCATTTCAGCTGGCTTGAGTCTCCTCCAAAGGTCTGAAGGAACAACTCCTGCCTTTTACACAAGGTGCTTGGGAACTCTATTAAGGTCCCGTGAGGGGTCCAGCAGAATTGAACAGCTTGGGGAGGAAGGGTGTTCCACCAGGCCGGGGCCAGAGCCGTAAAGGCCCTGGCCCGTGTGGAGGCCAGCCGCATCATTGAGGGGCCAGGGACCACCTATAAATTGGCCTCCCCTGACCGGAGAGGCCGTGCAGGGACATATGGGGTGATGCGGTCTTTACCACACTTGGGGGTCTTCCAGGGAGAGTCACCAGCAGCTATGGTGCAAATTTGGTGCCTCTATCTTTAAAAACCACCCCCAGAGCCCTGAAAAGATTCCCCATAGGCTTCAATTGAATTTAAATTATTGAAGCCTATTAGGAATCCCCAAAAGCTCCCATCCCATCAAAAATCCAAAACCTGCCAATTGTTTCCCTGACTTTTTCAGATTCAGCCTTTTCTGGCCAAAAAATGTCAAAAACCTATTTTCTGCCTTTAAAAAAAAATTGGCAAAGCAAAATGCACACCTCTACCAGTCACCATCCATTCAATCACCTTGCTCAAGAATGGAACATTTGACACTGGCTGATATATTACTGAGTTCTCGTAGGGTCCAGGGTAAACTTCTTTAGAAATGGATGCACCAAAGCCTGTTTTCAGGCAACCTCTTGGACTCAATCAGACACACACACACACCCCTGGGAGATCTGAACAGCCAGAAAGTAGTCATATAAGCAAGTAGTACATTTAAATCTTCCAAGGACCCTGCCCACATTCTCAAACTGAATAAACTTAAATGTATTTCAAACAGATGGAGTTGGCTCCCTGGCACCATCTGATCCTGTAACTGTAATGTAGAGTCTAAGTTAGAATGTACATGAGATTTTATCAGCAAAATGTTGAGTACATAGGTTACATTTATACCTTGAATCTTCTCTGGGCCATAGGAAAACACAAACTCCACTTTCCCATACTCTGGAAAACGTTCATCTGCAGCAAAAAAGAAAACAACATATCCAATAAACTATATGTCAATGCTGATATAATATGGAGCATATCCTGTTTAAATGGGAAACTGCATTCAGTGGTAAGGGAGATCCTAGAAGGTACTGACATAAAATTATCAACTTTGCTGCCCAGTTATCTTGGGGAAAGGGTTTCTGGGGCATCACAAAAAGGTCTTGCTAATGGCTATGGCTGTTACTGCAAGAAGAACTGGCATATTTCACTTTTTATTTCAGAATTATTCATCCCAAGGATGATATCAGCACAGCTACAAGTATGGACACGTGAACGTATGAAGATGCCTTAAACTGAATCACACCATCAGTCATCAAAGTCAGTCTTGTCCACCCAGACTGGCAGGATTCTCCAGGGTCTCAAGCAGAAGTCTTTCAAATCACTTTCTGCCTGGTCTTTTTAACAGGAGATACTGGGGATTGAACCTGAGACCTTCTGCATGCTAAGCAGAGGCTCTACCACTGAGCTATGTATGTATGTGCATACATGTGTGCGTATTATAGCAGTATGGTGTTAATAAATTCTAATTTTACATATATTTGCTCTTGTTGGTGTTAAACATTTATTATTATGTTTTAATGGCCCAATCAGGGTGGGGAACAATGTCTGGAAGTGATGCAGGGCCGCACTGGTGCATTTGCCCGCTCCAGTGGTGTAAAGGGCACCCACACCAGCGAAGGGGGCAAAGATGCCAGAATCCAGGCACCCCACAGATCCATGGTGGCCAAACCCAGAAGTGGGCACAACCGTGGAGCTTCACTGAGAAGATGCTGGCGCTGAAGGGAGGGGGAGCAGGAGTGGATCTGACTTTAGTAGGCTTCCACCTGGGCTTTCAAGCCGAGAACACTACAATGCAAGTCTTGGATTTACATCACCCAAAAAGGTGGTGTGACTTCATTAAACCCTATGGAAGGGTATCCAGGCAGCCAGGGCTTTCTCTTTTTTGCTGCCTTCCCGCAGCACCTGAAAGCCTGCTGCGGGGCTATCCCCAGTTGCTGCAGCAATGAAGATCGGGCTGTCCATGTTGTAAGTCAGCGCAAACCCCCCTGCTGACTAAAAAATTAGACAGACAGACAGACGGCGCCCAGGGCAAAATGGTGCTTGACCCCCGCCCCCTGTGCCCTGCGTAACTTAGTTTAGCCGGCTGCAAAGAGCAACCAGCTGAAAAGGCAGCCTGGCTGGGTTCTGTCCATCCCTGCAGCCTGCCCCCCCCCCCCGACCGCTCCGGGCTGTGTGGCCTGGCTGGTGGGGCGGTGCCAGGGACAGGCGCCCAGCAGTGACCTCCACCAGGCCTGGCCTGGTGAGACCAGCCCTGCAGCAACATCCGCTGGGCCTGGCAAGGCGGGGGCAAGGGGTGTGCAGACCGATTTTCCGCCCCCCACGTGACCCCAATGGCACACACCTAGTGTGCGGCATCCCCACCGCCCCATGGTAGCTACGCGACAGACAGACAGACAGACAGACAGACAGACAGACAGACAGACAGACAGACAGACAGACAATGTGAAGTGCAAAGTCTGGTTCACACATACAGGAGAATGAGGTGATAATGTGGTAGAGCCCCAAGTGCTTAAACATACTACTTCATACTGCAAAAGGTATTCCAGCTTTTATTGTTCCCTTGCGTAAAATGCTCCTAGGAAATTAAAACCTAGCTTAGCAAAGGGGAAGGTTGTACCCCAGTTTTTGCTTTTGCACTAGTTTTCTGTTCAAAAGGAATTTTTAACATAGGTAAAATATTTCAAAAAGCAATTGTCCACCTGCAGCATTCAGCCACCTCATTCTCCTAAATATGTTGACCAGGCCTTAGTCTGTAACAAAGGTTATTCCCTGTGTTAAGAAGGAGGTTTGCATGAAGTTAAACGGGAAAACTGTGATCCATGTTCAAATTTCAATACCACTACACACATGAAAAATGTTCTAACATTTTTCTTGCCTTTTTGCCAAGTCATTCTGCCTTTTTCTGTTCTTCCTTTTTGAGGATGACAGATGGCTGCAGGGGCACAGAATTGCTCTCTCTGACTCCATGATTTGTTAGTTCTCCTTCATCTGCCCCCCTCTCTCACACACATCACATTAAATGACATATGAAGGCAGAGGAAAAGAATCTACATGAGGGGGCATGAGTTCCTGGAGCTATTCCAGAGCAGAAAGGTAATTATAGCCACAAGATTTTTAATTGCATTGTGACATAATCTAACTCTGGGTGAAGCTTCAGGTTGCTTGGAAGAAAACAAAGTTGCACTTACCTGCAACTGTTGTTCACCGAGTGTCTTCTGTGCAGACATGAATGGGGACTGTGTAGGCTGGCTGTGGAGATCTGACCAGAAGGCAGTTCTAGAAGTTTTCAAGTGCTTGGAGTACTCTTCCCTCCTCTTTGGGGAGCTGAGAGAGGGCTGGTTTCCCACGCCAAATGATCATGTGAAGGAGGCTCTCCTAACATCAAGTATATGTTCACTTGTGGAGTGAGGATTTGGAAAAAAGCACTGCCTGGGTCATATGGAAGTATGATACCACTTTAGGCCTAAATTCTAAGATAGGACACAGGTTTTTTTTATCAGGATGATATCTGGTGAAGGAAGAGTCTACTCAGAGAGCAGATAACTCTCTAAGGCAGTTTCTGCAAAGAACAATTATACCAGGTTTGAACTGGGGTCTTGCATACCATGTCTAATTTATCCCTGTTTCTTCTTCCAAATGGCTCCCTGCTTCAGTTTGCTCCACATAGGACTTCTGTATTTACTTCGGAAGCATATCTGAGCATGCCCAGTGTCCCATGTTCCGATTGGGTGTGGTTTTTGAGTGGCAGCTTAAATGAACGTCAGGTGGGGAGATCAGGTTGCTGGGCAGGAAAAATAAACTGGTCCTGCTCTCAATTGGTTTTTGCATGGTAGCAGTAACAAGCAGGGTCACACTGGGATTTTTTAAAAGAACCTCCAAATCCCAGGCTAATGTAAATATCATGGGGCAACTCTGGGGCCAGCTCATGCTAGCACCAGGACTATGCAGAATTCTTGTCTGCACAGGGATATTTTTCTCGCTCACTCTGGGATATTTTGGCCATGCGGAAACAGCCTAACTCTCCTCACTGAGGTGACAGAGACCAGCAAAGCAGCCTTCAATTAAAGGAAGTGCAATTGGTCCTATACTGGTGTCACGGAGGACACTTATTATTGGATCCAAGGACCTCGAATCTGACTGAACATAGTCAATGTCTGAGGCTTTAGCCATTTGAACCAGTTGCTCTGAATAGAGCTTGAGGTCCTCTGCAGCAAAACTGAGATGCATCTCTGTCATCATCTTCATGAGAAGGCATGGAAATGTCCTCTGACTCCATGTCAGATTTGGAGGGGTGACTATTGACGAGATATGATAAAGTGTGATGTGGTGAAGTGATGGACTCTTCATGTCTCAACGTCTAAGGATGCTGGACTGTCAATCTCAATCTACAAGAAATGATGTGACACAGAGGAAGCATGCTCCAATGAGTGCACTGGAGCATATACATCTCCCAACAGCAAGGGTGAAAAGACTGGCAAGGATGACAGAAACCTTGTGACTGACAAGACTAATGTGGAACTGACAGATCTTGGCATCAAGGAGATGGAGATTGGTGATGAGAAGAAACATTGGACTGATGATCAGACTGGGGTGATCAGGTGAGAATGATGATTGACATTCAGAAGAGTCCTGTGGTGATGGCTACATGGACATGATGGCAACATGTTCCAGCGTTGGGAAACCAGCAGCTTGGCCTGAGAGGTACCTTTCACCTTCTTTTTGGTCTTTATAACAGAGGGCTCCAAAGCAGCCCTTGTGCCCAGTAAAATCACATCAGAAGACTACCAAGATGGCATCACAGGGACTGAAGACGCCAAGGGCATACATATCCTCCTTGAAGAGCTTGTGGAGGGAGTATCTACTGAAGTGATAATTCCCCCTCCCACCGCACAAGACAGCCTTAAGCCTTGAAGCCCATTTGTGCCTGGCTTTCAGAATGAAAAGGCGGTAAGAAGAGCACATATTCGAGACATGAGTCTCACCAAGGCAGAAAAGGAATTTTTCATGCTCATTGTTCCGAGCCATCTTTGTACCACATTTGGAACACTTCTTGAACAAAGCCAACATGAAGAAAGAAAAAACCCTGAGGTAAAATGAAAGCAATCAGCGAAGCAGGTCCTTTAACAGAGAACTGAGGGAGAAGCACTCTGCCCATCTCCTTTACATAACCATTTGAGTGAGAAATCAGCCCATGCTCAGCTCTGCAGGGGAAGGAGGAGAGCACTCCGAGTGCTCAAAAGTTTCTTGAAGCCTTCTGGTCAGATCTCCATGGCTGGACCTGTGCCTGTGCTGTCCCCATGTGGGACTTCACTGAAAACATGATGATGAAACTGTCATTCACCTCTTTCCTCCTCAATAATACTACCCATGCCATTTAAAACAGAGGTATGTCCTTCTAAACCTATTGAAATCAATTGACTTAGAGGGGTATAATTCTGCTTAGGATGACACTATACATCTGTTTCTTTACACTCTGTAGTGTCACCATGAATGGCACCACATGACAACCCGTGGCAGTATGAAAACATCCTCCAAAACATGATATACATTTTCACCACCTCTTTATCTCCTGTAAGTCAAGCTTATTGCCCTTCACTCAGTCTCCAACAATTCTCACCTTTAAAAGCATCATCCAAATCCTCCTTGTTAAAGACAATGGCCAGGTCATGAATAGCACAAGTGTGAAACTGCACTCGAAAGATCACATCCCGGGTTGGGTTCCGAAACTTTTTGTGATAACATTTCAACTGCCAGAGTGGGAACACAGGAGAAAAGAGCCATCAGCTTGGAGATTGTTTTGGTGAGAAAATGAGATATTTCTTCCTCCCCCAAAAAACCTGTTACATGCATCTGAAGCAAGCAGTTTATGGGCTACAGTTCGTAATTGTGGGGAAATCACTGGTGGAAGTGGCATTCACATTAGGAGAAAACAGAAACAAGAGACTCTTTACCAAGATATCTCCCTTCAGGAGCAGTCCAGGTTCTATAGTGATGCAGATGCTGGTCTGGCTGTCTCCTTGCACATTGCTGCATAGAAAAAGAAGAAAACTAAGCAAGGAGGGTGGCAACCACTTAGCTGGGATATTGCAAACTTAAGAGAAGCCTAGATAGCAGCTTCCCCACTCCAATAGTAAGATTAAATAAAGTTGGTGCAAACTTCACCTTGCAGAAGAAGTACCACCTAGTATAAGAATCAGATGCTACCACTGTTGTCACTGTGCTAGAATGGCTTTGCCACCCATAGTGATCCATTTGGACTAGCAGAAACCATCCCATGGTGACTAGCCAGTATCCAGAAGAACAGACCTGGGACAAATAGTGCAGTGTGACAACTAACCACTAAAATGACTGGCTGGAATGCTTGTGCCAACCTGTCTTCAAACTGTTTGTCCCTGAATATATCCTCAGTATCTCGTATAACGCACAGTTCCTCTGAAGAGTCCATTTGTACTTATGTGCCAAAACTTATGTGATATTCTGTGTATGTCATGTTAAAGTCTCTTATCAGAATTCCAGGCAAATAAACTGTAAGAAAAAGCCTCAGGAATAGGACAGAAATCAGAATTAGGAACTGCTGCATCTTTTCCCTAATCAGAAATTCTCCGCCTCCACAAGGGATCTGGGAGTCTTAGTAGACCACAAACTGAACATGAGTCAGTAGTGTGATATGGCAGCCAAGAAAGTCAATGCAATTTTGGGATGCATCAATAAGAGAATAGTGTCTAGACTGAGGGAAGTAATTGTACCACTCGACTTTGCATTGATCAGAACTCACCTAGCATACTGTGTTCAATTCTGGGCACTGGAATTTAAGAAGGATATCGACAAGCTGGAATGTGTCCAGAGGAAGGCAACCAAAATGGTAAAAGGTCTGAAATCTATGCCCTATGAAGAGAGGGAGCTGGGGATGTTTAGTCTGGAGAAGAGAAGGTTAAAGGGGGACATGATAGCTATGCTTAAATACTTGAAGGAATGTCATATCAAAGAGGGAGTAAGCTTGTCCTTTGCTGCCTCAGACACTAGGACATGGAGTAATGGATTCAAAGAGTGGGAAAAGAAATTCCACCTAAATATTAGAAAGAACTTTCTGGCTGTCAGGGCTGTTCAACAGTGGAATTCACTGCCTCAGAGAGTGGTGGAGTCTCCTTCTTTGGAGGTTTTAAAACAGAGGCAGGATGAACATATGTCGGGAGTACTTTGATTATGTGTTCCTGCATGGCAGGGGGTGGAACTTGATGGCCCTTGTGGTCTCTTCCAACTCTTTGATTCTGTGAACTGCTTTATGCCCCAGGAGGAGAAAAAGATTGTCATCCATGAAAGAGACATACATGCTTTTCCCATTATTGGAAATCCTTGTATATTATCCCTGATGACCCTTTGACCATTGACTATTCTAATGCAGTCCAAGGGGGCTTTAAGATGATACTCTTTTCAGGTTTTCATTAACATCCCAAGGCAAGGTGAGTGTCTGTGTGATTCTAAAGATGTCCCAAGAGCAAAGCACAGCCTGATAAGCAGTAAGGGTCCCCCAAGATCCCACTTCCACCCATGATACAGACAGTCCTATGTTCAAGTCTGTCCTTATGACTTCAGAGACAGATGGGAATCTGAGTGCAGGAAATCAAAAGACTAGTGTCCAGGCAATATTTACTATATTCCAGATGTGTAGACAGGCTGCATAGCCTGGTATATCTTGAGGAAGGGCCGGCATCCTAGGAAACATAAATCAGAGACAAAGAGAAAGGGGCCTTCATTAGTCAGGGAGATTAGCTATGGAGAAGGGAGTGCAAACATTAAGAGGCCAAAACAAACAGTCTAGCTCAGAGGAGAGGTTTTCAGTGACACTTCCTGCCCTCTAGTCAACTCCAAGACGGTGATAAATGTGGGGATGTCAGGCAACAGGATTGTGCAGCATCAATGAGTCATAAGAGGTTCAGATATCCCTTCAAAGGTACCTCATCCAACTCCTGTTTCAGAACATACACAGAGTGCCCCCAAAAAACTGGAAACACTCAACTGATAGGCCTGCTGCATGGAGGAATGCACCCAAATTCAGAATGAGGACTAAGGTTCTCACTGTTTTCTCAGTACTCTCAGGAAAATTGAAAAAAAAAAAGCTCTGTGGCCTGTTCATAAATCGCTGACTTCAAACAGTCTTGGTGCATTTATGTACTTGAACAAATCCATTAACTTAAAGCACTTTAGAGAAGTATTCATTCTACAGCATTAATGCAGCTTTACTGAGTGACTAAAAAAATTAGGGTGACCAAATTGCAAAAAGAGCAGAACACTTCTTCCTTTCAACTGCTGTAATCTCCCCATAGCTGTAACATAGTAATTGATTAATTGCTGTGACATAACTTCAGTTTTCCTCAGTGCCTAGAAAGGGCTAGAAGCAGTGCTCCTTCTGAAAACCTCTTCTAGCAGTAGTCACATGGGGCACATTAGTTCACACATTTAGCTAGGTATAACAGCGTTACCATGCAGCCTGCTTCTCTACAGCTGCTTATGCAACTTCAGTGTTACTGGATGTCTACTGTGACTCCTATGTCATGTAGTAGCCACAAATCACTGCTTCTTCAGAGAGTACTCACTTACTCAATGAAAACCTATGCACTCACTGCAGTATAAGCTCCTTTAATTGAAGGGACTTGATAGCAGGAATAGCTCTGTGTAGGACTCCACTGAAAAACTCATAACATGTTGTTGCTAATGATATTTTATAAGAGATGTAAGTTTTTAAATAAAAAGTGGGAGAAATTAGGCCAGTTCCATAGCTGTCTTTTCTTTTTCTTGTCTCAGGCCCCTTCCGCACAGCAAATGTATGACAGGCTGCAGTTGGGATAAAGGAACCAGTTTCCTTATTTTCACATTGCAGGCAGCGATTGGACCCCAGGGAAACAATCCAGGTTGCCGTAGTGCCTTCACACAGAGACAAGTCTATTTTAAAAAATCACTTCCCACACATGCGTAGCTACGCAGGCATGCACAAATGAACCTGCACAGCCATGTCGATGTCCCACAATATGACCAGCTGCACCTGTGTAGTTATGCAGATGCAAGCCACAAAAATTTTAAAAGGGAAAAGAGAGGCCAATAAAATGCCTCCTACCTGGCTGTTTTATTGTGAGTGACTGCAACCTGGGATTTTTTAAAAGACTTGCTCGTTTAGTGATTTTAAAAAAAACAGTTTGAGGGAAACAACATGGGACAGACTTGTTTTGGGGCAGGATCTGTGCGTAGTCCTCCCCCCCCCCAAAAAAAAAATAGGTCATTTAGCATCCTACACTCATGTTTATTGGCATGTGCGGAAGGGGCCTCAGAGATTGCCCCAGTAATGTAGTTGTTTAGAATGTGGCTCTTCAATAAATTAAATTTAAAATATATGTGATGCAATAATAATAAGTAGGAAACCTGCTTTACTAAGTATGGACAGTTCATCTAGCCAGCATCCTCCTCCTAGCAGTGGGTCAGGTCCATTCATCTTTCTCACAATACTAAAACCAGGGGGCATAAATTGAAAATGCTGGGGGGAGGAATTAGGACTAATAAAAGGAATGCATGATTGGCATTTGGAATATGCTGCCACAGGAGGTGGTGATAGCCACTAACCTGGATAGCTTTAAAAGGGGCTTGGACAGATTTATGGAGGAGAAGTCGATCTATGGCTACCAATCTTGATCCTCCTTGATTTGAGATTGCAAATGCCTTAGCAGACCAGGTGCTCGGGAGCAGTAGCAGCAGAAGGCCATAGCTTTCACATCCTGCATGTGGGCTCCCAAAGGCATCTGGTGGGCCACTGTGACTAGCAGAGTGCTGGACTAGGTGGACTCTGGTCTGATCCAGCAGGCTCTTTCTTATGTTCTTATGTTCTAATTTCTACTTCTATACTAGCATTACTTGCATTGTTTAGTAGAATCATAGAGCCATACAGGGGCCATACAGATCATCTTAGGCCCACTCAGGGAGGTTCTGCACTCATGAAAGTTTCTTCCAGATGGCTTCATGGATTACACTTCACCTTCAGCGCCCCTGCCAGCATGGCAGGGGCTGATGGGAATTGTAGTCCATGAACATCTGGAGAGTCGCAGGTTGCAGACCCCTGATCCAGTTCAACACCAATATAATAGCTTTTGTCTTATTTCAGAATTCTGCAATCCTAGTCGTATTACATTGTTTATCAGATGTCTCATCCTACTGATTGCACTCCTATTGATTGCACTGAATTGATTGCATTGACTTACATTGTGTAATTATGAGACTTAGCAACAGTAAGGTGAATAAATAAATAAATGAACAACATCAATATCCATAACGAAGTATTTGATACCTCAGCGTCGAGGGTTGGCTTACACATGACAGAGAATGAAGCAGTACAACTCTGAGACAGCACAATGGAATTGAACCTCCTTGGACAGGTGGATGGATTTCAGTTTTGAATTCTCCTTCACATGAAGACCCCATTCAAACAGAAAATTAGCACAGCAAACAGAAAATGTTGACTCCCTCTCTTTTTCTTTCTCTGATTTTCCATTTGCAAGGAGCTTTTAAACATTCTACACTGCCACTATATCTGAAGTACTGCCTTCCATTCTACCTTATACCCACCCTCAAACTCATACAACCATCAATCAGGTCTCAAGTCCCAGTAGAGCCAGGTATAGAAAGGCCGGAAGCCTGGTAACAATGGTAACTGTGAAAACACTACTATGTAGCAATTGTGCTGCTCCTTGCAGTTCAGTCTGCATCTGCAGTGAAAGCTGTGATGTCCCACAAAGCAATCTGATAAGAGGTTTATCTAGGAATCCCAGGCTTTCCAGATAGCCATTAATTATCAGTTTTCACCAGCATGGCCAATTGGCCATGCTGGTAGGGGCTGATGGGAATTGTAGTTCCTGAACATCTGGAGAGCCGCAGGTTCCCTACCCGAGATCTAGGTAAACTGACTGTGCCCTTGAAGTTGGAATATATCTTACCTTGTTAAAAGTACTAAAAACTAAACTAGTTGGTCCTTCAATATGGGAATAATGAAAAACTGCAGAACACTCACAAATGTGAAAGTATCTCTTTCTCTCAGATATTCCAGTGGCAACTACAGCTCTGACTGAAACGTGGCCTATGGAGAAAAGTAGTTACCTCCTTTTGACTCAAAGTTGGGAATTCCATGCATGATGACATGGTGCAGAAAAAGGGGCTTGTTGTTCATTTTGATGGTGCCAGATAACAGACCACTGAAGTAATGGACATATCTGGTGGAGAAACAAAATCAGGCCATTAGGTGGAATCTCTGCAGAAGACTGATGCTTTAGTAAAGAAAGGCAAGCCTGTTCAAACAGCCTTATCTACTTTTCCACATTCATTGTGAGGAATACAATTTAGATAATTTTCTCATAATTTCAGCTAACGTAGCTGACACTCACCTGGTTTTCTAAAATGCCCTATATTCCCCTTCTTTTAAAATATTATAGAATCTGGGATAGAAAAGTTTCGCCCTACAAGACTTGAATGGAATTAATACATGTGTTCTTGGATTTAGGTGGTTATTAGCAGGACTTTTTGCGATACCAGCAGACATAATGTTCTTATGTTCATTATGTTCACCCCTCCTGCTCCACACAGACTTATTTGAATGACAACCAACCAACCAACCCACCTTGCTCTAACAAAAGGCAAAGCCTGCCATGCCTAACAGGCCTGGGAGAATGGCTCAAGAATGAATGTGACTGAAATATAGGAAGATCTACATAGGAGAAGATGTTCCCCACAGGAATTCTGGGCCCAGACTGTTCAGGAGTTTAAAGTTTAAGAGCAATATATTGAATTGTGCCTGTAAAGATACTGGCAACCAATAAACTTATTGAAGCATGGATGTTGCCTCCTCTTTTCTGCTCACTCGCAGCATATATACATTATTCCTGGAATTCTTGTCTTGTCTTTTTGTTTCATTATTTCCTGATAATATCTGCTTGAGCAACCAGCTGGCAGAGGAATAATCCAGCAGCACAAGACATTGGGACTCTGAGGATTTGCCACTGCCCAAATGACAGGCCTACTAGTAGATAATGAGGCTGAAGGATAGCTGAAGGATACAGAGAGTTCTCATTTGCCTAGTAGCAGCTTTTGATTCATGGGAATATGCTTTGCATGGAAATAAACAAACATAGAAAAACAGAAACATTTGAGGGTGGGAGAGGAAAACTAGTTGACCCTGGGAGTCTCACTATCTGCCCCTGTGGGACACAAGGAAAACATTCCAAAAGCATGTGCCTCTATCAAAACACAGCGACACACCACCATTGATATAATGTGAGGCCTCTAGCACCACCTAGTGAATAAGACTGGAAATGTATCACAGGCTGTATCTTTCAACCTGCATCTTTGTTTAAAAAAAAAAAAGATAACAGAGAGATCATCTTTTGCAACCTGCCAGATCTGCATGTGTACCAAGCAGCAGCAGCAGCAGCAGCAGCAGCAGCAGCAGCAAGTCTTTATTGGCACAGACAACAGTACAGCAATAGTAAAGGATGGATTTAAAAAAACATAAATATACCATACTGGAAATGAATGTTAAGTGAAAGGAAATCTACTGGCATTTAGTAATTTCCAGGAGAAAGTCTGCCACTATCATATAGAGAAAAGGATCAGGATTGTCCAGCAAGTAGCGTAATCTAAATAAATCTGGGAGATAGGGTAAGTGTAAAGGAGTAAAATTCACATACTTGGGTCAGATTTCCTTAAATCTGGGACAGCGTAATAATTGGTGGGCCAGAGATTCAACTGAGCCAGCATTAAACGGGCACAATCTTTTAGCATTTTCTTGCTTATTAAATCTGCCATGTAACAAGGTGGAAGGCATAACATTAAACCTGAAGAGCATTATGGCCCTCCTTTGAACAGGGTTTATCAAGCAGTACAGGTAGTGTGCCAAGTGGCCCTGTTCAAATGGGATAGAAAAATACAGGGGGCAGCTAGTTTTCTTAGCAGAAGTGATTTGGGTAGAGAACTCTCTATCCAATAGTTGACCTTTTAATTTTCTATAGGCTTCTGAATAGGACAAAGTACAGCCATCTGTAGTTAGTATTTTATATATTTATTGTAAATTATGTATTTGATGTTTTAAATTGTTTTTAGTGTTGATGGACACTGCCCTGAGCCTTTGGGGAGGGCGGTATATAAATATAAATATATATAAAAATAAAGGGCAAAGTGAATCCACTGACAGTCCAATAGAAGCCATTTTTTCTTTGATTATGGAAAATCAGGGGTTGGAATGGGTGTCAGAAAGCAGGTGGTGGACCAGGGAATTACAGTTCGAGAGAAAATTAATTCGTAGCCAGAATCTAAAAGCCCCCAGCCAAGTTGCTGATTCCAAGGAGTTTTAACCTAACTCCAGGCAAAGGGCTGCGTAGGGCATGCAATTCGGGAGTCCAGTTATCTTATGAAAAAAATTGGATTGAAGGGAATTCAAAGAGCTGTTAACAGCTTGAATCCAAATTGGGTCTCTGTAAAGCAATCTCGAGGTGACTTTGGAATTGAAAAATTTGAGGGCAGGAGGAATAAAGGAATGACCATAGCTGTAGAAGAAGTGTAGTAATGCTGAAATGCTGTTGGATGTAACTAGGAGGGCGGCTTTCCTATGGGATGCCATATGTACCAAGTTAATATCTCATAGCAGCCTGTCTGGTACAGCTGTTTGCCTCCCCTGTATCTCACAACCACTCCAGATCCCATGGCTCTGCTAACACTGGCAGCCATAGGTTTTGCAGTATTTAACTGCTATTTACCCAGCTTGGATCTATCAGCAAATGAGACCTTGCCAAAGGTCTTTTTGTCCTCTGGCAAGGAATCAAGACATTGTGTTATGCCTCCCCAAAGGAACATTTGATAATGTTCCATCACGGCAGTGAAACTGGATACTCTGAGGTCAAGAGTGCCCCAAAACTACTAATCTCCCTAAAATGTCTACATTTCTCCCCTCTTTATCCAGAGGGAAGGAACAGGATCCAGATCTTGGACAGGAGTACCTCAGGACCATTGAATTGGGTGTGGGATATGGAAGACAAATTCCAACCCTTCCCGCTCTCCACTTTTTTAGTGGAAGCTTAACTAGAATGTGATTTAGCCCACCTGCCCACAGTTATTTCTTGAATACCCTTGACTAAAGGGTGAACAATTGGCCCTAAATCAGCACTGTATTACACACTCATTATCATGTCTGAATACCTTGGATCTAACTAATCAGTCAACTTCCTGAGCCGTCACCATCCACATGCAGACTGGCATGGATGAGACTGGAAACCTTAAGGTGGAAAAAGATGGATGAGGTGGAGACCTTGATCATTTCTCATGATCCAACGGAGCTAAGGGAACATCACCCATTGAGGAAGGAGGAGAAGATTCTCCGCCAAATGAAGGTGAGGGAGTCCTCAGATGGAAGAACTTGGGACTCTTTCTGACAGTGGACTAATCACTGGAGACAACAATGTCAAGGGGAGCAGAAGCTTTGATGTCAAGAGGACCCCAGAATCCAACCCCGACTGTGGGGATATCAATGGGCAATGTCGAGACTGTCAACCCTGAATATGTCATCAAGGAGACAATGGTGATTGACATCGAGAGCAGACAGCCAGTTGACAAATGAGAAAATCGGACTGTAGATGCACCAGCAACAAGCTGCATAGTCAAGGAGACAACAGCTTAAATTGAGAGGTATTCTTAACCCACTTTTTAGCCTTTTTTCATAGGAGGCTCAGAGGCCATCTGGACTGAATCCAGAGTTGGATCAGATGGAGCTGTCGAGACTGAGGACACTGAAGATGTACAAGCCCTATTTAAAGTATTGGTGGGAGTATTCAACAATGTGAGGGATTTTTCCTTACAACACAGCCTTGAGGCACACTCATGTCTTGCCTTTGCAGTAAAAAGGCAGCAAGAAAGGCACATCTCAGAGACATAAGTCTCACTGAGACAGAAAAGACTTTCAATATGCCCATAATTCTGAGCCACCTTCATTCCATACTTTGTAGATTTCTTAAATAATGCCAAATCAACAAGGGGGAAATCCTAAGGTAAATAAAGGGCTCTAACAAAGCAGGTTCTCTCTGCATGGTGGTGAAGAGAGATCTGAGGGAAAAGCGCTCTCCCCACCTTTGTCATGTGACTGTTTGGGCAGGAAACCACACCACTCTTGGCTTGAAATGGAGGGAAGGGTGTGTGCTCCAAATGCTCTGATGGTTCTGGAAGGTTTCTGATCAGTTCTCTGCTGTCGTCCTGCACAGTCCCATGTGGGACTGCACTGAAAACACAATGACGAACACCTAAATTAACTGCACAGTAATAACCACCAAGATCATGAGTGTACTGGCCTATATAGCCTTCTTCAGAGAGAACACAATTCTAAACCCAGGGGTGCAGCCACAGAGAAATGCTAGAAGTCATTGTTCTGGCCCATTCTGGTTGGTCTCCACTTCATCCCTGACCAAGGTATCTCTGTGACCAGCCAGTGAAAGCCAAGCAAATTAAAGAATATTCTTTTTCCAGTACAAAAAAACATAATTTCCTTAAATGAATACACTAAACAATTCACACACATGTAAGCTAAGGGCATCAAAAGATGGGTGAAGATGACCAGCTAGACTGACCTCTTCTGAGATGGTTGTCCCACTGGAATCACCTTGTCTTCATAGAACCTCTTCATGGCAAACCTGTCAAGAGCTTGGTCCGCACTGTACAATAAACAGAAGTATTAGAAATGTCAAGAAAGAAAATGATTCTTACTTTCCTACAATGATTTATAATAAGAAGCTTCACTGGAAGATACATTCTTGTCTTTACCATCGCACTCCTGCCCAAGATCTTAAGTTTTTCAATCAAATGCCAAAATATCTAGGCATCTAGGGTCAATAGAACAATGCAAGTTCTAAAGTCTTTTGTTTCTCTAGCATTGTAAGTTGTCATCACTCCTTGTTAATCTTGCCTGACTCTCTAGTTTTACTTTGGTTGCCTTGCTTCATTCCTGGAGAGAAATTTCCTCAGGGTCTATCACTCTTTTGTGGAAGAGGCAGAGAGGCTGTTTCTAGTTGCCAAAGGGCTATGGGCAGCTTATGTCCTGCATACACGGAGGAAAGGATAGAGAGAAATTATTCAACCCATCTAAGCTCCAGATAGCATCATAGAAATAAATACCAGCACTGTCATTTGGGTGCTGCACAATGGAGACAGGGGGCATCTGTAAGATGATGGGAAAGCTCGGCATATGCTTCAGAAGGTTACTCTCCAAAGCCCTGACCTTTGCAGACTGCTGAGACCAAATTTTCGCATGCTATGTCTTCATTATCAATCCTAGTCCCACAGGCATCTTATAGAAATCCTATAGGATGAATTTATGAAATCCTATAGGAAGAAGAATTCTATGCAGCCTCCATTGCATCTGCTGGTTCATTCCTGGCACAATTGTTTAGGGTGATTAGGTCTTTTACATCCCACCCTACATGATCTAAAAGTGTTAGCCATTCAGCTATTGCAGTGGTGGCGAACCTATGGCACGGGTGCCAGAGGTGGCACTCAGAGCCCTCTCTGTGGGCACTCCCACACAAAGTTCATCATGTGGGAGGGGGGTGGAAAATCACCCTCCCCCCCACACACATCTAGGCTGGCCTGGGAATGATCCTTTACCTGGGAGTAAGCTCGGTTGCTGGCAATGGGGCTTGCTTCTGAGTAAACCCTCCTAGGATTGCGATTCACTCATTTGAAGCACGGTTGCTTCACTAAGCTTACTCCTGAGCAACGCGTGCCTTGGAGCCAACTGTTTTTTCTAAACTAAAACCTCAATATTCAGGTTACATTGCCATGTTGGCACTTTGCGATAAATAAGTGGGTTTTGGGTTGCAATTTGGGCACTCGGTCTTGAAAAGGTTCGCCATCACTGAGCAATTGGCTGTCAGGCTTTCACGAGCTTTTCTGCAGATAAAGTCTTGAACACCTGTTAACTATTGATGCAGTAAGGGAACTGTCGGCCCCTTGGCTGTCTTCAGTCCTACATTAGACTATTTCAGCCTGCTCTCCCAGCTTGATGTGCAGCGTGCCCCCTGTCCTCTGGACCTGTGCCCATTGTGGCTGGTTAAAGCTGGTGGCAATGAGATGTGGCACCCCTGCTGGAAATTATCAATCTCTCCCTTAAATTAGGGGTTCTCCCAGGGAGACTAAAAGAGAGGGTGGTATGACTGCTCTTAAAAAAGACAAAACACCATCCTTGGATTCTTCTGATTCAGCCAACTGCTGCCCAGTATTGAATTTGTCATTTCTGGGTAGTTGAGAGAATGGCAAAGCAGCTTCATATGTTCTTGGATGTTCTTCAGATGTTCGGTTCTGGATCCATACCAGTCCAGCTTCCAACCTGGCCATGGGATGGAAACTGTGTTGGTCACCCTCATGAACAAGTTCCAACTCCTGAGGCGAATCAGTGTTGCTATTGCTTTTAAATCTAATAGAAGTGTTTTACATGGTCGACTACGATCTTTTGACCCACCACCTCACCATTACTGGGGTTCAGGGCAAGCCCTTGCAATAGATGATCTTATTTCTCCAGGATCCAGGATAGCAGGTGGATCTTAAAGAAAGGATGTCCCGGTAACACCTTTGCTTTGTGGGGTGCTGCAAGGGGCAATCCTCTCTCCAATAGATATAGATTCAACCCTTGGAACAGCTGGTTCAGAGCTTTGGGCTGGGTTGCTACCAAGATGCTGATAATACCCAGCTTTTCCCATTGATGGAGCACCAGCTAGCCACTGCCCCTATAGTTTTGGCTAGATGTCTGGAGGCTGTGATAGTATGATTGAAAAAGAACAGGCTGAAGTTGAACTCATTGAAGACAAAGGTTCTTGCCTGGGCCAGGGGGATGGGGGCAGAGAGGAATTTCAAACTGCCAAAATTAAGCAGAGTGGCATTAACACCTGCCTCTTCTGTCAAAGGCTTGGATATGTTCCTGGAGTCTTCCCTCTCCCTGGAGGCCCTGGTCGCACACATGGTCAAGGTGGCCTATTTCCATCCCTGTCAGGCTAAAAAGTTGGTCCCCTACCTGAGCTACTCGGACGTAGTCACGCAATGGTTATCTGCAGGCTGGATTACTGTAACTCACTGTATGTTGGCTTGCCCCTGAGACTGCTCCGGAAATGACTGGCAGCAGGTCTCCGGGATCTCAGGCAGAGGTATTTCACATCACTGGCCACCTCATCTTTTTAACTGGAGATGCCACAACTTGAGCCTGGGACTTTCTTCGTGCAAAGAAGATGCTGTTCCACTTTTCCACTGAATCACAACCGCTTCCCATTATCAAATAAAAAGTGATTTCTCTCACCTGGCTGAAATGTTGCTGTAGTGCATGTATGCAGCAATAACAACCCCCATTCGGCCTCTGTTCCCCTGAAGGAGATGAAAACAAAGGAAGAATTGGGGCCTTGTAGAAAACAAAGCTGTACCTCTTGACGTGGGGAAACCTCTTATCAGGATCTGGCACCAGGCTTGAAAATCCCATGGGAAATCTCCTCCCTCTTCTCACCTTATTGTGAAGAACCACAACATTGTGAGGATCAGCATTGAGCCACGTATCCATGGCTTTACAGACACTGCATATCTTCTCCAGGGCAGGTGTGTGCAAATCAGGCCATCCAAAATCCAGCACCTGCAGCGAACAAGAAGAGGGGTTTGCCAAGCAAGAGGAAGAAGAGAATGGGAAGTGTTAAAGGAGATAGTTGATATGTTTGCATGGAAGACAATGTTTTGCAAAGCTGTACTCAAATTAGGAGGGTTGACACAGTCATCTTCAGGAGCAATTTCAGGCATCAGATTTTGGTGTACAACTGTAAGATACCAAATTGTCATCCATTAACTCTAATATTATGTTTGTACTCCTTTCGATTTTCTGCTTCAAGTACTAAAAAGTTTTTATTCTCTTTGAAAATCTGTACAATCTGTACCTGGGGTGGGGTAGGGGGTCGATGCTCCAGGCACCTCCTGCAATGATCACGTGGGGATGCATTCAGCCACTCCTTCCACCTTGAACCCCACCCACCAGTCTCTGCCCATGCACCACTCACCTGGCCCACCCACTCGCTGCTCACCTGGATCACCTGCTGTTTGACCACACTTACTTGCCACCCACCCACTCACCACTTGCCTAACCCTCCTGCTTGCCTGCCCACCTGCCACTTGCCCAGCCCACTGCCCGCTTGCTGGAGAAATAGGCACAAGGTTGAGGGCACCATTTTCCTCTGCCCCACCCTTGGGGTGTAATTTGGGGGGGGGGAGAACACAATTTGGGGGGGAGGGAGGATACAATTTCATAACTTGCCCTGGGTTCCATTTTCTGAAGATACACCACAGTGTGCTACTCCCTGCCCAGTAACCCAAGGCCCATATCTCCAAGTGAGGGCAGGTGATACTATACTGTCATGGAGACAGAAGATCAGAACCAAGAAAAAAGATGTTCAACACATTTCACTGCAAGAAAACTCTCTCTATGAGGTCTCTGTTACTAATGTGAAGGACATTCTTCTAACCAGAGTAAAGATATACGGCATCAGCATGAAACAAACACCCTAAGTAATATAGTAAGAAACAATGCCATGTTTGGCCTTTGAAAATTCATGTCCCTCTGACAAAGCCAGAACAAAACAATCACATGCATGCACTGACACAGAATGAAGTGAGAGACTATGGAAACTTGACTTCCATGATAGAATCTCAGAATGCTCTAAATGTTTTTTTTAACTCCATTACATAAAGTCCAATTTAAGCATAAAACCTCCACTTATAAGGCACTGACAAGTATCATTAAAAACTGATATCATTAAACAATGACAAGTATCATTAAAAAATTACACCTTACCATAAAGTGAAATTTAAACAAAAGGACCCTAATCACCTGTTTCTTTGCTTTCATCCTGGGCACCAGCATTCCATATTCCTGCTGCAAGCATCACTGGCACAAAGGCCCAGGACATGATTGGGGAGTTGCATATCATAAGCAACTTTTTCAATGCTTTTCATGAATGCTTTGGCAGCCTTCTCCAGGGACAGTGACAATTAAATGGGTCCTTAGTTGTTATAGGTCCAGGCTTTTGAGTATTTGGCTGCTTAGAAAATACCTGTTCACTAAATTAGCTTTCCAGTGGGATTGGAAGAACCAATAGATGGTGGAGACAGAGCAGTTATGAACTTTAATAAGGCCTTCCACACAGGTTGGGCAGACACCTTTTAGCACATTCAAAAGTTACTGTCTGAAAATGTGTGCATACCCTATTTTCAGTATCCTCTGGTAAGGGGCAAGCATTTCTGTACTTTATTTAAAATATTTTTATCCCACTTTTCTCCTAGTCAACAGTCTAATATTAGGAAAATAATACTGACAGATTTGTTGTAATAATTAATGAAATGTACATAATGAAGTCTGAATACTTAACAAATACCATAGAAGTGTTAAAATTTAAGTACCTTCTTGCAATCCGTGGCTTTACTAGGTTTTATCAGAATGGTGGCGTTACTGTTGTATGATGTTATATGTGTCGTAAGCCACCTTGAGCAATGTTTTCATAATGAATAAATCAATCCTTTGCTTCCACCTTTTCAGTGTGCTTTGAATGGTTATAGTAGTACTTCACTCTGTTAATGTTATCTTTGCTTACAAGAGACCAACAACTTTCCTTCTCTACTCCCTGAAGGCCTTTTGTCCCTCCTCCTTTTCCCCCGTTTGCCAAATCAGCATTATCGACCTGCTGTCACAATCACTTGATAAATATGGTGGTGAGCTTTCAACATTAGCTGTTCCTCCAGGATTTAGAGCAAAGAAATATTTCAGCTGAATGCCTTGCTCTGGTTCGATGAATAGCTTCTTTGGTTGTCAATAACAGCAGCAGCACGGAGAGGTTAGTGAACACGCACACACATATGAATGTATAAAGGGCTTGAGGAACAGTACATCAGAGGGAGATCCAAAAAGAACAGAGGCAGCTCAAGCAGCCTCTTCTGGATGCCAAGTCAAGTGCCAAAGAACACAAAGAGTAGAAGGGAAGAGGATCTGGTTGTGGATATTTTTAGACTCAGAGGTATTGCATTCAAATTCCATCTTGGATTTGATCATGGCTCCTCGGTAATTTTAGAGCCTGACCAAAAGGAATAAATGTAAGACAAGAGAATTCATTTCCATCCCAAAATCTAACAGAATTATCAATCTTTTTCTGGAGATGCTCAGCCGATTTGTTAAAAAAGAATGCCCACTGCACCATCAATATTGGTGACCACAGGACAGCATTTGAAGGCACCCATTATTATCTGCATGCCTGGAAAAGCAACATTGTGGCAAGTTAGAACCTACATATCTGAATCACTTTAATTTTGGACTTCCACCTGTTGACCTTTCCATTCAGAAGTGCAATCAGCCACCTGAGCATGAAGCTATGTGGTTTCAGCATGCTAGGCCTAGGACCTCTATTGTAACAAACTAACTTCTTAGGGTCATTAAGCACATGAACATTCATTTTCACAATTTCTGATATTCAGTTACGATAATCTCGTCCCAATCACAACCACGATTTTCAAAAACAGCCTTGTTTAATTAATGGCTTAGAGCAGCAGAAGTGACTCTGCAGCTTGCGGAGGGTCATGTTCACTTACTATCAACGAAAACACGACTACTGCATGCTCTGTGCACCGGCCCAGGAAATGCACGTGTACAATAATGTAAGATACAACTTTTGATGTACAACTAGAACCTTTTCAAATTACTACCTCTGAACATTGCCTCTTGCCACCAGTACTGAAATCTTAGGCAGTTCTTGTGTATCTGGAGTGAAGGGAAAGGCTTCACCTTTTGCTTCCTCACTCTCTCTTCAGCATGGGAAGCAGTAGCTCAGAAGACAGAGTGAGTTTGCCAAAGTGCCTGGAGGAGAGCAAGCTGGAATTGGAGAAAGGGAAAGAACATCTCCATCTCTCTGGGGTTTGCTTGCTCTTTCCCTGGATGGCAATGCTGTGGTAATGGTCTTACTCTCTCTTCTCTGTCCTCTAGACCAGGGGTAGGGAACCTGCGGCTCTCCAGATGTTCAGGAACTACAATTCCCATCAGCCCCTGCCAGCATGGCCATCTGGAGAGCCGCAGCATGGCCATCTGGCCCCTGCCCCTGGTCTAGAGGACAGAGAAGAGAGAGTAAGACCATAGGCCATCTGGTCTATGGCCATCTGGAGAGCCGCAGGTTCCCTGCCCCTGCTCTAGACAGCCACACAGGCAGAGCCGTAGTGAGGGGGAACTGCGCCCAGGGCATGCTCCCACCTGACCCCAGCCCCCGGCCCCTGCCACACCCTCGCCATGCCCCCACACCTGGTGCAAGATGCTGCCCCCTCCCCCTGGGCGCTACGCCACTGCACACAGGATTTGGGTTAAGAACCCAAAGGCTGCAGAGAAGGGGGGAAGGTATTGGAGATGATGGGTCCTCTACATCCCTTCCTGGCACAAGATCTGAAGGTCATGGAAGTTCACAACTTACCTATCCTCCAATTCTCCTACTTTTCAAGGTGGGAACCACCTGCCAATCACCAGCTATACTGAGCAGTGACCTTGCCCACTTCCTTGGAACATGGCGCAAGTGCTACACTGGGGAATGGTGCTTAGAAGAGCCACAGGAGACATTTCAAAGATGAATCTTGTGTGTCTTCCAAGCCACTGAGGACCACTTGCTTAGAAAATCCCCCAAACCTTGCAATAAGCATAAGGGGAGGCTCTGTTTGCTATATACAAAGCACCTTTTCAGAACACTCAATGTGGCCAACAGTCAAACTACACAGTATATTTTAGCAAGCTGGGCAGGGGTTCTCCATTTGGCTGTGGAAAAAGCAAGTTGGGTCAGGGAAACCCCCAAACAGCTTGTTAAAAACATACCATTTTGTTGGGAGTTCAAGATAGGTGGAACAATGAAGACTGGCAATATTCACATGGTCCCCAGGCAGACCTTTTGCTCAATAAGTGCTGAGACTGAAGGGATGAATGTCCTGCCTTTTAATCTCTCCTCATTGGAATGATGAATCTCCAACACTGAACCCATGCAATAACCTTTTGCCTTGTGATAACGCTCTTTTTAATTTTCTATTCAGAAGTAAAAATGTGTTTGCTTTTTATAAAAACACAGTGCCTTCCTCTGCTTGCTGTCCAACCATTTTCAATGAAAGCAAACAACTATCTCCCTCAGCCTCTTCTTTCTTGCTCACCTTCTTCAGTAGAAAAGCTATCTGCCTATGAACAGTTGCTGCTTACCTTGGAGTGGAGCTTGCTGATGTCATGCCTTTTTTCTGACAGGTTTAAAAGCTAGTGGAAGAAAGGAGGGAAAGAGTTAGTTTATGTGGGCAACACACATGGCCAGAATCAGTCTACAAAAGGCCATGGCTACGCCATGTTTTATTTGTGCATTTCTCTTCCTAGAATTGAAGACATAGGTTTTCAATTTAAGTAAATAAAGAAATGAATTCTGAATTGGCACTGTTGCTTCCATGTCCCTTTAGACCAGTGGTGGCGAACCTATGGCACGGGTGCCAGAGGTGGCACTTAGAGCCTTCTTTGTGTGCCGGTTTATTTAGTGCTCCAGGGCAAATGGTTTCTCTCTGTGTGAAATGGTATGCTGGACTAGCCTGATCCATCAGGTTCTATAGCCTGATCCAGCAGGTTCTGGTCTGATCCAGCAGGTTCTATGTTCTTAGAGTAGCAGTCAAAACTGGTTAAGTTGCCTGTGTGAATGTGTGTAAAAGTGCCAAGACATATATTGTTAAGAAAAAGGCAGGGGTAACCTACTCCTTAAAGAGAAGGTATGGGACAATGGCCATTAAAGGTCCAGACAAAAAAACTCTTAGACAAAAACAAAATCCACATATGGACTATTTATTTTTGTAACAACAACCAAAAAAAACCACGAAGTGCAAACATGAATTGATCACTGAATGGCATGTGGACTATGGCTGTTGACTGTGTTATTTTTTTTCCAAAGCATAGCATGAAAAAATTACTGGCCTGGATATGATGTGAATCACCATCTAGAAAGGATCTCACCAAGTAACTGTCCCCATGCTTGGATTTAAGCATCTGTGCGACTTCCTTCAGGTTGCTGCAGAAGGTCTGCTCTTCTGAAGAACTTGCAAAGTTGACAGCAATTATTCGCTCAGTGACATACACCAGGTCTAATTCACAAGTGTCCTCCATGGTCTGATTCAGGCTCAAGCTCCTAAACCAAGGAGAAGCAATTGAATAGTCACTTTTGGGAATGAAAAAGGCAAAGACTTAAGATATTAAGTGTGTAATTGAACACTCTTTCACTTTGCTTCCACTGTCAAGTGTAAATTCTGTCTGTGAAGGGGGCTTCTGTCGTTGCTTTACATTAAATCAATGCAAGTGATCATGAAACTTTTATTTAATAAACATATTTATTTCAGTAATTTACATCCCAGTTTTCTGAAACAACAAAACAATTCAAAATATATCACTAAATAAATAATAAATTACAAAATAATATAATTGGTCAAGTAATTGTCAGTTCCACATTCAGCACATTGCAGTAGTGTAACTCAGACATGGCCAGAGGGTTCCCATTTGCTCATTTATTGTGGGAGACTTCCATGTACTTGTGTCTGTTGCCTCATGATGCTCACCTATTAGTAAGCAAAATCTGGGGCCAAAGGAATATCATCCTAGAGAGAAAAAATTGAAAGAAAAATAAATACTCATATTCTTACAGGAAGGTCTGACCATAAAGTACCAGGCAACTCCTGGAGCTATCCAGAAGAAACAAGGGTAGCTCTAGGAATCACCAGAAACTTTATGGTCAGAAGTTCCTTTAAGAAGATGAGGCCTTATGTTTCTTTTTACTTTTTCTCCCAAGACACTGACCCTCCCACACAACACACCCACTGGTTTTCAGGCACTGTCTGGCAACCCTGTAAGAGTCTTACCAGGTGCAAAATAAGGCCTAAGTTTCGATGCCATTGGATGTTGATGTTACTTCTGGAAGTGACATCCTCACATCACTGACAATATGGGAGATGCTGCAATATTTGTTCAAAAACTTTATGGTAAAAGCTGCTTTTACCATTAGAGATTTGCCCAAAGACTAGAGCATGTTGTTGGTGATGTGCTGACATCACGTTGTTGGTAATGTGATGGCGTCATTTTCAGAAGTGAAATCAATGTGCTGACGGCACCAAGGTTTAAGTCTCATATTGCACCTGGCAAAATCCCTACCAGTCAGCTGAATGGCACTGGGGGGAGACGGGAGACATGAACTCAAAGTGGGGGATTCTCTGCCTCCCAACAGAGTTCTCAGTGCATGAGACAAAGTGGATTTCTCTTGTTTATAGTCCTCTTTTACGTACACAGGATTCCTTAATCCTGTACCAGAAATCACATCCATTGTGTTTTAAGACCCATTTTCCCTGAAACTTAAAGAGTGTGTAAAGGGTTATATGGGTTGAGGATGTGACTGGAGTCACACATAACTCCTATTTATTTAAATCCTGGTGAGTGTGACCTGTAATGCTTTCCCACTATGAATCTGACAGATGTCATGGTTATTAGAGCTGGGAGATGCATTATGCTGAATGGTTACAATGTTTGTTCTTCTAGCATTCCAGACTTACAGACAATGAGTAGACGGACTTAGAATTAATTGTTTTTTATTGAGGAACAACATACCCAGCACTTGCCTATCTAAAATAATACACTATAGTCCTCACTGGACCCCCTGCCTAATTTGGATGCCTCCTATCCCTTCTCCCTCCAAAACTTAACTCCCCCTTTTGTCCGTTGGTAGTTGATCATTAAACACCTCAGGTTTTTCTCTCCCCCCTCACTTCAGCATTCCATCCAGCTTTTTAAACCCAACAGGTCTGTGTAAACAGGGAGAAAAAGGGCAGAATTTTCTCCTATCCATCACAGAGTTCAACTGCCATACCAATTACTTAAGGTTACTTCAAACCATGGAAGTCACTTTTACATCCAACTATAAGACAGGCTCAAAAAGTATCAGCACTGGGGACTTATTCTCTAATGGGACTACACTCTATCTGGAAGAAGCCAAGGACCTTCTGACAGGTCTCTGATTCTGTAAAGTTTTTCTGTCAGAGAGATCAATGAGGTTTCTGTGCCAAATGCAAGCCTGAAGCTAGAATAAAATGGGTCCAGATGATTAACATCATAGAAAAAGGAGCTTGGAGCTTGCTTGTCAGGGCACACTGAAGCTACTTGCAAAGAAAGGAGTTATTTCAGGAGTAACATTACTGATTTCTCCAGAGAAGAGAAAGTTACTTTCCCACATTTCTGTGTTACCCAAAGTGACCCCTCTGCCTCCTATTCAACAAACCACTGCTGTGTCTACATTGTGAGTGGAGATTAAAAAAAACCAGCACTAACCAGTGACTATAGTAATGAGACTTTTGATTATCTGATAGACTATCTTTCTGTGATGCTCAGGTCAGTTTACATTCAACAGTTACAAGGGTTGTAATCCAGAAACCCAGAATGGAAACAGTCTACACCAGTAACAATATAGCCTCAAAACAACTGTTGAAAGATTTCAAATCAAATATCTGTAGCAACTATTTACAAACAAAAGTAGTATCAAAAGAAAATTTATTAAATTTATTAAATCTTGCTAAACAGAAATGAGTCTTATCCTAAATGGAAAAAGGAAGGAAGCCTTCCCAACCTTTCTATCAGTGAGGTATTCAATGAGTGGAAAGGGTATCTCACCTCCTGATTCAACTTCAATTAATGTGGGGCTGGTATGGGGAGAGGTGAGCCTTCATGTATGAGGGTCCGAAGCTATACAAAGCTTTAAAGTAGGGGCCAGCATCTTGAATTGATCTTGGAAGCGTACTGGTAGTCAGAATAGTTGGCAAGGAATTGGGTAAATCTACTTTTGTGAGGACAAGTTCACTACAAAGACAATTAACACAAACATTGTGACCATGAATAGATGTGTGGACATGTGTAGGCCATTCACGCTTTCCATTAAGCCAAAATATTGGTAGTTACCATCAATTCTACTGAGCAATGCACAGGGAAATGAAGAAAACACATTGCTTTCAATGATGCAAAAATACATGCTATTTTCATTTGATTGAGAAGAATTCATATATTCATTTCAAGTAAGTGCCCCAGATATAGAGTGGGTTACCAAAGGGTGATAATGAATCCAGAGAAACAAACAAAAAGCAAAGTGTGGCATTCTTCCACATGATGCTGTGTACAATTGCCTTTTGACCCATATTTTAGACAGGGAACTGATATTGGTAACAACATGGTATCAGTACAATGGCAACAGCTTGTATCAACATTTTTTCCAAAGACTAAGAATATATGTTTAAAAGGAAAAACAAACAGTACAAAATTTCTAACTTCAGAAGAGAGAGGGTATCAGAGAATTAAGCCAGGGGTTTTTTTAGTTTGAAGTCAGAAATAGTTTAGTCAGCCCTCATAAAATGGCCAATAAATCATGACATTATCAGGGCCCAATACATTAAACAAAACACACAAGAAAGATTCGACAAAGCAGTTGTAGGATATCAGCCTTTGGAGGTAAATGTCCTGAGCAAGGGAAGTTAATCTTCAACAAGGAAGAAGTATTTATTCAAATAATAAAGATGGATTTGAATATCCTTAATATTTTAGATTTCAGGGTAAAGTCTCTGAATTATACAATCAAATCTGATATTGATTCTTACCTTGAGGTCTTACGTTGTGACTGCACAATTTTGGGGGATTTTGAGCACGAGGACACCTTTTTAAACAGTGACAAAGACAGAAAAAAGGAAATTACTCACATCATGTGACATAATCAGCAGCAAATCAGCAACTTTGCATCAAATGAAGAAATAGTCTCCTATGGCCTATAACCTAGATTCGATACCTAGATTACCTTACAGCAGTAGCACTCATCAGTTCTCCCAAGTCACAGTCTTGACCAGTGGACTGAAAACTATCATCTGAGAGCCCAGGAAGCCTTGAGGTATGCACTTTTTAACAAATGCTGAACAGCTTTTAAGTCTTGAGGGATGACTGGCACTCGAAAATGATCTCAAGTGTACCTCCACTAACTAAGATTATAAACTTGGATTAAATTCAGGGTTAAGATCCCAGATAATATGTGGCAGGGAGGTGACTAATCCCAGTTAAGACATACAGACACTTGCAGTTGTGTTTCAGAATTAGAGTTAGTTTTTATTTGCAATTCTCCATCTCAGAAGGGAACAGAAATGAGTGAGATGAGCAAACAAGTCCAGCAACAAGCCACTTATGTTTTACTTAAAAGGTAAAGGTAGTCCCCTGTGCAAGCACTGGGGTCATTACTGACCAATGGTGTGCCATCACATCACCAGACTGACTATGCTTATGGGGTGATTTTCCAGTGCCTTCCTCCCTTTTACCCCGAGAGCGTTTACTGCAGTACTTCAGCTTATTTGTTTGTTTGTTTGTTTGTTTGTTTGTTTGGTTGGTTGGTTAGTTGGTTGGTTGGTTGGTTTTATATACCACCCTATCACCTTGCCCCACTGGGCTCCTATGTTTTACTTAATCCAAGTTAATTATCATTTGAATGAAGTCAAGGGGGATATGAAAGAGTCCTCTTATTCTTTCCAGACAATCAGCAAAGTTATGAGTATGGGGTTTGAATGTACAGTTAAGAACTTATTCTGAGTTGCAAAAAGTGCTGTTTGTCATGTCTATCTATTGGCACCCATTCCAGTATTCTTTACATCTTTCCGTGGGTCCACTGGAAGGCTTTTGGCCTCCAGTTCTGAGCCTAACTTTTTATTAGCTCACTGACAGTAGAAATAAACAATACTTTTTTTTTAATTTCTCATTTGTTAGCCAGGTGGAAGGGGCCCATATGGATATGTTTTCAAATAAATAATTGTTCTTTTAAAAAGAACACTATGTTACATAATACTTTCTGGCACCATATTTTCAGTGTTCCTTTTTATTTTGAAAACTTGATCTCATGATCCTCACGGGGGGAGAGTTTGGGGCTACATCAGCCTTCTGCAGAAGCTTCATTATAATGTACGTGGTGGATGGCAAACAGAAGCAGAGGTCTCACACGATATGCACACAATAAGTGGATTGCATATTTCACTGAAATATAAGCCTGAGCCTGTGAGTTGATTTCTTTTTGGGTTGTTCTTAGTTGCATTTTTTTTATCTGGAAGAAGTGTTCATCATTATCACCATGGTACTAGCTTTGCAAATATGTGCATTAATTTGTATCAGGTAGCAAAACTACTATGCATCATTTTGCATAGAAGTGATAGCATTATGTCTCCAATAATTTACTAAAATTCTAGTTATGAAAAAATAGATTTTACTCAAAGATAATGTTTGATATATTCATTCCCAGCTGTGGTTTGCTCTCAAAAATCTGTTTGTCATTTATGTTTATTGCTTAATCCTAGAAGAAGAGGAAAGTTTTACTCCTTCCACTAATTAAAAACAGTTCCTCCTTCCCCTTAGTCATATCATCCTGCAAGGTCTGAACAGGTAGTTTATTATCAGTTATATTTAGTCTCGATGTTTAAGTAGAGGCAAAAGACAGAATACAAAGTATTCTGAATTCCCCAGATAAGCAAAAGACAGAATACAAAGGAACTCTATGGTTGCTTCAGCCAGAATCAATGGCTCTCTTGGGATGAGAGGGTAATGATTCTCAGCTAAATAAGCATGCAGCTTTGCAGAAGCCCAGGGCACTATTTATCCCATCAATGAAAGCTCAATTTATAGCAGTTTTAAGGGAGAAATACCCACACTGCAAATAAAATCTAGGAGAAACAATGAAGAACAGAAAGACTGCTTTATTTCCTAATCACTTTCTGAGATCAAAGTCATCCTCAAGATGATGTTTGACCTGGAAATGGAACTAAAGGAAGTGACAGGGACCCTGTTTCCTTTCCCAACCTCTTTCTTCTCACCTTTCCTCTTCCTCAATTTGCAGTCTATCCAGACTTATTTTGCTTTTTTAAAAAAATCGAACAAACTAGCATAGAATTCTGTGCAGTGGTGTAGTTTGAGCTTCTCTGTGTTTAAATTCCTCTTTTCAAGTAGCAAAGCGGGTGGAGATAATTGGGTAATTAGCAGCACCAGCTTACAAAGGGCATGCAGGGAACCAAGGGCCTAACAAGGATCATTATGAAACCATTTTTCAAGCTGGGCAAAACAAAAACGATGAGACTGTAAAGGAGGAAAGTCATGTAAGCTTGTGTTGAGACTGTTTCACTTTCTTGCAAGTCAGTGAAGTTGAAAGCACCAACAAAACATCACTTGGTTAGATACTAGTGTGAGCCCAAACACCCAGAACAGGCATACAAGCTGATCTGCCACCCTCGCTTATATTAAGTCTAAGATATTAAGTAGCTATTTTCGAAGTGTTTGCCTGGATTCCTTATAGAAAAATCCAGTGAACTTAATCTCAAAATTTCACACTGTGCAATAAGATAAGCAAGAAAGTACCAAAGGGTGCTAAAATCATCTGCGTATAACAGCTGTGATGGCAAGAAAATATCCACTCCACAGACTATTCACAGGTTAGCATGGTTTCATGATGAACTGTCTAATGACAGAACGCTCCTATCTAAAGAGGCAACCTGTCACACAAGATAATCCGAGGGCAATGCTACTCAGGTAACATCATTACCACTAACACTGCTCTTTCTTGTTCCATCAGCAGTGCAGGCAGGTATGAGGGCCATACGAAGAACTGTGTGGATCAGACATGATCAATGTGTGCCAGACCTGTGCAAATGTATATGCATATACAGCCTCAAGGAACTAAGGAAAATGTGTTAGGAATGAGGTGCCTGGTCCCACTTACTTTATATTAATGTGCAACTATCTATTCACACAGGTGCAGCATTCTAGAAGATGAGTCCCAGACCAGCCCTTTTAAAACAATATCTGCATCTACATTTGGTGTAACTTTGGCTCACGTTCCCTATAGTGCACTGGGCTTGATCATCTGCTTCTAGGGTTGTCAGTCTACTGGTTTAGGGCTGGTGAAGACAAAAAACTGTCAGGCCGCCCCATGTCCCCATGCCCCTGACCCCTTCCCAACTCCCAGAAAACCTGCACATGTATATTGGATTATTGCACAGGGA